>NW_027096009.1:600000-1200000 GCF_040115645.1 Euwallacea fornicatus
ACACAACACATCATGATTGCATCTTGATGAATTTCCAAGACAAATAGTACTTTATGTGCTCAAACACCCAACTTTTGTGACTTTTCAAACTTTGAAGCTCGATAACTTCGGCAAATTAGGACCAAATTTGTTAAACAAAGTGTCACATTAATCAGCTCGACGAGATCTTTAAAATAACACAATACATCATGATTGCATCTTGATGAATTTCCAAGACAAATAGTACTTTATATGCTCAAACACACAACTTTTATGACTTTTCAAACTTTGAAGCTCGATAACTTCGGTAAATTTGGACCAAATTTGTTAAACAAAGTGTCAAATTAATCAGCTCGACGAGATCTTTAAAATAACACAACACATCATGATTGCATTTTGATGAATTTCCATGAAAAATAGTACTTTATGTGCTCAAACACCCAACTTTTGTGACTTTTCAAACTTTGAAGCTCGATAACTTCGGCAAATTAGGACCAAATTTGTTAAACAAAGTGTCACATTAATCAGCTCGACGAGATCTTTAAAATAACACAATACATCATGATTGCATCTTGATGAATTTCCATGAAAAATAGTACTTTATGTGCTCAAACACACAACTTTTGTGACTTTTCAAACTTTGAAGCTCGATAACTTCGGTAAATTAGGACCAAATTTGTTAAACAAAGTGTCAAATTAATCAGCTCGACGAGATCTTTAAAATGACACAACACATCATGATTGCATCTTGATGAATTTCCATGAAAAATAGTACTTTATGTGCTCAAACACCCAACTTTTGTGACTTTTCAAACTTTGAAGCTCGATAACTTCGGCAAATTAGGACCAAATTTGTTAAACAAAGTGTCACATTAATCAGCTCGACGAGATCTTTAAAATAACACAACACATCATGATTGCATCTTGATGAATTTCCATGAAAAATAGTACTTTATGTGCTCAAACACACAACTTTTATGACTTTTCAAACTTTGAAGCTCGATAACTTCGGTAAATTAGGACCAAATTTGTTAAACAAAGTGTCAAATTAATCAGCTCGACGAGATTTTTAAAATAACACAACACATCATGATTGCATCTTAATGAATTTCCATGAAAAATAGTACTTTATGTGCTCAAACACACAACTTTTGTGACTTTTCAAACTTTGAAGCTCGATAACTTCGGCAAATAAGGACCAAATTTGTTAAACAAAGTGTCAAATTAATCAGCTCGACGAGATCTTTAAAATGACACAACACATCATGATTGCATCTTGATGAATTTCCAAGACAAATAGTACTTTATGTGCTCAAACACCCAACTTTTGTGACTTTTCAAACTTTGAAGCTCGATAACTTCGGCAAATAAGAACCAAATTTGTTAAACAAAGTGTCAAATTAATCAGCACGACGAGATCTTTAACATAACACAACACATCATGATTGCATCTTGATGAATTTCCAAGACAAATAGTACTTTATGTGCTCAAACACCCAACTTTTGTGACTTTTCAAACTTTGAAGCTCGATAACTTCGGCAAATAAGAACCAAATTTGTTAAACAAAGTGTCAAATTAATCAGCTCGACGAGATCTTTAAAATGACACAACACATCATGATTGCATCTTGATGAATTTCCAAGACAAATAGTACTTTATGTGCTCAAACACACAACTTTTGTGACTTTTCAAACTTTGAAGCTCGATAACTTCGGCAAATAAGGATCAAATTTGTTAAACAAAGTGTCAAATTAATCAGCACGACGAGATCTTTAACATAACACAACACATCATGATTGCATCTTGATGAATTTCCAAGACAAATAGTACTTTATGTGCTCAAACACCCAACTTTTGTGACTTTTCAAACTTTGAAGCTCGATAACTTCGGCAAATTAGGACCAAATTTGTTAAACAAAGTGTCAAATTAATCAGCTCGACGAGATCTTTAAAATGACACAACACATCATGATTGCATCTTGATGAATTTCCAAGACAAATAGTACTTTATGTGCTCAAACACCCAACTTTTGTGACTTTTCAAACTTTGAAGCTCGATAACTTCGGCAAATTAGGACCAAATTTGTTAAACAAAGTGTCACATTAATCAGCTCGACGAGATCTTTAAAATAACACAATACATCATGATTGCATCTTGATGAATTTCCAAGACAAATAGTACTTTATATGCTCAAACACACAACTTTTATGACTTTTCAAACTTTGAAGCTCGATAACTTCGGTAAATTTGGACCAAATTTGTTAAACAAAGTGTCAAATTAATCAGCTCGACGAGATCTTTAAAATAACACAACACATCATGATTGCATTTTGATGAATTTCCATGAAAAATAGTACTTTATGTGCTCAAACACCCAACTTTTGTGACTTTTCAAACTTTGAAGCTCGATAACTTCGGCAAATTAGGACCAAATTTGTTAAACAAAGTGTCACATTAATCAGCTCGACGAGATCTTTAAAATAACACAATACATCATGATTGCATCTTGATGAATTTCCATGAAAAATAGTACTTTATGTGCTCAAACACACAACTTTTGTGACTTTTCAAACTTTGAAGCTCGATAACTTCGGTAAATTAGGACCAAATTTGTTAAACAAAGTGTCAAATTAATCAGCTCGACGAGATCTTTAAAATGACACAACACATCATGATTGCATCTTGATGAATTTCCATGAAAAATAGTACTTTATGTGCTCAAACACCCAACTTTTGTGACTTTTCAAACTTTGAAGCTCGATAACTTCGGCAAATTAGGACCAAATTTGTTAAACAAAGTGTCACATTAATCAGCTCGACGAGATCTTTAAAATAACACAACACATCATGATTGCATCTTGATGAATTTCCATGAAAAATAGTACTTTATGTGCTCAAACACACAACTTTTATGACTTTTCAAACTTTGAAGCTCGATAACTTCGGTAAATTAGGACCAAATTTGTTAAACAAAGTGTCAAATTAATCAGCTCGACGAGATTTTTAAAATAACACAACACATCATGATTGCATCTTGATGAATTTCCATGAAAAATAGTACTTTATGTGCTCAAACACACAACTTTTATGACTTTTCAAACTTTGAAGCTCGATAACTTCGGTAAATTAGGACCAAATTTGTTAAACAAAGTGTCAAATTAATCAGCACGACGAGATCTTTAAAATAACACAACACATCATGATTGCATCTTGATGAATTTCCATGAAAAATAGTACTTTATGTGCTCAAACACAAAACTTTTGTGACTTTTCACACTTTGTAGATCGATAACTTCAGCAAATGAGGACCAAATTTGTTAAACAAAGTGTCAAATTAATCAGCTCGACGAGATCTTTAAAATAACACAACATATCATGATTGCATCTTGATGAATTTCCATGAAAAATAGTACTTTATGTGCTCAAACACACAACTTTTATGACTTTTCAAACTTTGAAGCTCGATAACTTCGGTAAATTAGGACCAAATTTGTTAAACAAAGTGTCAAATTAATCAGCTCGAGGAGATTTTTAAAATAACACAACACATCATGATTGCATCTTGATGAATTTCCATGAAAAATAGTACTTTATGTGCTCAAACACAAAACTTTTGTGACTTTTCACACTTTGTAGATCGATAACTTCAGCAAATGAGGACCAAATTTGTTAAACAAAGTGTCAAATTAATCAGCTCGACGAGATCTTTAAAATAACACAACACATCATGATTGCATCTTAATGAATTTCCATGAAAAATAGTACTTTATGTGCTCAAACACACAACTTTTGTGACTTTTCAAACTTTGAAGCTCGATAACTTCGGCAAATAAGGACCAAATTTGTTAAACAAAGTGTCAAATTAATCAGCTCGACGAGATCTT
Source organism: Euwallacea fornicatus (assembly GCF_040115645.1). Taxonomy (NCBI): domain Eukaryota; kingdom Metazoa; phylum Arthropoda; class Insecta; order Coleoptera; family Curculionidae; genus Euwallacea; species Euwallacea fornicatus. Next base: position 603,866 of record NW_027096009.1, read on the forward strand.
TAAAATGACACAACACATCATGATTGCATCTTGATGAATTTCCAAGACAAATAGTACTTTATGTGCTCAAACACCCAACTTTTGTGACTTTTCAAACTTTGAAGCTCGATAACTTCGGCAAATTAGGACCAAATTTGTTAAACAAAGTGTCAAATTAATCAGCTCGACGAGATCTTTAAAATAACACAACACATCATGATTGCATCTTGATGAATTTCCATGAAAAATAGTACTTTATGTGCTCAAACACACAACTTTTGTGACTTTTCAAACTTTGAAGCTCGATAACTTCGGTAAATTAGGACCAAATTTGTTAAACAAAGTGTCAAATTAATCAGCTCGACGAGATCTTTAAAATAACACAACACATCATGATTGCATCTTGATGAATTTCCAAGACAAATAGTACTTTATGTGCTCAAACACCCAACTTTTGTGACTTTTCAAACTTTGAAGCTCGATAACTTCGGCAAATTAGGACCAAATTTGTTAAACAAAGTGTTAAATTAATCAGCTCGACGAGATCTTTAAAATAACACAACACATCATGATTGCATCTTGATGAATTTCCATGAAAAATAGTACTTTATGTGCTCAAACACACAACTTTTGTGACTTTTCAAACTTTGAAGCTCGATAACTTCGGGAAATTAGGACCAAATTTGTTAAACAAAGTGTCAAATTAATCAGCTCGACGAGATCTTTAAAATAACACAACACATCATGATTGCATCTTGATGAATTTCCATGAAAAATAGTACTTTATGTGCTCAAACACACAACTTTTGTGACTTTTCAAACTTTGAAGCTCGATAACTTCGGCAAATAAGAACCAAATTTGTTAAACAAAGTGTCAAATTAATCAGCTCGACGAGATCTTTAAAATGACACAACACATCATGATTGCATCTTGATGAATTTCCAAGACAAATAGTACTTTATGTGCTCAAACACACAACTTTTGTGACTTTTCAAACTTTGAAGCTCGATAACTTCGGCAAATAAGGACCAAATTTGTTAAACAAAGTGTCAAATTAATCAGCACGACGAGATCTTTAACATAACACAACACATCATGATTGCATCTTGATGAATTTCCAAGACAAATAGTACTTTATGTGCTCAAACACACAACTTTTGTGACTTTTCAAACTTTGAAGCTCGATAACTTCGGCAAATAAGAACCAAATTTGTTAAACAAAGTGTCAAATTAATCAGCTCGACGAGATCTTTAAAATGACACAACACATCATGATTGCATCTTGATGAATTTCCAAGACAAATAGTACTTTATGTGCTCAAACACACAACTTTTGTGACTTTTCAAACTTTGAAGCTCGATAACTTCGGCAAATAAGGACCAAATTTGTTAAACAAAGTGTCAAATTAATCAGCACGACGAGATCTTTAACATAACACAACACATCATGATTGCATCTTGATGAATTTCCAAGACAAATAGTACTTTATGTGCTCAAACACCCAACTTTTGTGACTTTTCAAACTTTGAAGCTCGATAACTTCGGCAAATAAGAACCAAATTTGTTAAACAAAGTGTCAAATTAATCAGCTCGACGAGATCTTTAAAATGACACAACACATCATGATTGCATCTTGATGAATTTCCAAGACAAATAGTACTTTATGTGCTCAAACACACAACTTTTGTGACTTTTCAAACTTTGAAGCTCGATAACTTCGGCAAATAAGGACCAAATTTGTTAAACAAAGTGTCAAATTAATCAGCACGACGAGATCTTTAACATAACACAACACATCATGATTGCATCTTGATGAATTTCCAAGACAAATAGTACTTTATGTGCTCAAACACCCAACTTTTGTGACTTTTCAAACTTTGAAGCTCGATAACTTCGGCAAATTAGGACCAAATTTGTTAAACAAAGTGTCAAATTAATCAGCTCGACGAGATCTTTAAAATGACACAACACATCATGATTGCATCTTGATGAATTTCCAAGACAAATAGTACTTTATGTGCTCAAACACCCAACTTTTGTGACTTTTCAAACATTGAAGCTCGATAACTTCGGCAAATTAGGACCAAATTTGTTAAACAAAGTGTCACATTAATCAGCTCGACGAGATCTTTAAAATAACACAATACATCATGATTGCATCTTGATGAATTTCCAAGACAAATAGTACTTTATATGCTCAAACACACAACTTTTGTGACTTTTCAAACTTTGAAGCTCGATAACTTCGGCAAATAAGAACCAAATTTGTTAAACAAAGTGTCAAATTAATCAGCTCGACGAGATCATTAAAATGACACAACACATCATGATTGCATATTGATGAATTTCCAAGACAAATAGTACTTTATGTGCTCAAACACACAACTTTTGTGACTTTTCAAACTTTGAAGCTCGATAACTTCGGCAAATAAGGACCAAATTTGTTAAACAAAGTGTCAAATTAATCAGCACGACGAGATCTTTAACATAACACAACACATCATGATTGCATCTTGATGAATTTCCAAGACAAATAGTACTTTATGTGCTCAAACACCCAACTTTTGTGACTTTTCAAACTTTGAAGCTCGATAACTTCGGCAAATTGGGACCAAATTTGTTAAACAAAGTGTCAAATTAATCAGCTCGACGAGATCTTTAAAATGACACAACACATCATGATTGCATCTTGATGAATTTCCAAGACAAATAGTACTTTATGTGCTCAAACACCCAACTTTTGTGACTTTTCAAACTTTGAAGCTCGATAACTTCGGTAAATTAGGACCAAATTTGTTAAACAAAGTGTCAAATTAATCAGCTCGACGAGATCTTTAAAATAACACAACACATCATGATTGCATTTTGATGAATTTCCATGAAAAATAGTACTTTATGTGCTCAAACACACAACTTTTGTGACTTTTCAAACTTTGAAGCTCGATAACTTCGGCAAATTAGGACCAAATTTGTTAAACAAAGTGTCAAATTAATCAGCACGACGAGATCTTTAAAATAACACAACATATCATGATTGCATCTTGATGAATTTCCATGAAAAATAGTACTTTATGTGCTCAAACACACAACTTTTGTGACTTTTCAAACTTTGAAGCTCGATAACTTCGGCAAATAAGGACCAAATGTGTTAAACAAAGTGTCAAATTAATCAGCTCGACGAGATCTTTAAAATAACACAACACATCATGATTGCATCTTGATGAATTTCCAAGACAAATAGTACTTTATGTGCTCAAACACCCAACTGTTGTGACTTTTCAAACTTTGAAGCTCGATAACTTCGGCAAATTAGGACCAAATTTGTTAAACAAAGTGTCAAATTAATCAGCTCGACGAGATCTTTAAAATAACACAACACATCATGATTGCATCTTGATGAATTTCCATGAAAAATAGTACTTTATGTGCTCAAACACACAACTTTTGTGACTTTTCAAACTTTGAAGCTCGATAACTTCGGCAAATAAGGACCAAATTTGTTAAACAAAGTGTCAAATTAATCAGCTCGACGAGATCTTTAAAATGACACAACACATCATGATTGCATCTTGATGAATTTCCAAGACAAATAGTACTTTATGTGCTCAAACACCCAACTTTTGTGACTTTTCAAACTTTGAAGCTCGATAACTTCGGCAAATTAGGACCAAATTTGTTAAACAAAGTGTCAAATTAATCAGCTCGACGAGATCTTTAAAATAACACAACACATCATGATTGCATCTTGATGAATTTCCATGAAAAATAGTACTTTATGTGCTCAAACACACAACTTTTGTGACTTTTCAAACTTTGAAGCTCGATAACTTCGGTAAATTAGGACCAAATTTGTTAAACAAAGTGTCAAATTAATCAGCTCGACGAGATCTTTAAAATAACACAACACATCATGATTGCATCTTGATGAATTTCCATGAAAAATAGTACTTTATGTGCTCAAACACACAACTTTTGTGACTTTTCAAACTTTGAAGCTCGATAACTTCGGTAAATTAGGACCAAATTTGTTAAACAAAGTGTCAAATTAATCAGCTCGACGAGATCTTTAAAATAACACAACACATCATGATTGCATCTTGATGAATTTCCATGAAAAATAGTACTTTATGTGCTCAAACACACAACTTTTGTGACTTTTCAAACTTTGAAGCTCGATAACTTCGGCAAATAAGAACCAAATTTGTTAAACAAAGTGTCAAATTAATCAGCTCGACGAGATCTTTAAAATGACACAACACATCATGATTGCATCTTGATGAATTTCCAAGACAAATAGTACTTTATGTGCTCAAACACACAACTTTTGTGACTTTTCAAACTTTGAAGCTCGATAACTTCGGCAAATTAGGACCAAATTTGTTAAACAAAGTGTCAAATTAATCAGCACGACGAGATCTTTAACATAACACAACACATCATGATTGCATCTTGATGAATTTCCATGAAAAATAGTACTTTATGTGCTCAAACACACAACTTTTATGACTTTTCAAACTTTGAAGCTCGATAACTTCGGTAAATTAGGACCAAATTTGTTAAACAAAGTGTCAAATTAATCAGCACGACGAGATCTTTAACATAACACAACACATCATGATTGCATCTTGATGAATTTCCAAGACAAATAGTACTTTATGTGCTCAAACACCCAACTTTTGTGACTTTTCAAACTTTGAAGCTCGATAACTTCGGCAAATAAGAACCAAATTTGTTAAACAAAGTGTCAAATTAATCAGCTCGACGAGATCTTTAAAATGACACAACACATCATGATTGCATCTTGATGAATTTCCAAGACAAATAGTACTTTATGTGCTCAAACACACAACTTTTGTGACTTTTCAAACTTTGAAGCTCGATAACTTCGGCAAATAAGGACCAAATTTGTTAAACAAAGTGTCAAATTAATCAGCACGACGAGATCTTTAACATAACACAACACATCATGATTGCATCTTGATGAATTTCCAAGACAAATAGTACTTTATGTGCTCAAACACCCAACTTTTGTGACTTTTCAAACTTTGAAGCTCGATAACTTCGGCAAATAAGAACCAAATTTGTTAAACAAAGTGTCAAATTAATCAGCTCGACGAGATCTTTAAAATGACACAACACATCATGATTGCATCTTGATGAATTTCCAAGACAAATAGTACTTTATGTGCTCAAACACACAACTTTTGTGACTTTTCAAACTTTGAAGCTCGATAACTTCGGCAAATAAGGACCAAATTTGTTAAACAAAGTGTCAAATTAATCAGCACGACGAGATCTTTAACATAACACAACACATCATGATTGCATCTTGATGAATTTCCAAGACAAATAGTACTTTATGTGCTCAAACACCCAACTTTTGTGACTTTTCAAACTTTGAAGCTCGATAACTTCGGCAAATTAGGACCAAATTTGTTAAACAAAGTGTCAAATTAATCAGCTCGACGAGATCTTTAAAATGACACAACACATCATGATTGCATCTTGATGAATTTCCAAGACAAATAGTACTTTATGTGCTCAAACACCCAACTTTTGTGACTTTTCAAACATTGAAGCTCGATAACTTCGGCAAATTAGGACCAAATTTGTTAAACAAAGTGTCACATTAATCAGCTCGACGAGATCTTTAAAATAACACAATACATCATGATTGCATCTTGATGAATTTCCAAGACAAATAGTACTTTATATGCTCAAACACACAACTTTTATGACTTTTCAAACTTTGAAGCTCGATAACTTCGGTAAATTAGGACCAAATTTGTTAAACAAAGTGTCAAATTAATCAGCTCGACGAGATCTTTAAAATAACACAATACATCATGATTGCATCTTGATGAATTTCCAAGACAAATAGTACTTTATATGCTCAAACACACAACTTTTATGACTTTTCAAACTTTGAAGCTCGATAACTTCGGTAAATTAGGACCAAATTTGTTAAACAAAGTGTCAAATTAATCAGCTCGACGAGATCTTTAAAATAACACAACACATCATGATTGCATCTTGATGAATTTCCAAGACAAATAGTACTTTATGTGCTCAAACACCAAACTTTTGTGACTTTTCAAACTTTGAAGCTCGATAACTTCGGCAAATTAGGACCAAATTTGTTAAACAAAGTGTCAAATTAATCAGCTCGACGAGATCTTTAAAATAACACAACACATCATGATTGCATCTTGATGAATTTCCATGAAAAATAGTACTTTATGTGCTCAAACACACAACTTTTGTGACTTTTCAAACTTTGAAGCTCGATAACTTCGGCAAATAAGAACCAAATTTGTTAAACAAAGTGTCAAATTAATCAGCTCGACGAGATCATTAAAATGACACAACACATCATGATTGCATCTTGATGAATTTCCAAGACAAATAGTACTTTATGTGCTCAAACACACAACTTTTGTGACTTTTCAAACTTTGAAGCTCGATAACTTCGGCAAATAAGGACCAAATTTGTTAAACAAAGTGTCAAATTAATCAGCACGACGAGATCTTTAACATAACACAACACATCATGATTGCATCTTGATGAATTTCCAAGACAAATAGTACTTTATGTGCTCAAACACCCAACTTTTGTGACTTTTCAAACTTTGAAGCTCGATAACTTCGGCAAATTGGGACCAAATTTGTTAAACAAAGTGTCAAATTAATCAGCTCGACGAGATCTTTAAAATGACACAACACATCATGATTGCATCTTGATGAATTTCCAAGACAAATAGTACTTTATAGTACTTTATGTGCTCAAACACCCAACTTTTGTGACTTTTCAAACTTTGAAGCTCGATAACTTCGGCAAATTAGGACCAAATTTGTTAAACAAAGTGTCACATTAATCAGCTCGACGAGATATTTAAAATAACACAATACATCATGATTGCATCTTGATGAATTTCCAAGACAAATAGTACTTTATATGCTCAAACACACAACTTTTATGACTTTTCAAACTTTGAAGCTCGATAACTTCGGTAAATTAGGACCAAATTTGTTAAACAAAGTGTCAAATTAATCAGCTCGACGAGATCTTTAAAATAACACAACACATCATGATTGCATCTTGATGAATTTCCATGAAAAATAGTACTTTATGTGCTCAAACACACAACTTTTGTGACTTTTCAAACTTTGAAGCTCGATAACTTCGGCAAATAAGAACCAAATTTGTTAAACAAAGTGTCAAATTAATCAGCTCGACGAGATCATTAAAATGACACAACACATCATGATTGCATCTTGATGAATTTCCAAGACAAATAGTACTTTATGTGCTCAAACACACAACTTTTGTGACTTTTCAAACTTTGAAGCTCGATAACTTCGGCAAATTAGGACCAAATTTGTTAAACAAAGTGTCAAATTAATCAGCTCGACGAGATCTTTAAAATGACACAACACATCATGATTGCATCTTAATGAATTTCCATGAAAAATAGTACTTTATGTGCTCAAACACACAACTTTTGTGACTTTTCAAACTTTGAAGCTCGATAACTTCGGCAAATAAGGACCAAATTTGTTAAACAAAGTGTCAAATTAATCAGCTCGACGAGATCTTTAAAATGACACAACACATCATGATTGCATCTTGATGAATTTCCAAGACAAATAGTACTTTATGTGCTCAAACACCCAACTTTTGTGACTTTTCAAACTTTGAAGCTCGATAACTTCGGCAAATTAGGACCAAATTTGTTAAACAAAGTGTCAAATTAATCAGCTCGACGAGATCTTTAAAATAACACAACACATCATGATTGCATCTTGATGAATTTCCATGAAAAATAGTACTTTATGTGCTCAAACACACAACTTTTGTGACTTTTCAAACTTTGAAGCTCGATAACTTCGGTAAATTAGGACCAAATTTGTTAAACAAAGTGTCAAATTAATCAGCTCGACGAGATCTTTAAAATAACACAACACATCATGATTGCATCTTGATGAATTTCCAAGACAAATAGTACTTTATGTGCTCAAACACACAACTTTTATGACTTTTCAAACTTTGAAGCTCGATAACTTCGGTAAATTAGGACCAAATTTGTTAAACAAAGTGTCAAATTAATCAGCTCGACGAGATTTTTAAAATAACACAACACATCATGATTGCATCTTAATGAATTTCCATGAAAAATAGTACTTTATGTGCTCAAACACACAACTTTTGTGACTTTTCAAACTTTGAAGCTCGATAACTTCGGCAAATTAGGACCAATTTTGTTAAACAAAGTGTCAAATTAATCAGCTCGACGAGATCTTTAAAATAACACAACATATCATGATTGCATCTTGATGAATTTCCATGAAAAATAGTACTTTATGTGCTCAAACACAAAACTTTTGTGACTTTTCACACTTTGTAGATCGATAACTTCGGTAAATTAGGACCAACTTTGTTAAACAAAGTGTCAAATTAATCAGCTCGACGAGATCTTTAAAATAACACAACACATCATGATTGCATCTTGATGAATTTCCATGAAAAATAGTACTTTATGTGCTCAAACACAAAACTTTTGTGACTTTTCACACTTTGTAGATCGATAACTTCAGCAAATGAGGACCAAATTTGTTAAACAAAGTGTCAAATTAATCAGCTCGACGAGATCTTTAAAATGACACAACACATCATGATTGCATCTTGATGAATTTCCAAGACAAATAGTACTTTATGTGCTCAAACACACAACTTTTGTGACTTTTCAAACTTTGAAGCTCGATAACTTCGGCAAATAAGGACCAAATTTGTTAAACAAAGTGTCAAATTAATCAGCACGACGAGATCTTTAACATAACACAACACATCATGATTGCATCTTGATGAATTTCCATGAAAAATAGTACTTTATGTGCTCAAACAGACAACTTTTATGACTTTTCAAACTTTGAAGCTCGATAACTTCGGTAAATTAGGACCAAATTTGTTAAACAAAGTGTCAAATTAATCAGCTCGACGAGATCTTTAAAATAACACAACACATCATGATTGCATCTTGATGAATTTCCATGAAAAATAGTACTTTATGTGCTCAAACACCCAACTTTTGTGACTTTTCAAACTTTGAAGCTCGATAACTTCGGCAAATTAGGACCAAATTTGTTAAACAAAGTGTCACATTAATCAGCTCGACGAGATCTTTAAAATAACACAATACATCATGATTGCATCTTGATGAATTTCCATGAAAAATAGTACTTTATGTGCTCAAACACACAACTTTTGTGACTTTTCAAACTTTGAAGCTCGATAACTTCGGCAAATTAGGACCAAATTTGTTAAACAAAGTGTCAAATTAATCAGCACGACGAGATCTTTAAAATAACACAACATATCATGATTGCATCTTGATGAATTTCCATGAAAAATAGTACTTTATGTGCTCAAACACAAAACTTTTGTGACTTTTCACACTTTGTAGATCGATAACTTCAGCAAATGAGGACCAAATTTGTTAAACAAAGTGTCAAATTAATCAGCTCGACGAGATCTTTAAAATAACACAACACATCATGATTGCATCTTAATGAATTTCCATGAAAAATAGTACTTTATGTGCTCAAACACACAACTTTTGTGACTTTTCAAACTTTGAAGCTCGATAACTTCGGCAAATAAGGACCAAATTTGTTAAACAAAGTGTCAAATTAATCAGCTCGACGAGATCTTTAAAATGACACAACACATCATGATTGCATCTTGATGAATTTCCAAGACAAATAGTACTTTATGTGCTCAAACACCCAACTTTTGTGACTTTTCAAACTTTGAAGCTCGATAACTTCGGCAAATTAGGACCAAATTTGTTAAACAAAGTGTCAAATTAATCAGCTCGACGAGATCTTTAAAATAACACAACACATCATGATTGCATCTTGATGAATTTCCATGAAAAATAGTACTTTATGTGCTCAAACACACAATTTTTGTGACTTTTCAAACTTTGAAGCTCGATAACTTCGGTAAATTAGGACCAAATTTGTTAAACAAAGTGTCAAATTAATCAGCTCGACGAGATCTTTAAAATAACACAACACATCATGATTGCATCTTGATGAATTTCCAAGACAAATAGTACTTTATGTGCTCAAACACCCAACTTTTGTGACTTTTCAAACTTTGAAGCTCGATAACTTCGGCAAATTAGGACCAAATTTGTTAAACAAAGTGTCAAATTAATCAGCTCGACGAGATCTTTAAAATAACACAACACATCATGATTGCATCTTGATGAATTTCCATGAAAAATAGTACTTTATGTGCTCAAACACACAACTTTTGTGACTTTTCAAACTTTGAAGCTCGATAACTTCGGCAAATAAGGACCAAATTTGTTAAACAAAGTGTCAAATTAATCAGCTCGACGAGATCTTTAAAATGACACAACACATCATGATTGCATCTTGATGAATTTCCAAGACAAATAGTACTTTATGTGCTCAAACACCCAACTTTTGTGACTTTTCAAACTTTGAAGCTCGATAACTTCGGCAAATTAGGACCAAATTTGTTAAACAAAGTGTCAAATTAATCAGCTCGACGAGATCTTTAAAATAACACAACACATCATGATTGCATCTTGATGAATTTCCATGAAAAATAGTACTTTATGTGCTCAAACACACAATTTTTGTGACTTTTCAAACTTTGAAGCTCGATAACTTCGGTAAATTAGGACCAAATTTGTTAAACAAAGTGTCAAATTAATCAGCTCGACGAGATCTTTAAAATAACACAACACATCATGATTGCATCTTGATGAATTTCCAAGACAAATAGTACTTTATGTGCTCAAACACCCAACTTTTGTGACTTTTCAAACTTTGAAGCTCGATAACTTCGGCAAATTAGGACCAAATTTGTTAAACAAAGTGTCAAATTAATCAGCTCGACGAGATCTTTAAAATAACACAACACATCATGATTGCATCTTGATGAATTTCCATGAAAAATAGTACTTTATGTGCTCAAACACACAACTTTTGTGACTTTTCAAACTTTGAAGCTCGATAACTTCGGCAAATAAGAACCAAATTTGTTAAACAAAGTGTCAAATTAATCAGCTCGACGAGATCATTAAAATGACACAACACATCATGATTGCATCTTGATGAATTTCCAAGACAAATAGTACTTTATGTGCTCAAACACACAACTTTTGTGACTTTTCAAACTTTGAAGCTCGATAACTTCGGCAAATAAGGACCAAATTTGTTAAACAAAGTGTCAAATTAATCAGCACGACGAGATCTTTAACATAACACAACACATCATGATTGCATCTTGATGAATTTCCAAGACAAATAGTACTTTATGTGCTCAAACACCCAACTTTTGTGACTTTTCAAACTTTGAAGCTCGATAACTTCGGCAAATTGGGACCAAATTTGTTAAACAAAGTGTCAAATTAATCAGCTCGACGAGATCTTTAAAATGACACAACACATCATGATTGCATCTTGATGAATTTCCAAGACAAATAGTACTTTATAGTACTTTATGTGCTCAAACACCCAACTTTTGTGACTTTTCAAACTTTGAAGCTCGATAACTTCGGCAAATTAGGACCAAATTTGTTAAACAAAGTGTCACATTAATCAGCTCGACGAGATATTTAAAATAACACAATACATCATGATTGCATCTTGATGAATTTCCAAGACAAATAGTACTTTATATGCTCAAACACACAACTTTTATGACTTTTCAAACTTTGAAGCTCGATAACTTCGGTAAATTAGGACCAAATTTGTTAAACAAAGTGTCAAATTAATCAGCTCGACGAGATCTTTAAAATAACACAACACATCATGATTGCATCTTGATGAATTTCCATGAAAAATAGTACTTTATGTGCTCAAACACACAACTTTTGTGACTTTTCAAACTTTGAAGCTCGATAACTTCGGCAAATAAGAACCAAATTTGTTAAACAAAGTGTCAAATTAATCAGCTCGACGAGATCATTAAAATGACACAACACATCATGATTGCATCTTGATGAATTTCCAAGACAAATAGTACTTTATGTGCTCAAACACACAACTTTTGTGACTTTTCAAACTTTGAAGCTCGATAACTTCGGCAAATTAGGACCAAATTTGTTAAACAAAGTGTCAAATTAATCAGCTCGACGAGATCTTTAAAATGACACAACACATCATGATTGCATCTTAATGAATTTCCATGAAAAATAGTACTTTATGTGCTCAAACACACAACTTTTGTGACTTTTCAAACTTTGAAGCTCGATAACTTCGGCAAATAAGGACCAAATTTGTTAAACAAAGTGTCAAATTAATCAGCTCGACGAGATCTTTAAAATGACACAACACATCATGATTGCATCTTGATGAATTTCCAAGACAAATAGTACTTTATGTGCTCAAACACCCAACTTTTGTGACTTTTCAAACTTTGAAGCTCGATAACTTCGGCAAATTAGGACCAAATTTGTTAAACAAAGTGTCAAATTAATCAGCTCGACGAGATCTTTAAAATAACACAACACATCATGATTGCATCTTGATGAATTTCCATGAAAAATAGTACTTTATGTGCTCAAACACACAACTTTTGTGACTTTTCAAACTTTGAAGCTCGATAACTTCGGTAAATTAGGACCAAATTTGTTAAACAAAGTGTCAAATTAATCAGCTCGACGAGATCTTTAAAATAACACAACACATCATGATTGCATCTTGATGAATTTCCAAGACAAATAGTACTTTATGTGCTCAAACACACAACTTTTATGACTTTTCAAACTTTGAAGCTCGATAACTTCGGTAAATTAGGACCAAATTTGTTAAACAAAGTGTCAAATTAATCAGCTCGACGAGATTTTTAAAATAACACAACACATCATGATTGCATCTTAATGAATTTCCATGAAAAATAGTACTTTATGTGCTCAAACACACAACTTTTGTGACTTTTCAAACTTTGAAGCTCGATAACTTCGGCAAATTAGGACCAATTTTGTTAAACAAAGTGTCAAATTAATCAGCTCGACGAGATCTTTAAAATAACACAACATATCATGATTGCATCTTGATGAATTTCCATGAAAAATAGTACTTTATGTGCTCAAACACAAAACTTTTGTGACTTTTCACACTTTGTAGATCGATAACTTCGGTAAATTAGGACCAACTTTGTTAAACAAAGTGTCAAATTAATCAGCTCGACGAGATCTTTAAAATAACACAACACATCATGATTGCATCTTGATGAATTTCCATGAAAAATAGTACTTTATGTGCTCAAACACAAAACTTTTGTGACTTTTCACACTTTGTAGATCGATAACTTCAGCAAATGAGGACCAAATTTGTTAAACAAAGTGTCAAATTAATCAGCTCGACGAGATCTTTAAAATGACACAACACATCATGATTGCATCTTGATGAATTTCCAAGACAAATAGTACTTTATGTGCTCAAACACACAACTTTTGTGACTTTTCAAACTTTGAAGCTCGATAACTTCGGCAAATAAGGACCAAATTTGTTAAACAAAGTGTCAAATTAATCAGCACGACGAGATCTTTAACATAACACAACACATCATGATTGCATCTTGATGAATTTCCATGAAAAATAGTACTTTATGTGCTCAAACACACAACTTTTATGACTTTTCAAACTTTGAAGCTCGATAACTTCGGTAAATTAGGACCAAATTTGTTAAACAAAGTGTCAAATTAATCAGCTCGACGAGATCTTTAAAATAACACAACACATCATGATTGCATCTTGATGAATTTCCATGAAAAATAGTACTTTATGTGCTCAAACACCCAACTTTTGTGACTTTTCAAACTTTGAAGCTCGATAACTTCGGCAAATTAGGACCAAATTTGTTAAACAAAGTGTCACATTAATCAGCTCGACGAGATCTTTAAAATAACACAATACATCATGATTGCATCTTGATGAATTTCCATGAAAAATAGTACTTTATGTGCTCAAACACACAACTTTTGTGACTTTTCAAACTTTGAAGCTCGATAACTTCGGCAAATTAGGACCAAATTTGTTAAACAAAGTGTCAAATTAATCAGCACGACGAGATCTTTAAAATAACACAACATATCATGATTGCATCTTGATGAATTTCCATGAAAAATAGTACTTTATGTGCTCAAACACAAAACTTTTGTGACTTTTCACACTTTGTAGATCGATAACTTCAGCAAATGAGGACCAAATTTGTTAAACAAAGTGTCAAATTAATCAGCTCGACGAGATCTTTAAAATAACACAACACATCATGATTGCATCTTAATGAATTTCCATGAAAAATAGTACTTTATGTGCTCAAACACACAACTTTTGTGACTTTTCAAACTTTGAAGCTCGATAACTTCGGCAAATAAGGACCAAATTTGTTAAACAAAGTGTCAAATTAATCAGCTCGACGAGATCTTTAAAATGACACAACACATCATGATTGCATCTTGATGAATTTCCAAGACAAATAGTACTTTATGTGCTCAAACACCCAACTTTTGTGACTTTTCAAACTTTGAAGCTCGATAACTTCGGCAAATTAGGACCAAATTTGTTAAACAAAGTGTCAAATTAATCAGCTCGACGAGATCTTTAAAATAACACAACACATCATGATTGCATCTTGATGAATTTCCATGAAAAATAGTACTTTATGTGCTCAAACACACAATTTTTGTGACTTTTCAAACTTTGAAGCTCGATAACTTCGGTAAATTAGGACCAAATTTGTTAAACAAAGTGTCAAATTAATCAGCTCGACGAGATCTTTAAAATAACACAACACATCATGATTGCATCTTGATGAATTTCCAAGACAAATAGTACTTTATGTGCTCAAACACCCAACTTTTGTGACTTTTCAAACTTTGAAGCTCGATAACTTCGGCAAATTAGGACCAAATTTGTTAAACAAAGTGTCAAATTAATCAGCTCGACGAGATCTTTAAAATAACACAACACATCATGATTGCATCTTGATGAATTTCCATGAAAAATAGTACTTTATGTGCTCAAACACACAACTTTTGTGACTTTTCAAACTTTGAAGCTCGATAACTTCGGCAAATAAGGACCAAATTTGTTAAACAAAGTGTCAAATTAATCAGCTCGACGAGATCTTTAAAATGACACAACACATCATGATTGCATCTTGATGAATTTCCAAGACAAATAGTACTTTATGTGCTCAAACACCCAACTTTTGTGACTTTTCAAACTTTGAAGCTCGATAACTTCGGCAAATTAGGACCAAATTTGTTAAACAAAGTGTCAAATTAATCAGCTCGACGAGATCTTTAAAATAACACAACACATCATGATTGCATCTTGATGAATTTCCATGAAAAATAGTACTTTATGTGCTCAAACACACAATTTTTGTGACTTTTCAAACTTTGAAGCTCGATAACTTCGGTAAATTAGGACCAAATTTGTTAAACAAAGTGTCAAATTAATCAGCTCGACGAGATCTTTAAAATAACACAACACATCATGATTGCATCTTGATGAATTTCCAAGACAAATAGTACTTTATGTGCTCAAACACCCAACTTTTGTGACTTTTCAAACTTTGAAGCTCGATAACTTCGGCAAATTAGGACCAAATTTGTTAAACAAAGTGTCAAATTAATCAGCTCGACGAGATCTTTAAAATAACACAACACATCATGATTGCATCTTGATGAATTTCCATGAAAAATAGTACTTTATGTGCTCAAACACACAACTTTTGTGACTTTTCAAACTTTGAAGCTCGATAACTTCGGCAAATAAGGACCAAATTTGTTAAACAAAGTGTCAAATTAATCAGCTCGACGAGATCTTTAAAATAACACAACACATCATGATTGCATCTTGATGAATTTCCAAGACAAATAGTACTTTATGTGCTCAAACACCCAACTTTTGTGACTTTTCAAACTTTGAAGCTCGATAACTTCGGCAAATTAGGACCAAATTTGTTAAACAAAGTGTCAAATTAATCAGCTCGACGAGATCTTTAAAATAACACAACACATCATGATTGCATCTTGATGAATTTCCATGAAAAATAGTACTTTATGTGCTCAAACACAAAACTTTTGTGACTTTTCACACTTTGTAGATCGATAACTTCGGTAAATTAGGACCAAATTTGTTAAACAAAGTGTCAAATTAATCAGCTCGACGAGATCTTTAAAATAACACAACACATCATGATTGCATCTTGATGAATTTCCATGAAAAATAGTACTTTATGTGCTCAAACACACAACTTTTATGACTTTTCAAACTTTGAAGCTCGATAACTTCGGTAAATTAGGACCAAATTTGTTAAACAAAGTGTCAAATTAATCAGCTCGACGAGATCTTTAAAATAACACAACACATCATGATTGCATCTTGATGAATTTCCATGAAAAATAGTACTTTATGTGCTCAAACACACAACTTTTATGACTTTTCAAACTTTGAAGCTCGATAACTTCGGTAAATTAGGACCAAATTTGTTAAACAAAGTGTCAAATTAATCAGCTCGAGGAGATCTTTAAAATGACACAACACATCATGATTGCATCTTGATGAATTTCCATGAAAAATAGTACTTTATGTGCTCAAACACACAACTTTTATGACTTTTCAAACTTTGAAGCTCGATAACTTCGGTAAATTAGGACCAAATTTGTTAAACAAAGTGTCAAATTAATCAGCTCGAGGAGATCTTTAAAATGACACAACACATCATGATTGCATCTTGATGAATTTCCATGAAAAATAGTACTTTATGTGCTCAAACACCCAACTTTTGTGACTTTTCAAACTTTGAAGCTCGATAACTTCGGCAAATTAGGACCAAATTTGTTAAACAAAGTGTCACATTAATCAGCTCGACGAGATCTTTAAAATAACACAACACATCATGATTGCATCTTGATGAATTTCCAAGACAAATAGTACTTTATGTGCTCAAACACACAACTTTTGTGACTTTTCAAACTTTGAAGCTCGATAACTTCGGCAAATAAGGACCAAATTTGTTAAACAAAGTGTCAAATTAATCAGCACGACGAGATCTTTAACATAACACAACACATCATGATTGCATCTTGATGAATTTCCAAGACAAATAGTACTTTATGTGCTCAAACACCCAACTTTTGTGACTTTTCAAACTTTGAAGCTCGATAACTTCGGCAAATAAGAACCAAATTTGTTAAACAAAGTGTCAAATTAATCATCTCGACGAGATCTTTAAAATGACACAACACATCATGATTGCATCTTGATGAATTTCCAAGACAAATAGTACTTTATGTGCTCAAACACACAACTTTTGTGACTTTTCAAACTTTGAAGCTCGATAACTTCGGCAAATAAGGATCAAATTTGTTAAACAAAGTGTCAAATTAATCAGCTCGAGGAGATTTTTAAAATAACACAACACATCATGATTGCATCTTGATGAATTTCCATGAAAAATAGTACTTTATGTGCTCAAACACAAAACTTTTGTGACTTTTCACACTTTGTAGATCGATAACTTCGGCAAATGAGGACCAAATTTGTTAAACAAAGTGTCAAATTAATCAGCTCGACGAGATCTTTAAAATGACACAACACATCATGATTGCATCTTGATGAATTTCCAAGACAAATAGTACTTTATGTGCTCAAACACCCAACTTTTGTGACTTTTCAAACTTTGTAGATCGATAACTTCGGTAAATTAGGACCAAATTTGTTAAACAAAGTGTCAAATTAATCAGCTCGACGAGATCTTTAAAATAACACAACACATCATGATTGCATCTTGATGAATTTCCATGAAAAATAGTACTTTATGTGCTCAAACACAAAACTTTTGTGACTTTTCACACTTTGTAGATCGATAACTTCAGCAAATGAGGACCAAATTTGTTAAACAAAGTGTCAAATTAATCAGCTCGACGAGATCTTTAAAATAACACAACACATCATGATTGCATCTTGATGAATTTCCATGAAAAATAGTACTTTATGTGCTCAAACACACAACTTTTATGACTTTTCAAACTTTGAAGCTCGATAACTTCGGCAAATAAGAACCAAATTTGTTAAACAAAGTGTCAAATTAATCAGCACGACGAGATCTTTAACATAACACAACACATCATGATTGCATCTTGATGAATTTCCAAGACAAATAGTACTTTATGTGCTCAAACACCCAACTTTTGTGACTTTTCAAACTTTGAAGCTCGATAACTTCGGCAAATAAGAACCAAATTTGTTAAACAAAGTGTCAAATTAATCATCTCGACGAGATCTTTAAAATGACACAACACATCATGATTGCATCTTGATGAATTTCCAAGACAAATAGTACTTTATGTGCTCAAACACACAACTTTTGTGACTTTTCAAACTTTGAAGCTCGATAACTTCGGCAAATAAGGATCAAATTTGTTAAACAAAGTGTCAAATTAATCAGCTCGAGGAGATTTTTAAAATAACACAACACATCATGATTGCATCTTGATGAATTTCCATGAAAAATAGTACTTTATGTGCTCAAACACAAAACTTTTGTGACTTTTCACACTTTGTAGATCGATAACTTCAGCAAATGAGGACCAAATTTGTTAAACAAAGTGTCAAATTAATCAGCTCGACGAGATCTTTAAAATGACACAACACATCATGATTGCATCTTGATGAATTTCCAAGACAAATAGTACTTTATGTGCTCAAACACCCAACTTTTGTGACTTTTCAAACTTTGTAGATCGATAACTTCGGTAAATTAGGACCAAATTTGTTAAACAAAGTGTCAAATTAATCAGCTCGACGAGATCTTTAAAATGACACAACACATCATGATTGCATCTTGATGAATTTCCATGAAAAATAGTACTTTATGTGCTCAAACACACAACTTTTGTGACTTTTCAAACTTTGAAGCTCGATAACTTCGGTAAATTAGGACCAAATTTGTTAAACAAAGTGTCAAATTAATCAGCTCGACGAGATCTTTAAAATAACACAACACATCATGATTGCATCTTGATGAATTTCCAAGACAAATAGTACTTTATGTGCTCAAACACCAAACTTTTGTGACTTTTCAAACTTTGAAGCTCGATAACTTCGGCAAATTAGGACCAAATTTGTTAAACAAAGTGTCAAATTAATCAGCTCGACGAGATCTTTAAAATAACACAACACATCATGATTGCATCTTGATGAATTTCCATGAAAAATAGTACTTTATGTGCTCAAACACACAACTTTTGTGACTTTTGAAACTTTGAAGCTCGATAACTTCGGTAAATTAGGACCAAATTTGTTAAACAAAGTGTCAAATTAATCAGCTCGACGAGATCTTTAAAATAACACAACACATCATGATTGCATCTTGATGAATTTCCATGAAAAATAGTACTTTATGTGCTCAAACACACAACTTTTGTGACTTTTCAAACTTTGAAGCTCGATAACTTCGGCAAATAAGAACCAAATTTGTTAAACAAAGTGTCAAATTAATCAGCTCGACGAGATCATTAAAATGACACAACACATCATGATTGCATCTTGATGAATTTCCAAGACAAATAGTACTTTATGTGCTCAAACACACAACTTTTGTGACTTTTCAAACTTTGAAGCTCGATAACTTCGGCAAATAAGGACCAAATTTGTTAAACAAAGTGTCAAATTAATCAGCACGACGAGATCTTTAACATAACACAACACATCATGATTGCATCTTGATGAATTTCCAAGACAAATAGTACTTTATGTGCTCAAACACCCAACTTTTGTGACTTTTCAAACTTTGAAGCTCGATAACTTCGGCAAATTGGGACCAAATTTGTTAAACAAAGTGTCAAATTAATCAGCTCGACGAGATCTTTAAAATGACACAACACATCATGATTGCATCTTGATGAATTTCCAAGACAAATAGTACTTTATAGTACTTTATGTGCTCAAACACCCAACTTTTGTGACTTTTCAAACTTTGAAGCTCGATAACTTCGGCAAATTAGGACCAAATTTGTTAAACAAAGTGTCACATTAATCAGCTCGACGAGATATTAAAATAACACAATACATCATGATTGCATCTTGATGAATTTCCAAGACAAATAGTACTTTATATGCTCAAACACACAACTTTTATGACTTTTCAAACTTTGAAGCTCGATAACTTCGGTAAATTAGGACCAAATTTGTTAAACAAAGTGTCAAATTAATCAGCTCGACGAGATCTTTAAAATAACACAACACATCATGATTGCATCTTGATGAATTTCCATGAAAAATAGTACTTTATGTGCTCAAACACACAACTTTTGTGACTTTTCAAACTTTGAAGCTCGATAACTTCGGCAAATAAGAACCAAATTTGTTAAACAAAGTGTCAAATTAATCAGCTCGACGAGATCATTAAAATGACACAACACATCATGATTGCATCTTGATGAATTTCCAAGACAAATAGTACTTTATGTGCTCAAACACACAACTTTTGTGACTTTTCAAACTTTGAAGCTCGATAACTTCGGCAAATTAGGACCAAATTTGTTAAACAAAGTGTCAAATTAATCAGCTCGACGAGATCTTTAAAATGACACAACACATCATGATTGCATCTTGATGAATTTCCAAGACAAATAGTACTTTATGTGCTCAAACACCCAACTTTTGTGACTTTTCAAACTTTGAAGCTCGATAACTTCGGCAAATTAGGACCAAATTTGTTAAACAAAGTGTCAAATTAATCAGCTCGACGAGATCTTTAAAATAACACAACACATCATGATTGCATCTTGATGAATTTCCATGAAAAATAGTACTTTATGTGCTCAAACACACAACTTTTGTGACTTTTCAAACTTTGAAGCTCGATAACTTCGGCAAATAAGGACCAAATTTGTTAAACAAAGTGTCAAATTAATCAGCTCGACGAGATCTTTAAAATGACACAACACATCATGATTGCATCTTGATGAATTTCCAAGACAAATAGTACTTTATGTGCTCAAACACCCAACTTTTGTGACTTTTCAAACTTTGAAGCTCGATAACTTCGGTAAATTAGGACCAAATTTGTTAAACAAAGTGTCAAATTAATCAGCTCGACGAGATCTTTAAAATAACACAACACATCATGATTGCATCTTGATGAATTTCCATGAAAAATAGTACTTTATGTGCTCAAACACACAACTTTTGTGACTTTTCAAACTTTGAAGCTCGATAACTTCGGTAAATTAGGACCAAATTTGTTAAACAAAGTGTCAAATTAATCAGCTCGACGAGATCTTTAAAATTACACAACACATCATGATTGCATCTTGATGAATTTCCATGAAAAATAGTACTTTATGTGCTCAAACACACAACTTTTGTGACTTTTCAAACTTTGAAGCTCGATAACTTCGGCAAATAAGGACCAAATTTGTTAAACAAAGTGTCAAATTAATCAGCTCGACGAGATCTTTAAAATAACACAACACATCATGATTGCATCTTGATGAATTTCCATGAAAAATAGTACTTTATGTGCTCAAACACACAACTTTTGTGACTTTTCAAACTTTGAAGCTCGATAACTTCGGCAAATAAGAACCAAATTTGTTAAACAAAGTGTCAAATTAATCAGCTCGACGAGATCTTTAAAATGACACAACACATCATGATTGCATCTTGATGAATTTCCAAGACAAATAGTACTTTATGTGCTCAAACACACAACTTTTGTGACTTTTCAAACTTTGAAGCTCGATAACTTCGGCAAATTAGGACCAAATTTGTTAAACAAAGTGTCAAATTAATCAGCACGACGAGATCTTTAACATAACACAACACATCATGATTGCATCTTGATGAATTTCCATGAAAAATAGTACTTTATGTGCTCAAACACACAACTTTTATGACTTTTCAAACTTTGAAGCTCGATAACTTCGGTAAATTAGGACCAAATTTGTTAAACAAAGTGTCAAATTAATCAGCTCGACGAGATTTTTAAAATAACACAACACATCATGATTGCATCTTAATGAATTTCCATGAAAAATAGTACTTTATGTGCTCAAACACACAACTTTTGTGACTTTTCAAACTTTGAAGCTCGATAACTTCGGCAAATTAGGACCAAATTTGTTAAACAAAGTGTCAAATTAATCAGCTCGACGAGATCTTTAAAATAACACAACATATCATGATTGCATCTTGATGAATTTCCATGAAAAATAGTACTTTATGTGCTCAAACACAAAACTTTTGTGACTTTTCACACTTTGTAGATCGATAACTTCGGTAAATTAGGACCAAATTTGTTAAACAAAGTGTCAAATTAATCAGCTCGACGAGATCTTTAAAATAACACAACACATCATGATTGCATCTTGATGAATTTCCATGAAAAATAGTACTTTATGTGCTCAAACACAAAACTTTTGTGACTTTTCACACTTTGTAGATCGATAACTTCAGCAAATGAGGACCAAATTTGTTAAACAAAGTGTCAAATTAATCAGCTCGACGAGATCTTTAAAATGACACAACACATCATGATTGCATCTTGATGAATTTCCAAGACAAATAGTACTTTATGTGCTCAAACACACAACTTTTGTGACTTTTCAAACTTTGAAGCTCGATAACTTCGGCAAATAAGGACCAAATTTGTTAAACAAAGTGTCAAATTAATCAGCACGACGAGATCTTTAACATAACACAACACATCATGATTGCATCTTGATGAATTTCCATGAAAAATAGTACTTTATGTGCTCAAACACACAACTTTTATGACTTTTCAAACTTTGAAGCTCGATAACTTCGGTAAATTAGGACCAAATTTGTTAAACAAAGTGTCAAATTAATCAGCTCGACGAGATCTTTAAAATAACACAACACATCATGATTGCATCTTGATGAATTTCCATGAAAAATAGTACTTTATGTGCTCAAACACCCAACTTTTGTGACTTTTCAAACTTTGAAGCTCGATAACTTCGGCAAATTAGGACCAAATTTGTTAAACAAAGTGTCACATTAATCAGCTCGACGAGATCTTTAAAATAACACAATACATCATGATTGCATCTTGATGAATTTCCATGAAAAATAGTACTTTATGTGCTCAAACACACAACTTTTGTGACTTTTCAAACTTTGAAGCTCGATAACTTCGGCAAATTAGGACCAAATTTGTTAAACAAAGTGTCAAATTAATCAGCACGACGAGATCTTTAAAATAACACAACATATCATGATTGCATCTTGATGAATTTCCATGAAAAATAGTACTTTATGTGCTCAAACACAAAACTTTTGTGACTTTTCACACTTTGTAGATCGATAACTTCAGCAAATGAGGACCAAATTTGTTAAACAAAGTGTCAAATTAATCAGCTCGACGAGATCTTTAAAATAACACAACACATCATGATTGCATCTTAATGAATTTCCATGAAAAATAGTACTTTATGTGCTCAAACACACAACTTTTGTGACTTTTCAAACTTTGAAGCTCGATAACTTCGGCAAATAAGGACCAAATTTGTTAAACAAAGTGTCAAATTAATCAGCTCGACGAGATCTTTAAAATGACACAACACATCATGATTGCATCTTGATGAATTTCCAAGACAAATAGTACTTTATGTGCTCAAACACCCAACTTTTGTGACTTTTCAAACTTTGAAGCTCGATAACTTCGGCAAATTAGGACCAAATTTGTTAAACAAAGTGTCAAATTAATCAGCTCGACGAGATCTTTAAAATAACACAACACATCATGATTGCATCTTGATGAATTTCCATGAAAAATAGTACTTTATGTGCTCAAACACACAATTTTTGTGACTTTTCAAACTTTGAAGCTCGATAACTTCGGTAAATTAGGACCAAATTTGTTAAACAAAGTGTCAAATTAATCAGCTCGACGAGATCTTTAAAATGACACAACACATCATGATTGCATCTTGATGAATTTCCAAGACAAATAGTACTTTATGTGCTCAAACACACAACTTTTGTGACTTTTCAAACTTTGAAGCTCGATAACTTCGGCAAATTAGGACCAAATTTGTTAAACAAAGTGTCAAATTAATCAGCACGACGAGATCTTTAACATAACACAACACATCATGATTGCATCTTGATGAATTTCCATGAAAAATAGTACTTTATGTGCTCAAACACACAACTTTTATGACTTTTCAAACTTTGAAGCTCGATAACTTCGGTAAATTAGGACCAAATTTGTTAAACAAAGTGTCAAATTAATCAGCTCGACGAGATTTTTAAAATAACACAACACATCATGATTGCATCTTAATGAATTTCCATGAAAAATAGTACTTTATGTGCTCAAACACACAACTTTTGTGACTTTTCAAACTTTGAAGCTCGATAACTTCGGCAAATTAGGACCAAATTTGTTAAACAAAGTGTCAAATTAATCAGCTCGACGAGATCTTTAAAATAACACAACATATCATGATTGCATCTTGATGAATTTCCATGAAAAATAGTACTTTATGTGCTCAAACACAAAACTTTTGTGACTTTTCAAACTTTGAAGCTCGATAACTTCGGTAAATTAGGACCAAATTTGTTAAACAAAGTGTCAAATTAATCAGCTCGACGAGATCTTTAAAATAACACAACACATCATGATTGCATCTTGATGAATTTCCATGAAAAATAGTACTTTATGTGCTCAAACACACAATTTTTGTGACTTTTCAAACTTTGAAGCTCGATAACTTCGGTAAATTAGGACCAAATTTGTTAAACAAAGTGTCAAATTAATCAGCTCGACGAGATCTTTAAAATAACACAACACATCATGATTGCATCTTGATGAATTTCCAAGACAAATAGTACTTTATGTGCTCAAACACCCAACTTTTGTGACTTTTCAAACTTTGAAGCTCGATAACTTCGGCAAATTAGGACCAAATTTGTTAAACAAAGTGTCAAATTAATCAGCTCGACGAGATCTTTAAAATAACACAACACATCATGATTGCATCTTGATGAATTTCCATGAAAAATAGTACTTTATGTGCTCAAACACACAACTTTTGTGACTTTTCAAACTTTGAAGCTCGATAACTTCGGCAAATAAGGACCAAATTTGTTAAACAAAGTGTCAAATTAATCAGCTCGACGAGATCTTTAAAATAACACAACACATCATGATTGCATCTTGATGAATTTCCAAGACAAATAGTACTTTATGTGCTCAAACACCCAACTTTTGTGACTTTTCAAACTTTGAAGCTCGATAACTTCGGCAAATTAGGACCAAATTTGTTAAACAAAGTGTCAAATTAATCAGCTCGACGAGATCTTTAAAATAACACAACACATCATGATTGCATCTTGATGAATTTCCATGAAAAATAGTACTTTATGTGCTCAAACACAAAACTTTTGTGACTTTTCACACTTTGTAGATCGATAACTTCGGTAAATTAGGACCAAATTTGTTAAACAAAGTGTCAAATTAATCAGCTCGACGAGATCTTTAAAATAACACAACACATCATGATTGCATCTTGATGAATTTCCATGAAAAATAGTACTTTATGTGCTCAAACACACAACTTTTATGACTTTTCAAACTTTGAAGCTCGATAACTTCGGTAAATTAGGACCAAATTTGTTAAACAAAGTGTCAAATTAATCAGCTCGACGAGATCTTTAAAATAACACAACACATCATGATTGCATCTTGATGAATTTCCATGAAAAATAGTACTTTATGTGCTCAAACACACAACTTTTATGACTTTTCAAACTTTGTAGATCGATAACTTCAGCAAATGAGGACCAAATTTGTTAAACAAAGTGTCAAATTAATCAGCTCGAGGAGATCTTTAAAATGACACAACACATCATGATTGCATCTTGATGAATTTCCATGAAAAATAGTACTTTATGTGCTCAAACACCCAACTTTTGTGACTTTTCAAACTTTGAAGCTCGATAACTTCGGCAAATTAGGACCAAATTTGTTAAACAAAGTGTCACATTAATCAGCTCGACGAGATCTTTAAAATAACACAACACATCATGATTGCATCTTGATGAATTTCCAAGACAAATAGTACTTTATGTGCTCAAACACCCAACTTTTGTGACTTTTCAAACTTTGAAGCTCGATAACTTCGGCAAATTAGGACCAAATTTGTTAAACAAAGTGTCAAATTAATCAGCTCGACGAGATCTTTAAAATAACACAACACATCATGATTGCATCTTGATGAATTTCCATGAAAAATAGTACTTTATGTGCTCAAACACACAATTTTTGTGACTTTTCAAACTTTGAAGCTCGATAACTTCGGTAAATTAGGACCAAATTTGTTAAACAAAGTGTCAAATTAATCAGCTCGACGAGATCTTTAAAATAACACAACACATCATGATTGCATCTTGATGAATTTCCAAGACAAATAGTACTTTATGTGCTCAAACACCCAACTTTTGTGACTTTTCAAACTTTGAAGCTCGATAACTTCGGCAAATTAGGACCAAATTTGTTAAACAAAGTGTCAAATTAATCAGCTCGACGAGATCTTTAAAATAACACAACACATCATGATTGCATCTTGATGAATTTCCATGAAAAATAGTACTTTATGTGCTCAAACACACAACTTTTGTGACTTTTCAAACTTTGAAGCTCGATAACTTCGGCAAATAAGGACCAAATTTGTTAAACAAAGTGTCAAATTAATCAGCTCGACGAGATCTTTAAAATAACACAACACATCATGATTGCATCTTGATGAATTTCCAAGACAAATAGTACTTTATGTGCTCAAACACCCAACTTTTGTGACTTTTCAAACTTTGAAGCTCGATAACTTCGGCAAATTAGGACCAAATTTGTTAAACAAAGTGTCAAATTAATCAGCTCGACGAGATCTTTAAAATAACACAACACATCATGATTGCATCTTGATGAATTTCCATGAAAAATAGTACTTTATGTGCTCAAACACAAAACTTTTGTGACTTTTCACACTTTGTAGATCGATAACTTCGGTAAATTAGGACCAAATTTGTTAAACAAAGTGTCAAATTAATCAGCTCGACGAGATCTTTAAAATAACACAACACATCATGATTGCATCTTGATGAATTTCCATGAAAAATAGTACTTTATGTGCTCAAACACACAACTTTTATGACTTTTCAAACTTTGAAGCTCGATAACTTCGGTAAATTAGGACCAAATTTGTTAAACAAAGTGTCAAATTAATCAGCTCGACGAGATCTTTAAAATAACACAACACATCATGATTGCATCTTGATGAATTTCCATGAAAAATAGTACTTTATGTGCTCAAACACACAACTTTTATGACTTTTCAAACTTTGAAGCTCGATAACTTCGGTAAATTAGGACCAAATTTGTTAAACAAAGTGTCAAATTAATCAGCTCGAGGAGATCTTTAAAATGACACAACACATCATGATTGCATCTTGATGAATTTCCATGAAAAATAGTACTTTATGTGCTCAAACACCCAACTTTTGTGACTTTTCAAACTTTGAAGCTCGATAACTTCGGCAAATTAGGACCAAATTTGTTAAACAAAGTGTCACATTAATCAGCTCGACGAGATCTTTAAAATAACACAACACATCATGATTGCATCTTGATGAATTTCCAAGACAAATAGTACTTTATGTGCTCAAACACACAACTTTTGTGACTTTTCAAACTTTGAAGCTCGATAACTTCGGCAAATAAGGACCAAATTTGTTAAACAAAGTGTCAAATTAATCAGCACGACGAGATCTTTAACATAACACAACACATCATGATTGCATCTTGATGAATTTCCAAGACAAATAGTACTTTATGTGCTCAAACACCCAACTTTTGTGACTTTTCAAACTTTGAAGCTCGATAACTTCGGCAAATAAGAACCAAATTTGTTAAACAAAGTGTCAAATTAATCATCTCGACGAGATCTTTAAAATGACACAACACATCATGATTGCATCTTGATGAATTTCCAAGACAAATAGTACTTTATGTGCTCAAACACACAACTTTTGTGACTTTTCAAACTTTGAAGCTCGATAACTTCGGCAAATAAGGATCAAATTTGTTAAACAAAGTGTCAAATTAATCAGCTCGAGGAGATTTTTAAAATAACACAACACATCATGATTGCATCTTGATGAATTTCCATGAAAAATAGTACTTTATGTGCTCAAACACAAAACTTTTGTGACTTTTCACACTTTGTAGATCGATAACTTCAGCAAATGAGGACCAAATTTGTTAAACAAAGTGTCAAATTAATCAGCTCGACGAGATCTTTAAAATGACACAACACATCATGATTGCATCTTGATGAATTTCCAAGACAAATAGTACTTTATGTGCTCAAACACCCAACTTTTGTGACTTTTCAAACTTTGTAGATCGATAACTTCGGTAAATTAGGACCAAATTTGTTAAACAAAGTGTCAAATTAATCAGCTCGACGAGATCTTTAAAATAACACAACACATCATGATTGCATCTTGATGAATTTCCATGAAAAATAGTACTTTATGTGCTCAAACACAAAACTTTTGTGACTTTTCACACTTTGTAGATCGATAACTTCAGCAAATGAGGACCAAATTTGTTAAACAAAGTGTCAAATTAATCAGCTCGACGAGATCTTTAAAATAACACAACACATCATGATTGCATCTTGATGAATTTCCATGAAAAATAGTACTTTATGTGCTCAAACACACAACTTTTATGACTTTTCAAACTTTGAAGCTCGATAACATCGGCAAATAAGAACCAAATTTGTTAAACAAAGTGTCAAATTAATCAGCTCGACGAGATCTTTAAAATGACACAACACATCATCATTGCATCTTGATGAATTTCCATGAAAAATAGTACTTTATGTGCTCAAACACACAACTTTTGTGACTTTTCAAACTTTGAAGCTCGATAACTTCGGCAAATTAGGACCAAATTTGTTAAACAAAGTGTCAAATTAATCAGCACGACGAGATCCTTAAAATAACACAACATATCATGATTGCATCTTGATGAATTTCCATGAAAAATAGTACTTTATGTGCTCAAACACACAACTTTTATGACTTTTCAAACTTTGAAGCTCGATAACTTCGGTAAATTAGGACCAAATTTGTTAAACAAAGTGTCAAATTAATCAGCTCGACGAGATCTTTAAAATAACACAACACATCATGATTGCATCTTGATGAATTTCCATGAAAAATAGTACTTTATGTGCTCAAACACACAACTTTTATGACTTTTCAAACTTTGTAGATCGATAACTTCAGCAAATGAGGACCAAATTTGTTAAACAAAGTGTCAAATTAATCAGCTCGAGGAGATCTTTAAAATGACACAACACATCATGATTGCATCTTGATGAATTTCCATGAAAAATAGTACTTTATGTGCTCAAACACCCAACTTTTGTGACTTTTCAAACTTTGAAGCTCGATAACTTCGGCAAATTAGGACCAAATTTGTTAAACAAAGTGTCACATTAATCAGCTCGACGAGATCTTTAAAATAACACAACACATCATGATTGCATCTTGATGAATTTCCAAGACAAATAGTACTTTATGTGCTCAAACACCCAACTTTTGTGACTTTTCAAACTTTGAAGCTCGATAACTTCGGCAAATTAGGACCAAATTTGTTAAACAAAGTGTCAAATTAATCAGCTCGACGAGATCTTTAAAATAACACAACACATCATGATTGCATCTTGATGAATTTCCATGAAAAATAGTACTTTATGTGCTCAAACACACAATTTTTGTGACTTTTCAAACTTTGAAGCTCGATAACTTCGGTAAATTAGGACCAAATTTGTTAAACAAAGTGTCAAATTAATCAGCTCGACGAGATCTTTAAAATAACACAACACATCATGATTGCATCTTGATGAATTTCCAAGACAAATAGTACTTTATGTGCTCAAACACCCAACTTTTGTGACTTTTCAAACTTTGAAGCTCGATAACTTCGGCAAATTAGGACCAAATTTGTTAAACAAAGTGTCAAATTAATCAGCTCGACGAGATCTTTAAAATAACACAACACATCATGATTGCATCTTGATGAATTTCCATGAAAAATAGTACTTTATGTGCTCAAACACACAACTTTTGTGACTTTTCAAACTTTGAAGCTCGATAACTTCGGCAAATAAGGACCAAATTTGTTAAACAAAGTGTCAAATTAATCAGCTCGACGAGATCTTTAAAATAACACAACACATCATGATTGCATCTTGATGAATTTCCAAGACAAATAGTACTTTATGTGCTCAAACACCCAACTTTTGTGACTTTTCAAACTTTGAAGCTCGATAACTTCGGCAAATTAGGACCAAATTTGTTAAACAAAGTGTCAAATTAATCAGCTCGACGAGATCTTTAAAATAACACAACACATCATGATTGCATCTTGATGAATTTCCATGAAAAATAGTACTTTATGTGCTCAAACACAAAACTTTTGTGACTTTTCACACTTTGTAGATCGATAACTTCGGTAAATTAGGACCAAATTTGTTAAACAAAGTGTCAAATTAATCAGCTCGACGAGATCTTTAAAATAACACAACACATCATGATTGCATCTTGATGAATTTCCATGAAAAATAGTACTTTATGTGCTCAAACACACAACTTTTATGACTTTTCAAACTTTGAAGCTCGATAACTTCGGTAAATTAGGACCAAATTTGTTAAACAAAGTGTCAAATTAATCAGCTCGACGAGATCTTTAAAATAACACAACACATCATGATTGCATCTTGATGAATTTCCATGAAAAATAGTACTTTATGTGCTCAAACACACAACTTTTATGACTTTTCAAACTTTGAAGCTCGATAACTTCGGTAAATTAGGACCAAATTTGTTAAACAAAGTGTCAAATTAATCAGCTCGAGGAGATCTTTAAAATGACACAACACATCATGATTGCATCTTGATGAATTTCCATGAAAAATAGTACTTTATGTGCTCAAACACCCAACTTTTGTGACTTTTCAAACTTTGAAGCTCGATAACTTCGGCAAATTAGGACCAAATTTGTTAAACAAAGTGTCACATTAATCAGCTCGACGAGATCTTTAAAATAACACAACACATCATGATTGCATCTTGATGAATTTCCAAGACAAATAGTACTTTATGTGCTCAAACACACAACTTTTGTGACTTTTCAAACTTTGAAGCTCGATAACTTCGGCAAATAAGGACCAAATTTGTTAAACAAAGTGTCAAATTAATCAGCACGACGAGATCTTTAACATAACACAACACATCATGATTGCATCTTGATGAATTTCCAAGACAAATAGTACTTTATGTGCTCAAACACCCAACTTTTGTGACTTTTCAAACTTTGAAGCTCGATAACTTCGGCAAATAAGAACCAAATTTGTTAAACAAAGTGTCAAATTAATCATCTCGACGAGATCTTTAAAATGACACAACACATCATGATTGCATCTTGATGAATTTCCAAGACAAATAGTACTTTATGTGCTCAAACACACAACTTTTGTGACTTTTCAAACTTTGAAGCTCGATAACTTCGGCAAATAAGGATCAAATTTGTTAAACAAAGTGTCAAATTAATCAGCTCGAGGAGATTTTTAAAATAACACAACACATCATGATTGCATCTTGATGAATTTCCATGAAAAATAGTACTTTATGTGCTCAAACACAAAACTTTTGTGACTTTTCACACTTTGTAGATCGATAACTTCAGCAAATGAGGACCAAATTTGTTAAACAAAGTGTCAAATTAATCAGCTCGACGAGATCTTTAAAATGACACAACACATCATGATTGCATCTTGATGAATTTCCAAGACAAATAGTACTTTATGTGCTCAAACACCCAACTTTTGTGACTTTTCAAACTTTGTAGATCGATAACTTCGGTAAATTAGGACCAAATTTGTTAAACAAAGTGTCAAATTAATCAGCTCGACGAGATCTTTAAAATAACACAACACATCATGATTGCATCTTGATGAATTTCCATGAAAAATAGTACTTTATGTGCTCAAACACAAAACTTTTGTGACTTTTCACACTTTGTAGATCGATAACTTCAGCAAATGAGGACCAAATTTGTTAAACAAAGTGTCAAATTAATCAGCTCGACGAGATCTTTAAAATAACACAACACATCATGATTGCATCTTGATGAATTTCCATGAAAAATAGTACTTTATGTGCTCAAACACACAACTTTTATGACTTTTCAAACTTTGAAGCTCGATAACATCGGCAAATAAGAACCAAATTTGTTAAACAAAGTGTCAAATTAATCAGCTCGACGAGATCTTTAAAATGACACAACACATCATCATTGCATCTTGATGAATTTCCATGAAAAATAGTACTTTATGTGCTCAAACACACAACTTTTGTGACTTTTCAAACTTTGAAGCTCGATAACTTCGGCAAATTAGGACCAAATTTGTTAAACAAAGTGTCAAATTAATCAGCACGACGAGATCCTTAAAATAACACAACATATCATAATTGCATCTTGATGAATTTCCATGAAAAATAGTACTTTATGTGCTCAAACACAAAACTTTTGTGACTTTTCACACTTTGTAGATCGATAACTTCGGTAAATTAGGACCAAATTTGTTAAACAAAGTGTCAAATTAATCAGCTCTAGGAGATTTTTAAAATAACACAACACATCATGATTGCATCTTGATGAATTTCCATGAAAAATAGTACTTTATGTGCTCAAACACAAAACTTTTGTGACTTTTCACACTTTGTAGATCGATAACTTCAGCAAATGAGGACCAAATTTGTTAAACAAAGTGTCAAATTAATCAGCTCGACGAGATCTTTAAAATAACACAACACATCATGATTGCATCTTGATGAATTTCCATGAAAAATAGTACTTTATGTGCTCAAACACACAACTTTTATGACTTTTCAAACTTTGAAGCTCGATAACTTCGGTAAATTAGGACCAAATTTGTTAAACAAAGTGTCAAATTAATCAGCTCGACGAGATCTTTAAAATAACACAACACATCATGATTGCATCTTGATGAATTTCCATGAAAAATAGTACTTTATGTGCTCAAACACACAACTTTTATGACTTTTCAAACTTTGAAGCTCGATAACTTCGGTAAATTAGGACCAAATTTGTTAAACAAAGTGTCAAATTAATCAGCTCGACGAGATCTTTAAAATAACACAACACATCATGATTGCATCTTGATGAATTTCCATGAAAAATAGTACTTTATGTGCTCAAACACCCAACTTTTGTGACTTTTCAAACTTTGAAGCTCGATAACTTCGGCAAATTAGGACCAAATTTGTTAAACAAAGTGTCACATTAATCAGCTCGACGAGATCTTTAAAATAACACAATACATCATGATTGCATCTTGATGAATTTCCATGAAAAATAGTACTTTATGTGCTCAAACACACAACTTTTGTGACTTTTCAAACTTTGAAGCTCGATAACTTCGGCAAATTAGGACCAAATTTGTTAAACAAAGTGTCAAATTAATCAGCACGACGAGATCTTTAAAATAACACAACATATCATGATTGCATCTTGATGAATTTCCATGAAAAATAGTACTTTATGTGCTCAAACACAAAACTTTTGTGACTTTTCACACTTTGTAGATCGATAACTTCGGTAAATTAGGACCAAATTTGTTAAACAAAGTGTCAAATTAATCAGCTCGACGAGATCTTTAAAATAACACAACACATCATGATTGCATCTTGATGAATTTCCATGAAAAATAGTACTTTATGTGCTCAAACACACAACTTTTATGACTTTTCAAACTTTGAAGCTCGATAACTTCGGTAAATTAGGACCAAATTTGTTAAACAAAGTGTCAAATTAATCAGCTCGAGGAGATTTTTAAAATAACACAACACATCATGATTGCATCTTGATGAATTTCCATGAAAAATAGTACTTTATGTGCTCAAACACACAACTTTTGTGACTTTTCAAACTTTGAAGCTCGATAACTTCGGTAAATTAGGACCAAATTTGTTAAACAAAGTGTCAAATTAATCAGCTCGACGAGATCTTTAAAATGACACAACACATCATGATTGCATCTTGATGAATTTCCATGAAAAATAGTACTTTATGTGCTCAAACACCCAACTTTTGTGACTTTTCAAACTTTGAAGCTCGATAACTTCGGCAAATTAGGACCAAATTTGTTAAACAAAGTGTCACATTAATCAGCTCGACGAGATCTTTAAAATAACACAATACATCATGATTGCATCTTGATGAATTTCCATGAAAAATAGTACTTTATGTGCTCAAAGACACAACTTTTGTGACTTTTCAAACTTTGAAGCTCGATAACTTCGGCAAATTAGGACCAAATTTGTTAAACAAAGTGTCAAATTAATCAGCACGACGAGATCTTTAAAATAACACAACATATCATGATTGCATCTTGATGAATTTCCATGAAAAATAGTACTTTATGTGCTCAAACACAAAACTTTTGTGACTTTTCACACTTTGTAGATCGATAACTTCGGCAAATAAGGACCAAATTTGTTAAACAAAGTGTCAAATTAATCAGCTCGACGAGATCTTTAAAATGACACAACACATCATGATTGCATCTTGATGAATTTCCATGAAAAATAGTACTTTATGTGCTCAAACACAAAACTTTTATGACTTTTCAAACTTTAAGCTCGATAACTTCGGTAAATAAGAACCAAATTTGTTAAACAAAGTGTCAAATTAATCAGCTCGACGAGATCTTTAAAATGACACAACACATCATGATTGCATCTTGATGAATTTCCAAGACAAATAGTACTTTATGTGCTCAAACACACAACTTTTGTGACTTTTCAAACTTTGAAGCTCGATAACTTCGGCAAATTAGGACCAAATTTGTTAAACAAAGTGTCAAATTAATCAGCACGACGAGATCTTTAAAATAACACAACACATCATGATTGCATCTTGATGAATTTCCATGAAAAATAGTACTTTATGTGCTCAAACACACAACTTTTATGACTTTTCAAACTTTGAAGCTCGATAACTTCGGTAAATTAGGACCAAATTTGTTAAACAAAGTGTCAAATTAATCAGCTCGACGAGATCTTTAAAATAACACAACACATCATGATTGCATCTTGATGAATTTCCATGAAAAATAGTACTTTATGTGCTCAAACACACAACTTTTATGACTTTTCAAACTTTGTAGATCGATAACTTCAGCAAATGAGGACCAAATTTGTTAAACAAAGTGTCAAATTAATCAGCTCGAGGAGATCTTTAAAATGACACAACACATCATGATTGCATCTTGATGAATTTCCATGAAAAATAGTACTTTATGTGCTCAAACACCCAACTTTTGTGACTTTTCAAACTTTGAAGCTCGATAACTTCGGCAAATTAGGACCAAATTTGTTAAACAAAGTGTCAAATTAATCAGCTCGACGAGATCTTTAAAATAACACAACACATCATGATTGCATCTTGATGAATTTCCATGAAAAATAGTACTTTATGTGCTCAAACACAAAACTTTTGTGACTTTTCACACTTTGTAGATCGATAACTTCGGTAAATTAGGACCAAATTTGTTAAACAAAGTGTCAAATTAATCAGCTCGACGAGATCTTTAAAATAACACAACACATCATGATTGCATCTTGATGAATTTCCATGAAAAATAGTACTTTATGTGCTCAAACACACAACTTTTATGACTTTTCAAACTTTGAAGCTCGATAACTTCGGTAAATTAGGACCAAATTTGTTAAACAAAGTGTCAAATTAATCAGCTCGACGAGATCTTTAAAATAACACAACACATCATGATTGCATCTTGATGAATTTCCATGAAAAATAGTACTTTATGTGCTCAAACACACAACTTTTATGACTTTTCAAACTTTGAAGCTCGATAACTTCGGTAAATTAGGACCAAATTTGTTAAACAAAGTGTCAAATTAATCAGCTCGAGGAGATCTTTAAAATAACACAACACATCATGATTGCATCTTGATGAATTTCCAAGACAAATAGTACTTTATGTGCTCAAACACCCAACTTTTGTGACTTTTCAAACTTTGAAGCTCGATAACTTCGGCAAATTAGGACCAAATTTGTTAAACAAAGTGTCAAATTAATCAGCTCGACGAGATCTTTAAAATAACACAACACATCATGATTGCATCTTGATGAATTTCCATGAAAAATAGTACTTTATGTGCTCAAACACACAATTTTTGTGACTTTTCAAACTTTGAAGCTCGATAACTTCGGCAAATAAGGACCAAATTTGTTAAACAAAGTGTCAAATTAATCAGCACGACGAGATCCTTAAAATAACACAACATATCATAATTGCATCTTGATGAATTTCCATGAAAAATAGTACTTTATGTGCTCAAACACAAAACTTTTGTGACTTTTCACACTTTGTAGATCGATAACTACGGTAAATTAGGACCAAATTTGTTAAACAAAGTGTCAAATTAATCAGCTCGACGAGATCTTTAAAATAACACAACACATCATGATTGCATCTTGATGAATTTCCATGAAAAATAGTACTTTATGTGCTCAAACACACAACTTTTATGACTTTTCAAACTTTGAAGCTCGATAACTTCGGTAAATTAGGACCAAATTTGTTAAACAAAGTGTCAAATTAATCAGCTCGACGAGATCTTTAAAATAACACAACACATCATGATTGCATCTTGATGAATTTCCATGAAAAATAGTACTTTATGTGCTCAAACACACAACTTTTATGACTTTTCAAACTTTGAAGCTCGATAACTTCGGTAAATTAGGACCAAATTTGTTAAACAAAGTGTCAAATTAATCAGCTCGAGGAGATCTTTAAAATGACACAACACATCATGATTGCATCTTGATGAATTTCCATGAAAAATAGTACTTTATGTGCTCAAACACCCAACTTTTGTGACTTTTCAAACTTTGAAGCTCGATAACTTCGGCAAATTAGGACCAAATTTGTTAAACAAAGTGTCACATTAATCAGCTCGACGAGATCTTTAACATAACACAACACATCATGATTGCATCTTGATGAATTTCCAAGACAAATAGTACTTTATGTGCTCAAACACCCAACTTTTGTGACTTTTCAAACTTTGAAGCTCGATAACTTCGGCAAATAAGGACCAAATTTGTTAAACAAAGTGTCAAATTAATCAGCACGACGAGATCTTTAACATAACACAACACATCATGATTGCATCTTGATGAATTTCCAAGACAAATAGTACTTTATGTGCTCAAACACCCAACTTTTGTGACTTTTCAAACTTTGAAGCTCGATAACTTCGGCAAATAAGAACCAAATTTGTTAAACAAAGTGTCAAATTAATCATCTCGACGAGATCTTTAAAATGACACAACACATCATGATTGCATCTTGATGAATTTCCAAGACAAATAGTACTTTATGTGCTCAAACACACAACTTTTGTGACTTTTCAAACTTTGAAGCTCGATAACTTCGGCAAATAAGGATCAAATTTGTTAAACAAAGTGTCAAATTAATCAGCTCGAGGAGATTTTTAAAATAACACAACACATCATGATTGCATCTTGATGAATTTCCATGAAAAATAGTACTTTATGTGCTCAAACACAAAACTTTTGTGACTTTTCAAACTTTGAAGCTCGATAACTTCGGCAAATAAGAACCAAATTTGTTAAACAAAGTGTCAAATTAATCAGCTCGAGGAGATTTTTAAAATAACACAACACATCATGATTGCATCTTGATGAATTTCCATGAAAAATAGTACTTTATGTGCTCAAACACACAACTTTTGTGACTTTTCAAACTTTGAAGCTCGATAACTTCGGCAAATAAGAACCAAATTTGTTAAACAAAGTGTCAAATTAATCAGCTCGACGAGATCTTTAAAATGACACAACACATCATGATTGCATCTTGATGAATTTCCATGAAAAATAGTACTTTATGTGCTCAAACACACAACTTTTGTGACTTTTCAAACTTTGAAGCTCGATAACTTCGGCAAATTAGGACCAAATTTGTTAAACAAAGTGTCAAATTAATCAGCACGACGAGATCCTTAAAATAACACAACATATCATAATTGCATCTTGATGAATTTCCATGAAAAATAGTACTTTATGTGCTCAAACACACAACTTTTGTGACTTTTCAAACTTTGAAGCTCGATAACTTCGGCAAATAAGGACCAAATTTGTTAAACAAAGTGTCAAATTAATCAGCTCGACGAGATCTTTAAAATAACACAACACATCATGATTGCATCTTGATGAATTTCCAAGACAAATAGTACTTTATGTGCTCAAACACCCAACTTTTGTGACTTTTCAAACTTTGAAGCTCGATAACTTCGGCAAATTAGGACCAAATTTGTTAAACAAAGTGTCAAATTAATCAGCTCGACGAGATCTTTAAAATAACACAACACATCATGATTGCATCTTGATGAATTTCCATGAAAAATAGTACTTTATGTGCTCAAACACACAATTTTTGTGACTTTTCAAACTTTGAAGCTCGATAACTTCGGCAAATAAGGACCAAATTTGTTAAACAAAGTGTCAAATTAATCAGCACGACGAGATCCTTAAAATAACACAACATATCATAATTGCATCTTGATGAATTTCCATGAAAAATAGTACTTTATGTGCTCAAACACAAAACTTTTGTGACTTTTCACACTTTGTAGATCGATAACTACGGTAAATTAGGAACAAATTTGTTAAACAAAGTGTCAAATTAATCAGCTCGACGAGATCTTTATAATAACACAACACATCATGATTGCATCTTGATGAATTTCCATGAAAAATAGTACTTTATGTGCTCAAACACACAACTTTTATGACTTTTCAAACTTTGAAGCTCGATAACTTCGGTAAATTAGGACCAAATTTGTTAAACAAAGTGTCAAATTAATCAGCTCGACGAGATCTTTAAAATAACACAACACATCATGATTGCATCTTGATGAATTTCCATGAAAAATAGTACTTTATGTGCTCAAACACACAACTTTTATGACTTTTCAAACTTTGAAGCTCGATAACTTCGGTAAATTAGGACCAAATTTGTTAAACAAAGTGTCAAATTAATCAGCTCGAGGAGATCTTTAAAATGACACAACACATCATGATTGCATCTTGATGAATTTCCATGAAAAATAGTACTTTATGTGCTCAAACACCCAACTTTTGTGACTTTTCAAACTTTGAAGCTCGATAACTTCGGCAAATTAGGACCAAATTTGTTAAACAAAGTGTCACATTAATCAGCTCGACGAGATCTTTAACATAACACAACACATCATGATTGCATCTTGATGAATTTCCAAGACAAATAGTACTTTATGTGCTCAAACACCCAACTTTTGTGACTTTTCAAACTTTGAAGCTCGATAACTTCGGCAAATAAGGACCAAATTTGTTAAACAAAGTGTCAAATTAATCAGCACGACGAGATCTTTAACATAACACAACACATCATGATTGCATCTTGATGAATTTCCAAGACAAATAGTACTTTATGTGCTCAAACACCCAACTTTTGTGACTTTTCAAACTTTGAAGCTCGATAACTTCGGCAAATAAGAACCAAATTTGTTAAACAAAGTGTCAAATTAATCATCTCGACGAGATCTTTAAAATGACACAACACATCATGATTGCATCTTGATGAATTTCCAAAACAAATAGTACTTTATGTGCTCAAACACACAACTTTTGTGACTTTTCAAACTTTGAAGCTCGATAACTTCGGCAAATAAGGATCAAATTTGTTAAACAAAGTGTCAAATTAATCAGCTCGAGGAGATTTTTAAAATAACACAACACATCATGATTGCATCTTGATGAATTTCCATGAAAAATAGTACTTTATGTGCTCAAACACAAAACTTTTGTGACTTTTCAAACTTTGAAGCTCGATAACTTCGGCAAATAAGAACCAAATTTGTTAAACAAAGTGTCAAATTAATCAGCTCGAGGAGATTTTTAAAATAACACAACACATCATGATTGCATCTTGATGAATTTCCATGAAAAATAGTACTTTATGTGCTCAAACACACAACTTTTGTGACTTTTCAAACTTTGAAGCTCGATAACTTCGGCAAATAAGAACCAAATTTGTTAAACAAAGTGTCAAATTAATCAGCTCGACGAGATCTTTAAAATGACACAACACATCATGATTGCATCTTGATGAATTTCCATGAAAAATAGTACTTTATGTGCTCAAACACACAACTTTTGTGACTTTTCAAACTTTGAAGCTCGATAACTTCGGCAAATTAGGACCAAATTTGTTAAACAAAGTGTCAAATTAATCAGCACGACGAGATCCTTAAAATAACACAACATATCATAATTGCATCTTGATGAATTTCCATGAAAAATAGTACTTTATGTGCTCAAACACAAAACTTTTGTGACTTTTCACACTTTGTAGATCGATAACTACGGTAAATTAGGACCAAATTTGTTAAACAAAGTGTCAAATTAATCAGCTCGACGAGATCTTTAAAATAACACAACACATCATGATTGCATCTTGATGAATTTCCATGAAAAATAGTACTTTATGTGCTCAAAC
This sequence comes from Euwallacea fornicatus, assembly GCF_040115645.1. Lineage (NCBI taxonomy): Eukaryota > Metazoa > Arthropoda > Insecta > Coleoptera > Curculionidae > Euwallacea > Euwallacea fornicatus. The sequence goes on from NW_027096009.1 coordinate 644,622, forward strand.
ACACAACTTTTATGACTTTTCAAACTTTGAAGCTCGATAACTTCGGTAAATTAGGACCAAATTTGTTAAACAAAGTGTCAAATTAATCAGCTCGACGAGATCTTTAAAATAACACAACACATCATGATTGCATCTTGATGAATTGCCATGAAAAATAGTACTTTATGTGCTCAAACACACAACTTTTATGACTTTTCAAACTTTGAAGCTCGATAACTTCGGTAAATTAGGACCAAATTTGTTAAACAAAGTGTCAAATTAATCAGCTCGAGGAGATCTTTAAAATGACACAACACATCATGATTGCATCTTGATGAATTTCCATGAAAAATAGTACTTTATGTGCTCAAACACCCAACTTTTGTGACTTTTCAAACTTTGAAGCTCGATAACTTCGGTAAATTAGGACCAAATTTGTTAAACAAAGTGTCACATTAATCAGCTCGACGAGATCTTTAAAATAACACAACACATCATGATTGCATCTTGATGAATTTCCAAGACAAATAGTACTTTATGTGCTCAAACACACAACTTTTGTGACTTTTCAAACTTTGAAGCTCGATAACTTCGGCAAATAAGGACCAAATTTGTTAAACAAAGTGTCAAATTAATCAGCACGACGAGATCTTTAACATAACACAACACATCATGATTGCATCTTGATGAATTTCCAAGACAAATAGTACTTTATGTGCTCAAACACCCAACTTTTGTGACTTTTCAAACTTTGAAGCTCGATAACTTCGGCAAATAAGAACCAAATTTGTTAAACAAAGTGTCAAATTAATCATCTCGACGAGATCTTTAAAATGACACAACACATCATGATTGCATCTTGATGAATTTCCAAGACAAATAGTACTTTATGTGCTCAAACACACAACTTTTGTGACTTTTCAAACTTTGAAGCTCGATAACTTCGGCAAATAAGGATCAAATTTGTTAAACAAAGTGTCAAATTAATCAGCTCGAGGAGATTTTTAAAATAACACAACACATCATGATTGCATCTTGATGAATTTCCATGAAAAATAGTACTTTATGTGCTCAAACACAAAACTTTTGTGACTTTTCAAACTTTGAAGCTCGATAACTTCGGCAAATAAGAACCAAATTTGTTAAACAAAGTGTCAAATTAATCAGCTCGACGAGATCTTTAAAATGACACAACACATCATGATTGCATCTTGATGAATTTCCATGAAAAATAGTACTTTATGTGCTCAAACACACAACTTTTGTGACTTTTCAAACTTTGAAGCTCGATAACTTCGGCAAATTAGGACCAAATTTGTTAAACAAAGTGTCACATTAATCAGCTCGACGAGATCTTTAAAATAACACAACACATCATGATTGCATCTTGATGAATTTCCAAGACAAATAGTACTTTATGTGCTCAAACACACAACTTTTGTGACTTTTCAAACTTTGAAGCTCGATAACTTCGGTAAATTAGGACCAAATTTGTTAAACAAAGTGTCAAATTAATCAGCTCGAGGAGATTTTTAAAATAACACAACACATCATGATTGCATCTTGATGAATTTCCATGAAAAATAGTACTTTATGTGCTCAAACACACAACTTTTGTGACTTTTCACACTTTGTAGATCGATAACTTCAGCAAATGAGGACCAAATTTGTTAAACAAAGTGTCAAATTAATCAGCTCGACGAGATCTTTAAAATAACACAACACATCATGATTGCATCTTAATGAATTTCCATGAAAAATAGTACTTTATGTGCTCAAACACACAACTTTTGTGACTTTTCAAACTTTGAAGCTCGATAACTTCGGCAAATAAGGACCAAATTTGTTAAACAAAGTGTCAAATTAATCAGCTCGACGAGATCTTTAAAATGACACAACACATCATGATTGCATCTTGATGAATTTCCAAGACAAATAGTACTTTATGTGCTCAAACACCCAACTTTTGTGACTTTTCAAACTTTGAAGCTCGATAACTTCGGCAAATTAGGACCAAATTTGTTAAACAAAGTGTCAAATTAATCAGCTCGACGAGATCTTTAAAATAACACAACACATCATGATTGCATCTTGATGAATTTCCATGAAAAATAGTACTTTATGTGCTCAAACACACAATTTTTGTGACTTTTCAAACTTTGAAGCTCGATAACTTCGGTAAATTAGGACCAAATTTGTTAAACAAAGTGTCAAATTAATCAGCTCGACGAGATCTTTAAAATAACACAACACATCATGATTGCATCTTGATGAATTTCCAAGACAAATAGTACTTTATGTGCTCAAACACCCAACTTTTGTGACTTTTCAAACTTTGAAGCTCGATAACTTCGGCAAATTAGGACCAAATTTGTTAAACAAAGTGTCAAATTAATCAGCTCGACGAGATCTTTAAAATAACACAACACATCATGATTGCATCTTGATGAATTTCCATGAAAAATAGTACTTTATGTGCTCAAACACACAACTTTTGTGACTTTTCAAACTTTGAAGCTCGATAACTTCGGCAAATAAGGACCAAATTTGTTAAACAAAGTGTCAAATTAATCAGCTCGACGAGATATTTAAAATAACACAACACATCATGATTGCATCTTGATGAATTTCCAAGACAAATAGTACTTTATGTGCTCAAACACCCAACTTTTGTGACTTTTCAAACTTTGAAGCTCGATAACTTCGGCAAATTAGGACCAAATTTGTTAAACAAAGTGTCAAATTAATCAGCTCGACGAGATCTTTAAAATAACACAACACATCATGATTGCATCTTGATGAATTTCCATGAAAAATAGTACTTTATGTGCTCAAACACACAACTTTTGTGACTTTTCAAACTTTGAAGCTCGATAACTTCGGCAAATAAGAACCAAATTTGTTAAACAAAGTGTCAAATTAATCAGCTCGACGAGATCTTTAAAATGACACAACACATCATGATTGCATCTTGATGAATTTCCATGAAAAATAGTACTTTATGTGCTCAAACACACAACTTTTGTGACTTTTCAAACTTTGAAGCTCGATAACTTCGGCAAATAAGGACCAAATTTGTTAAACAAAGTGTCAAATTAATCAGCTCGACGAGATCTTTAAAATAACACAACACATCATGATTGCATCTTGATGAATTTCCAAGACAAATAGTACTTTATGTGCTCAAACACCCAACTTTTGTGACTTTTCAAACTTTGAAGCTCGATAACTTCGGCAAATTAGGACCAAATTTGTTAAACAAAGTGTCAAATTAATCAGCTCGACGAGATCTTTAAAATAACACAACACATCATGATTGCATCTTGATGAATTTCCATGAAAAATAGTACTTTATGTGCTCAAACACACAACTTTTGTGACTTTTCAAACTTTGAAGCTCGATAACTTCGGCAAATTAGGACCAAATTTGTTAAACAAAGTGTCACATTAATCAGCTCGACGAGATCTTTAACATAACACAACACATCATGATTGCATCTTGATGAATTTCCAAGACAAATAGTACTTTATGTGCTCAAACACCCAACTTTTGTGACTTTTCAAACTTTGAAGCTCGATAACTTCGGCAAATAAGGACCAAATTTGTTAAACAAAGTGTCAAATTAATCAGCACGACGAGATCTTTAACATAACACAACACATCATGATTGCATCTTGATGAATTTCCAAGACAAATAGTACTTTATGTGCTCAAACACCCAACTTTTGTGACTTTTCAAACTTTGAAGCTCGATAACTTCGGCAAATAAGAACCAAATTTGTTAAACAAAGTGTCAAATTAATCATCTCGACGAGATCTTTAAAATGACACAACACATCATGATTGCATCTTGATGAATTTCCAAGACAAATAGTACTTTATGTGCTCAAACACACAACTTTTGTGACTTTTCAAACTTTGAAGCTCGATAACTTCGGCAAATAAGGATCAAATTTGTTAAACAAAGTGTCAAATTAATCAGCTCGAGGAGATTTTTAAAATAACACAACACATCATGATTGCATCTTGATGAATTTCCATGAAAAATAGTACTTTATGTGCTCAAACACAAAACTTTTGTGACTTTTCAAACTTTGAAGCTCGATAACTTCGGCAAATAAGAACCAAATTTGTTAAACAAAGTGTCAAATTAATCAGCTCGAGGAGATTTTTAAAATAACACAACACATCATGATTGCATCTTGATGAATTTCCATGAAAAATAGTACTTTATGTGCTCAAACACACAACTTTTGTGACTTTTCAAACTTTGAAGCTCGATAACTTCGGCAAATAAGAACCAAATTTGTTAAACAAAGTGTCAAATTAATCAGCTCGACGAGATCTTTAAAATGACACAACACATCATGATTGCATCTTGATGAATTTCCATGAAAAATAGTACTTTATGTGCTCAAACACACAACTTTTGTGACTTTTCAAACTTTGAAGCTCGATAACTTCGGCAAATTAGGACCAAATTTGTTAAACAAAGTGTCAAATTAATCAGCACGACGAGATCCTTAAAATAACACAACATATCATAATTGCATCTTGATGAATTTCCATGAAAAATAGTACTTTATGTGCTCAAACACAAAACTTTTGTGACTTTTCACACTTTGTAGATCGATAACTACGGTAAATTAGGACCAAATTTGTTAAACAAAGTGTCAAATTAATCAGCTCGACGAGATCTTTAAAATAACACAACACATCATGATTGCATCTTGATGAATTTCCATGAAAAATAGTACTTTATGTGCTCAAACACACAACTTTTATGACTTTTCAAACTTTGAAGCTCGATAACTTCGGTAAATTAGGACCAAATTTGTTAAACAAAGTGTCAAATTAATCAGCTCGACGAGATCTTTAAAATAACACAACACATCATGATTGCATCTTGATGAATTGCCATGAAAAATAGTACTTTATGTGCTCAAACACACAACTTTTATGACTTTTCAAACTTTGAAGCTCGATAACTTCGGTAAATTAGGACCAAATTTGTTAAACAAAGTGTCAAATTAATCAGCTCGAGGAGATCTTTAAAATGACACAACACATCATGATTGCATCTTGATGAATTTCCATGAAAAATAGTACTTTATGTGCTCAAACACCCAACTTTTGTGACTTTTCAAACTTTGAAGCTCGATAACTTCGGTAAATTAGGACCAAATTTGTTAAACAAAGTGTCACATTAATCAGCTCGACGAGATCTTTAAAATAACACAACACATCATGATTGCATCTTGATGAATTTCCAAGACAAATAGTACTTTATGTGCTCAAACACACAACTTTTGTGACTTTTCAAACTTTGAAGCTCGATAACTTCGGCAAATAAGGACCAAATTTGTTAAACAAAGTGTCAAATTAATCAGCACGACGAGATCTTTAACATAACACAACACATCATGATTGCATCTTGATGAATTTCCAAGACAAATAGTACTTTATGTGCTCAAACACCCAACTTTTGTGACTTTTCAAACTTTGAAGCTCGATAACTTCGGCAAATAAGAACCAAATTTGTTAAACAAAGTGTCAAATTAATCATCTCGACGAGATCTTTAAAATGACACAACACATCATGATTGCATCTTGATGAATTTCCAAGACAAATAGTACTTTATGTGCTCAAACACACAACTTTTGTGACTTTTCAAACTTTGAAGCTCGATAACTTCGGCAAATAAGGATCAAATTTGTTAAACAAAGTGTCAAATTAATCAGCTCGAGGAGATTTTTAAAATAACACAACACATCATGATTGCATCTTGATGAATTTCCATGAAAAATAGTACTTTATGTGCTCAAACACAAAACTTTTGTGACTTTTCAAACTTTGAAGCTCGATAACTTCGGCAAATAAGAACCAAATTTGTTAAACAAAGTGTCAAATTAATCAGCTCGACGAGATCTTTAAAATGACACAACACATCATGATTGCATCTTGATGAATTTCCATGAAAAATAGTACTTTATGTGCTCAAACACACAACTTTTGTGACTTTTCAAACTTTGAAGCTCGATAACTTCGGCAAATTAGGACCAAATTTGTTAAACAAAGTGTCACATTAATCAGCTCGACGAGATCTTTAAAATAACACAACACATCATGATTGCATCTTGATGAATTTCCAAGACAAATAGTACTTTATGTGCTCAAACACACAACTTTTGTGACTTTTCAAACTTTGAAGCTCGATAACTTCGGTAAATTAGGACCAAATTTGTTAAACAAAGTGTCAAATTAATCAGCTCGAGGAGATTTTTAAAATAACACAACACATCATGATTGCATCTTGATGAATTTCCATGAAAAATAGTACTTTATGTGCTCAAACACACAACTTTTGTGACTTTTCACACTTTGTAGATCGATAACTTCAGCAAATGAGGACCAAATTTGTTAAACAAAGTGTCAAATTAATCAGCTCGACGAGATCTTTAAAATAACACAACACATCATGATTGCATCTTAATGAATTTCCATGAAAAATAGTACTTTATGTGCTCAAACACACAACTTTTGTGACTTTTCAAACTTTGAAGCTCGATAACTTCGGCAAATAAGGACCAAATTTGTTAAACAAAGTGTCAAATTAATCAGCTCGACGAGATCTTTAAAATGACACAACACATCATGATTGCATCTTGATGAATTTCCAAGACAAATAGTACTTTATGTGCTCAAACACCCAACTTTTGTGACTTTTCAAACTTTGAAGCTCGATAACTTCGGCAAATTAGGACCAAATTTGTTAAACAAAGTGTCAAATTAATCAGCTCGACGAGATCTTTAAAATAACACAACACATCATGATTGCATCTTGATGAATTTCCATGAAAAATAGTACTTTATGTGCTCAAACACACAATTTTTGTGACTTTTCAAACTTTGAAGCTCGATAACTTCGGTAAATTAGGACCAAATTTGTTAAACAAAGTGTCAAATTAATCAGCTCGACGAGATCTTTAAAATAACACAACACATCATGATTGCATCTTGATGAATTTCCAAGACAAATAGTACTTTATGTGCTCAAACACCCAACTTTTGTGACTTTTCAAACTTTGAAGCTCGATAACTTCGGCAAATTAGGACCAAATTTGTTAAACAAAGTGTCAAATTAATCAGCTCGACGAGATCTTTAAAATAACACAACACATCATGATTGCATCTTGATGAATTTCCATGAAAAATAGTACTTTATGTGCTCAAACACACAACTTTTGTGACTTTTCAAACTTTGAAGCTCGATAACTTCGGCAAATAAGGACCAAATTTGTTAAACAAAGTGTCAAATTAATCAGCTCGACGAGATCTTTAAAATAACACAACACATCATGATTGCATCTTGATGAATTTCCAAGACAAATAGTACTTTATGTGCTCAAACACCCAACTTTTGTGACTTTTCAAACTTTGAAGCTCGATAACTTCGGCAAATTAGGACCAAATTTGTTAAACAAAGTGTCAAATTAATCAGCTCGACGAGATCTTTAAAATAACACAACACATCATGATTGCATCTTGATGAATTTCCATGAAAAATAGTACTTTATGTGCTCAAACACACAACTTTTGTGACTTTTCAAACTTTGAAGCTCGATAACTTCGGCAAATTAGGACCAAATTTGTTAAACAAAGTGTCAAATTAATCAGCTCGACGAGATCTTTAAAATAACACAACACATCATGATTGCATCTTGATGAATTTCCAAGACAAATAGTACTTTATGTGCTCAAACACCCAACTTTTGTGACTTTTCAAACTTTGAAGCTCGATAACTTCGGCAAATTAGGACCAAATTTGTTAAACAAAGTGTCAAATTAATCAGCTCGACGAGATCTTTAAAATAACACAACACATCATGATTGCATCTTGATGAATTTCCATGAAAAATAGTACTTTATGTGCTCAAACACACAACTTTTGTGACTTTTCAAACTTTGAAGCTCGATAACTTCGGCAAATTAGGACCAAATTTGTTAAACAAAGTGTCACATTAATCAGCTCGACGAGATCTTTAACATAACACAACACATCATGATTGCATCTTGATGAATTTCCAAGACAAATAGTACTTTATGTGCTCAAACACCCAACTTTTGTGACTTTTCAAACTTTGAAGCTCGATAACTTCGGCAAATAAGGACCAAATTTGTTAAACAAAGTGTCAAATTAATCAGCACGACGAGATCTTTAACATAACACAACACATCATGATTGCATCTTGATGAATTTCCAAGACAAATAGTACTTTATGTGCTCAAACACCCAACTTTTGTGACTTTTCAAACTTTGAAGCTCGATAACTTCGGCAAATAAGAACCAAATTTGTTAAACAAAGTGTCAAATTAATCATCTCGACGAGATCTTTAAAATGACACAACACATCATGATTGCATCTTGATGAATTTCCAAGACAAATAGTACTTTATGTGCTCAAACACACAACTTTTGTGACTTTTCAAACTTTGAAGCTCGATAACTTCGGCAAATAAGGATCAAATTTGTTAAACAAAGTGTCAAATTAATCAGCTCGAGGAGATTTTTAAAATAACACAACACATCATGATTGCATCTTGATGAATTTCCATGAAAAATAGTACTTTATGTGCTCAAACACAAAACTTTTGTGACTTTTCAAACTTTGAAGCTCGATAACTTCGGCAAATAAGAACCAAATTTGTTAAACAAAGTGTCAAATTAATCAGCTCGAGGAGATTTTTAAAATAACACAACACATCATGATTGCATCTTGATGAATTTCCATGAAAAATAGTACTTTATGTGCTCAAACACACAACTTTTGTGACTTTTCAAACTTTGAAGCTCGATAACTTCGGCAAATAAGAACCAAATTTGTTAAACAAAGTGTCAAATTAATCAGCTCGACGAGATCTTTAAAATGACACAACACATCATGATTGCATCTTGATGAATTTCCATGAAAAATAGTACTTTATGTGCTCAAACACACAACTTTTGTGACTTTTCAAACTTTGAAGCTCGATAACTTCGGCAAATTAGGACCAAATTTGTTAAACAAAGTGTCAAATTAATCAGCACGACGAGATCCTTAAAATAACACAACATATCATAATTGCATCTTGATGAATTTCCATGAAAAATAGTACTTTATGTGCTCAAACACAAAACTTTTGTGACTTTTCACACTTTGTAGATCGATAACTACGGTAAATTAGGACCAAATTTGTTAAACAAAGTGTCAAATTAATCAGCTCGACGAGATCTTTAAAATAACACAACACATCATGATTGCATCTTGATGAATTTCCATGAAAAATAGTACTTTATGTGCTCAAACACACAACTTTTATGACTTTTCAAACTTTGAAGCTCGATAACTTCGGTAAATTAGGACCAAATTTGTTAAACAAAGTGTCAAATTAATCAGCTCGACGAGATCTTTAAAATAACACAACACATCATGATTGCATCTTGATGAATTGCCATGAAAAATAGTACTTTATGTGCTCAAACACACAACTTTTATGACTTTTCAAACTTTGAAGCTCGATAACTTCGGTAAATTAGGACCAAATTTGTTAAACAAAGTGTCAAATTAATCAGCTCGAGGAGATCTTTAAAATGACACAACACATCATGATTGCATCTTGATGAATTTCCATGAAAAATAGTACTTTATGTGCTCAAACACCCAACTTTTGTGACTTTTCAAACTTTGAAGCTCGATAACTTCGGTAAATTAGGACCAAATTTGTTAAACAAAGTGTCACATTAATCAGCTCGACGAGATCTTTAAAATAACACAACACATCATGATTGCATCTTGATGAATTTCCAAGACAAATAGTACTTTATGTGCTCAAACACACAACTTTTGTGACTTTTCAAACTTTGAAGCTCGATAACTTCGGCAAATAAGGACCAAATTTGTTAAACAAAGTGTCAAATTAATCAGCACGACGAGATCTTTAACATAACACAACACATCATGATTGCATCTTGATGAATTTCCAAGACAAATAGTACTTTATGTGCTCAAACACCCAACTTTTGTGACTTTTCAAACTTTGAAGCTCGATAACTTCGGCAAATAAGAACCAAATTTGTTAAACAAAGTGTCAAATTAATCATCTCGACGAGATCTTTAAAATGACACAACACATCATGATTGCATCTTGATGAATTTCCAAGACAAATAGTACTTTATGTGCTCAAACACACAACTTTTGTGACTTTTCAAACTTTGAAGCTCGATAACTTCGGCAAATAAGGATCAAATTTGTTAAACAAAGTGTCAAATTAATCAGCTCGAGGAGATTTTTAAAATAACACAACACATCATGATTGCATCTTGATGAATTTCCATGAAAAATAGTACTTTATGTGCTCAAACACAAAACTTTTGTGACTTTTCAAACTTTGAAGCTCGATAACTTCGGCAAATAAGAACCAAATTTGTTAAACAAAGTGTCAAATTAATCAGCTCGACGAGATCTTTAAAATGACACAACACATCATGATTGCATCTTGATGAATTTCCATGAAAAATAGTACTTTATGTGCTCAAACACACAACTTTTGTGACTTTTCAAACTTTGAAGCTCGATAACTTCGGCAAATTAGGACCAAATTTGTTAAACAAAGTGTCACATTAATCAGCTCGACGAGATCTTTAAAATAACACAACACATCATGATTGCATCTTGATGAATTTCCAAGACAAATAGTACTTTATGTGCTCAAACACACAACTTTTGTGACTTTTCAAACTTTGAAGCTCGATAACTTCGGTAAATTAGGACCAAATTTGTTAAACAAAGTGTCAAATTAATCAGCTCGAGGAGATTTTTAAAATAACACAACACATCATGATTGCATCTTGATGAATTTCCATGAAAAATAGTACTTTATGTGCTCAAACACACAACTTTTGTGACTTTTCACACTTTGTAGATCGATAACTTCAGCAAATGAGGACCAAATTTGTTAAACAAAGTGTCAAATTAATCAGCTCGACGAGATCTTTAAAATAACACAACACATCATGATTGCATCTTAATGAATTTCCATGAAAAATAGTACTTTATGTGCTCAAACACACAACTTTTGTGACTTTTCAAACTTTGAAGCTCGATAACTTCGGCAAATAAGGACCAAATTTGTTAAACAAAGTGTCAAATTAATCAGCTCGACGAGATCTTTAAAATGACACAACACATCATGATTGCATCTTGATGAATTTCCAAGACAAATAGTACTTTATGTGCTCAAACACCCAACTTTTGTGACTTTTCAAACTTTGAAGCTCGATAACTTCGGCAAATTAGGACCAAATTTGTTAAACAAAGTGTCAAATTAATCAGCTCGACGAGATCTTTAAAATAACACAACACATCATGATTGCATCTTGATGAATTTCCATGAAAAATAGTACTTTATGTGCTCAAACACACAATTTTTGTGACTTTTCAAACTTTGAAGCTCGATAACTTCGGTAAATTAGGACCAAATTTGTTAAACAAAGTGTCAAATTAATCAGCTCGACGAGATCTTTAAAATAACACAACACATCATGATTGCATCTTGATGAATTTCCAAGACAAATAGTACTTTATGTGCTCAAACACCCAACTTTTGTGACTTTTCAAACTTTGAAGCTCGATAACTTCGGCAAATTAGGACCAAATTTGTTAAACAAAGTGTCAAATTAATCAGCTCGACGAGATCTTTAAAATAACACAACACATCATGATTGCATCTTGATGAATTTCCATGAAAAATAGTACTTTATGTGCTCAAACACACAACTTTTGTGACTTTTCAAACTTTGAAGCTCGATAACTTCGGCAAATAAGGACCAAATTTGTTAAACAAAGTGTCAAATTAATCAGCTCGACGAGATATTTAAAATAACACAACACATCATGATTGCATCTTGATGAATTTCCAAGACAAATAGTACTTTATGTGCTCAAACACCCAACTTTTGTGACTTTTCAAACTTTGAAGCTCGATAACTTCGGCAAATTAGGACCAAATTTGTTAAACAAAGTGTCAAATTAATCAGCTCGACGAGATCTTTAAAATAACACAACACATCATGATTGCATCTTGATGAATTTCCATGAAAAATAGTACTTTATGTGCTCAAACACACAACTTTTGTGACTTTTCAAACTTTGAAGCTCGATAACTTCGGCAAATAAGAACCAAATTTGTTAAACAAAGTGTCAAATTAATCAGCTCGACGAGATCTTTAAAATGACACAACACATCATGATTGCATCTTGATGAATTTCCATGAAAAATAGTACTTTATGTGCTCAAACACACAACTTTTGTGACTTTTCAAACTTTGAAGCTCGATAACTTCGGCAAATAAGGACCAAATTTGTTAAACAAAGTGTCAAATTAATCAGCTCGACGAGATCTTTAAAATAACACAACACATCATGATTGCATCTTGATGAATTTCCAAGACAAATAGTACTTTATGTGCTCAAACACCCAACTTTTGTGACTTTTCAAACTTTGAAGCTCGATAACTTCGGCAAATTAGGACCAAATTTGTTAAACAAAGTGTCAAATTAATCAGCTCGACGAGATCTTTAAAATAACACAACACATCATGATTGCATCTTGATGAATTTCCATGAAAAATAGTACTTTATGTGCTCAAACACAAAACTTTTGTGACTTTTCACACTTTGTAGATCGATAACTTCGGTAAATTAGGACCAAATTTGTTAAACAAAGTGTCAAATTAATCAGCTCGACGAGATCTTTAAAATAACACAACACATCATGATTGCATCTTGATGAATTTCCATGAAAAATAGTACTTTATGTGCTCAAACACACAACTTTTATGACTTTTCAAACTTTGAAGCTCGATAACTTCGGTAAATTAGGACCAAATTTGTTAAACAAAGTGTCAAATTAATCAGCTCGACGAGATCTTTAAAATAACACAACACATCATGATTGCATCTTGATGAATTTCCATGAAAAATAGTACTTTATGTGCTCAAACACACAACTTTTATGACTTTTCAAACTTTGAAGCTCGATAACTTCGGTAAATTAGGACCAAATTTGTTAAACAAAGTGTCAAATTAATCAGCTCGAGGAGATCTTTAAAATGACACAACACATCATGATTGCATCTTGATGAATTTCCATGAAAAATAGTACTTTATGTGCTCAAACACCCAACTTTTGTGACTTTTCAAACTTTGAAGCTCGATAACTTCGGCAAATTAGGACCAAATTTGTTAAACAAAGTGTCACATTAATCAGCTCGACGAGATCTTTAAAATAACACAACACATCATGATTGCATCTTGATGAATTTCCAAGACAAATAGTACTTTATGTGCTCAAACACACAACTTTTGTGACTTTTCAAACTTTGAAGCTCGATAACTTCGGCAAATAAGGACCAAATTTGTTAAACAAAGTGTCAAATTAATCAGCACGACGAGATCTTTAACATAACACAACACATCATGATTGCATCTTGATGAATTTCCAAGACAAATAGTACTTTATGTGCTCAAACACCCAACTTTTGTGACTTTTCAAACTTTGAAGCTCGATAACTTCGGCAAATAAGAACCAAATTTGTTAAACAAAGTGTCAAATTAATCATCTCGACGAGATCTTTAAAATGACACAACACATCATGATTGCATCTTGATGAATTTCCAAGACAAATAGTACTTTATGTGCTCAAACACACAACTTTTGTGACTTTTCAAACTTTGAAGCTCGATAACTTCGGCAAATAAGGATCAAATTTGTTAAACAAAGTGTCAAATTAATCAGCTCGAGGAGATTTTTAAAATAACACAACACATCATGATTGCATCTTGATGAATTTCCATGAAAAATAGTACTTTATGTGCTCAAACACAAAACTTTTGTGACTTTTCACACTTTGTAGATCGATAACTTCAGCAAATGAGGACCAAATTTGTTAAACAAAGTGTCAAATTAATCAGCTCGACGAGATCTTTAAAATGACACAACACATCATGATTGCATCTTGATGAATTTCCAAGACAAATAGTACTTTATGTGCTCAAACACCCAACTTTTGTGACTTTTCAAACTTTGTAGATCGATAACTTCGGTAAATTAGGACCAAATTTGTTAAACAAAGTGTCAAATTAATCAGCTCGACGAGATCTTTAAAATAACACAACACATCATGATTGCATCTTGATGAATTTCCATGAAAAATAGTACTTTATGTGCTCAAACACAAAACTTTTGTGACTTTTCACACTTTGTAGATCGATAACTTCAGCAAATGAGGACCAAATTTGTTAAACAAAGTGTCAAATTAATCAGCTCGACGAGATCTTTAAAATAACACAACACATCATGATTGCATCTTGATGAATTTCCATGAAAAATAGTACTTTATGTGCTCAAACACACAACTTTTATGACTTTTCAAACTTTGAAGCTCGATAACATCGGCAAATAAGAACCAAATTTGTTAAACAAAGTGTCAAATTAATCAGCTCGACGAGATCTTTAAAATGACACAACACATCATCATTGCATCTTGATGAATTTCCATGAAAAATAGTACTTTATGTGCTCAAACACACAACTTTTGTGACTTTTCAAACTTTGAAGCTCGATAACTTCGGCAAATTAGGACCAAATTTGTTAAACAAAGTGTCAAATTAATCAGCACGACGAGATCCTTAAAATAACACAACATATCATGATTGCATCTTGATGAATTTCCATGAAAAATAGTACTTTATGTGCTCAAACACACAACTTTTATGACTTTTCAAACTTTGAAGCTCGATAACTTCGGTAAATTAGGACCAAATTTGTTAAACAAAGTGTCAAATTAATCAGCTCGACGAGATCTTTAAAATAACACAACACATCATGATTGCATCTTGATGAATTTCCATGAAAAATAGTACTTTATGTGCTCAAACACACAACTTTTATGACTTTTCAAACTTTGTAGATCGATAACTTCAGCAAATGAGGACCAAATTTGTTAAACAAAGTGTCAAATTAATCAGCTCGAGGAGATCTTTAAAATGACACAACACATCATGATTGCATCTTGATGAATTTCCATGAAAAATAGTACTTTATGTGCTCAAACACCCAACTTTTGTGACTTTTCAAACTTTGAAGCTCGATAACTTCGGCAAATTAGGACCAAATTTGTTAAACAAAGTGTCACATTAATCAGCTCGACGAGATCTTTAAAATAACACAACACATCATGATTGCATCTTGATGAATTTCCAAGACAAATAGTACTTTATGTGCTCAAACACCCAACTTTTGTGACTTTTCAAACTTTGAAGCTCGATAACTTCGGCAAATTAGGACCAAATTTGTTAAACAAAGTGTCAAATTAATCAGCTCGACGAGATCTTTAAAATAACACAACACATCATGATTGCATCTTGATGAATTTCCATGAAAAATAGTACTTTATGTGCTCAAACACACAATTTTTGTGACTTTTCAAACTTTGAAGCTCGATAACTTCGGTAAATTAGGACCAAATTTGTTAAACAAAGTGTCAAATTAATCAGCTCGACGAGATCTTTAAAATAACACAACACATCATGATTGCATCTTGATGAATTTCCAAGACAAATAGTACTTTATGTGCTCAAACACCCAACTTTTGTGACTTTTCAAACTTTGAAGCTCGATAACTTCGGCAAATTAGGACCAAATTTGTTAAACAAAGTGTCAAATTAATCAGCTCGACGAGATCTTTAAAATAACACAACACATCATGATTGCATCTTGATGAATTTCCATGAAAAATAGTACTTTATGTGCTCAAACACACAACTTTTGTGACTTTTCAAACTTTGAAGCTCGATAACTTCGGCAAATAAGGACCAAATTTGTTAAACAAAGTGTCAAATTAATCAGCTCGACGAGATCTTTAAAATAACACAACACATCATGATTGCATCTTGATGAATTTCCAAGACAAATAGTACTTTATGTGCTCAAACACCCAACTTTTGTGACTTTTCAAACTTTGAAGCTCGATAACTTCGGCAAATTAGGACCAAATTTGTTAAACAAAGTGTCAAATTAATCAGCTCGACGAGATCTTTAAAATAACACAACACATCATGATTGCATCTTGATGAATTTCCATGAAAAATAGTACTTTATGTGCTCAAACACAAAACTTTTGTGACTTTTCACACTTTGTAGATCGATAACTTCGGTAAATTAGGACCAAATTTGTTAAACAAAGTGTCAAATTAATCAGCTCGACGAGATCTTTAAAATAACACAACACATCATGATTGCATCTTGATGAATTTCCATGAAAAATAGTACTTTATGTGCTCAAACACACAACTTTTATGACTTTTCAAACTTTGAAGCTCGATAACTTCGGTAAATTAGGACCAAATTTGTTAAACAAAGTGTCAAATTAATCAGCTCGACGAGATCTTTAAAATAACACAACACATCATGATTGCATCTTGATGAATTTCCATGAAAAATAGTACTTTATGTGCTCAAACACACAACTTTTATGACTTTTCAAACTTTGAAGCTCGATAACTTCGGTAAATTAGGACCAAATTTGTTAAACAAAGTGTCAAATTAATCAGCTCGAGGAGATCTTTAAAATGACACAACACATCATGATTGCATCTTGATGAATTTCCATGAAAAATAGTACTTTATGTGCTCAAACACCCAACTTTTGTGACTTTTCAAACTTTGAAGCTCGATAACTTCGGCAAATTAGGACCAAATTTGTTAAACAAAGTGTCACATTAATCAGCTCGACGAGATCTTTAAAATAACACAACACATCATGATTGCATCTTGATGAATTTCCAAGACAAATAGTACTTTATGTGCTCAAACACACAACTTTTGTGACTTTTCAAACTTTGAAGCTCGATAACTTCGGCAAATAAGGACCAAATTTGTTAAACAAAGTGTCAAATTAATCAGCACGACGAGATCTTTAACATAACACAACACATCATGATTGCATCTTGATGAATTTCCAAGACAAATAGTACTTTATGTGCTCAAACACCCAACTTTTGTGACTTTTCAAACTTTGAAGCTCGATAACTTCGGCAAATAAGAACCAAATTTGTTAAACAAAGTGTCAAATTAATCATCTCGACGAGATCTTTAAAATGACACAACACATCATGATTGCATCTTGATGAATTTCCAAGACAAATAGTACTTTATGTGCTCAAACACACAACTTTTGTGACTTTTCAAACTTTGAAGCTCGATAACTTCGGCAAATAAGGATCAAATTTGTTAAACAAAGTGTCAAATTAATCAGCTCGAGGAGATTTTTAAAATAACACAACACATCATGATTGCATCTTGATGAATTTCCATGAAAAATAGTACTTTATGTGCTCAAACACAAAACTTTTGTGACTTTTCACACTTTGTAGATCGATAACTTCAGCAAATGAGGACCAAATTTGTTAAACAAAGTGTCAAATTAATCAGCTCGACGAGATCTTTAAAATGACACAACACATCATGATTGCATCTTGATGAATTTCCAAGACAAATAGTACTTTATGTGCTCAAACACCCAACTTTTGTGACTTTTCAAACTTTGTAGATCGATAACTTCGGTAAATTAGGACCAAATTTGTTAAACAAAGTGTCAAATTAATCAGCTCGACGAGATCTTTAAAATAACACAACACATCATGATTGCATCTTGATGAATTTCCATGAAAAATAGTACTTTATGTGCTCAAACACAAAACTTTTGTGACTTTTCACACTTTGTAGATCGATAACTTCAGCAAATGAGGACCAAATTTGTTAAACAAAGTGTCAAATTAATCAGCTCGACGAGATCTTTAAAATAACACAACACATCATGATTGCATCTTGATGAATTTCCATGAAAAATAGTACTTTATGTGCTCAAACACACAACTTTTATGACTTTTCAAACTTTGAAGCTCGATAACATCGGCAAATAAGAACCAAATTTGTTAAACAAAGTGTCAAATTAATCAGCTCGACGAGATCTTTAAAATGACACAACACATCATCATTGCATCTTGATGAATTTCCATGAAAAATAGTACTTTATGTGCTCAAACACACAACTTTTGTGACTTTTCAAACTTTGAAGCTCGATAACTTCGGCAAATTAGGACCAAATTTGTTAAACAAAGTGTCAAATTAATCAGCACGACGAGATCCTTAAAATAACACAACATATCATAATTGCATCTTGATGAATTTCCATGAAAAATAGTACTTTATGTGCTCAAACACAAAACTTTTGTGACTTTTCACACTTTGTAGATCGATAACTTCGGTAAATTAGGACCAAATTTGTTAAACAAAGTGTCAAATTAATCAGCTCTAGGAGATTTTTAAAATAACACAACACATCATGATTGCATCTTGATGAATTTCCATGAAAAATAGTACTTTATGTGCTCAAACACAAAACTTTTGTGACTTTTCACACTTTGTAGATCGATAACTTCAGCAAATGAGGACCAAATTTGTTAAACAAAGTGTCAAATTAATCAGCTCGACGAGATCTTTAAAATAACACAACACATCATGATTGCATCTTGATGAATTTCCATGAAAAATAGTACTTTATGTGCTCAAACACACAACTTTTATGACTTTTCAAACTTTGAAGCTCGATAACTTCGGTAAATTAGGACCAAATTTGTTAAACAAAGTGTCAAATTAATCAGCTCGACGAGATCTTTAAAATAACACAACACATCATGATTGCATCTTGATGAATTTCCATGAAAAATAGTACTTTATGTGCTCAAACACACAACTTTTATGACTTTTCAAACTTTGAAGCTCGATAACTTCGGTAAATTAGGACCAAATTTGTTAAACAAAGTGTCAAATTAATCAGCTCGACGAGATCTTTAAAATAACACAACACATCATGATTGCATCTTGATGAATTTCCATGAAAAATAGTACTTTATGTGCTCAAACACCCAACTTTTGTGACTTTTCAAACTTTGAAGCTCGATAACTTCGGCAAATTAGGACCAAATTTGTTAAACAAAGTGTCACATTAATCAGCTCGACGAGATCTTTAAAATAACACAATACATCATGATTGCATCTTGATGAATTTCCATGAAAAATAGTACTTTATGTGCTCAAACACACAACTTTTGTGACTTTTCAAACTTTGAAGCTCGATAACTTCGGCAAATTAGGACCAAATTTGTTAAACAAAGTGTCAAATTAATCAGCACGACGAGATCTTTAAAATAACACAACATATCATGATTGCATCTTGATGAATTTCCATGAAAAATAGTACTTTATGTGCTCAAACACAAAACTTTTGTGACTTTTCACACTTTGTAGATCGATAACTTCGGTAAATTAGGACCAAATTTGTTAAACAAAGTGTCAAATTAATCAGCTCGACGAGATCTTTAAAATAACACAACACATCATGATTGCATCTTGATGAATTTCCATGAAAAATAGTACTTTATGTGCTCAAACACACAACTTTTATGACTTTTCAAACTTTGAAGCTCGATAACTTCGGTAAATTAGGACCAAATTTGTTAAACAAAGTGTCAAATTAATCAGCTCGAGGAGATTTTTAAAATAACACAACACATCATGATTGCATCTTGATGAATTTCCATGAAAAATAGTACTTTATGTGCTCAAACACAAAACTTTTGTGACTTTTCACACTTTGTAGATCGATAACTTCAGCAAATGAGGACCAAATTTGTTAAACAAAGTGTCAAATTAATCAGCTCGACGAGATCTTTAAAATAACACAACACATCATGATTGCATCTTGATGAATTTCCATGAAAAATAGTACTTTATGTGCTCAAACACACAACTTTTATGACTTTTCAAACTTTGAAGCTCGATAACTTCGGTAAATTAGGACCAAATTTGTTAAACAAAGTGTCAAATTAATCAGCTCGAGGAGATTTTTAAAATAACACAACACATCATGATTGCATCTTGATGAATTTCCATGAAAAATAGTACTTTATGTGCTCAAACACACAACTTTTGTGACTTTTCAAACTTTGAAGCTCGATAACTTCGGTAAATTAGGACCAAATTTGTTAAACAAAGTGTCAAATTAATCAGCTCGACGAGATCTTTAAAATGACACAACACATCATGATTGCATCTTGATGAATTTCCATGAAAAATAGTACTTTATGTGCTCAAACACCCAACTTTTGTGACTTTTCAAACTTTGAAGCTCGATAACTTCGGCAAATTAGGACCAAATTTGTTAAACAAAGTGTCACATTAATCAGCTCGACGAGATCTTTAAAATAACACAATACATCATGATTGCATCTTGATGAATTTCCATGAAAAATAGTACTTTATGTGCTCAAAGACACAACTTTTGTGACTTTTCAAACTTTGAAGCTCGATAACTTCGGCAAATTAGGACCAAATTTGTTAAACAAAGTGTCAAATTA
The DNA here is from genome assembly GCF_040115645.1 of Euwallacea fornicatus. NCBI lineage: Eukaryota > Metazoa > Arthropoda > Insecta > Coleoptera > Curculionidae > Euwallacea > Euwallacea fornicatus. The sequence goes on from NW_027096009.1 coordinate 665,123, forward strand.
ATCAGCACGACGAGATCTTTAAAATAACACAACATATCATGATTGCATCTTGATGAATTTCCATGAAAAATAGTACTTTATGTGCTCAAACACAAAACTTTTGTGACTTTTCACACTTTGTAGATCGATAACTTCGGCAAATAAGGACCAAATTTGTTAAACAAAGTGTCAAATTAATCAGCTCGACGAGATCTTTAAAATGACACAACACATCATGATTGCATCTTGATGAATTTCCATGAAAAATAGTACTTTATGTGCTCAAACACAAAACTTTTATGACTTTTCAAACTTTAAGCTCGATAACTTCGGTAAATAAGAACCAAATTTGTTAAACAAAGTGTCAAATTAATCAGCTCGACGAGATCTTTAAAATGACACAACACATCATGATTGCATCTTGATGAATTTCCAAGACAAATAGTACTTTATGTGCTCAAACACACAACTTTTGTGACTTTTCAAACTTTGAAGCTCGATAACTTCGGCAAATTAGGACCAAATTTGTTAAACAAAGTGTCAAATTAATCAGCACGACGAGATCTTTAAAATAACACAACACATCATGATTGCATCTTGATGAATTTCCATGAAAAATAGTACTTTATGTGCTCAAACACACAACTTTTATGACTTTTCAAACTTTGAAGCTCGATAACTTCGGTAAATTAGGACCAAATTTGTTAAACAAAGTGTCAAATTAATCAGCTCGACGAGATCTTTAAAATAACACAACACATCATGATTGCATCTTGATGAATTTCCATGAAAAATAGTACTTTATGTGCTCAAACACACAACTTTTATGACTTTTCAAACTTTGTAGATCGATAACTTCAGCAATTGAGGACCAAATTTGTTAAACAAAGTGTCAAATTAATCAGCTCGAGGAGATCTTTAAAATGACACAACACATCATGATTGCATCTTGATGAATTTCCATGAAAAATAGTACTTTATGTGCTCAAACACCCAACTTTTGTGACTTTTCAAACTTTGAAGCTCGATAACTTCGGCAAATTAGGACCAAATTTGTTAAACAAAGTGTCAAATTAATCAGCTCGACGAGATCTTTAAAATAACACAACACATCATGATTGCATCTTGATGAATTTCCATGAAAAATAGTACTTTATGTGCTCAAACACAAAACTTTTGTGACTTTTCACACTTTGTAGATCGATAACTTCGGTAAATTAGGACCAAATTTGTTAAACAAAGTGTCAAATTAATCAGCTCGACGAGATCTTTAAAATAACACAACACATCATGATTGCATCTTGATGAATTTCCATGAAAAATAGTACTTTATGTGCTCAAACACACAACTTTTATGACTTTTCAAACTTTGAAGCTCGATAACTTCGGTAAATTAGGACCAAATTTGTTAAACAAAGTGTCAAATTAATCAGCTCGACGAGATCTTTAAAATAACACAACACATCATGATTGCATCTTGATGAATTTCCATGAAAAATAGTACTTTATGTGCTCAAACACACAACTTTTATGACTTTTCAAACTTTGAAGCTCGATAACTTCGGTAAATTAGGACCAAATTTGTTAAACAAAGTGTCAAATTAATCAGCTCGAGGAGATCTTTAAAATGACACAACACATCATGATTGCATCTTGATGAATTTCCATGAAAAATAGTACTTTATGTGCTCAAACACCCAACTTTTGTGACTTTTCAAACTTTGAAGCTCGATAACTTCGGCAAATTAGGACCAAATTTGTTAAACAAAGTGTCACATTAATCAGCTCGACGAGATCTTTAAAATAACACAATACATCATGATTGCATCTTGATGAATTTCCATGAAAAATAGTACTTTATGTGCTCAAACACACAACTTTTGTGACTTTTCAAACTTTGAAGCTCGATAACTTCGGCAAATTAGGACCAAATTTGTTAAACAAAGTGTCAAATTAATCAGCACGACGAGATCTTTAAAATAACACAACATATCATGATTGCATCTTGATGAATTTCCATGAAAAATAGTACTTTATGTGCTCAAACACAAAACTTTTGTGACTTTTCACACTTTGTAGATCGATAACTTCGGTAAATTAGGACCAAATTTGTTAAACAAAGTGTCAAATTAATCAGCTCGACGAGATCTTTAAAATAACACAACACATCATGATTGCATCTTGATGAATTTCCATGAAAAATAGTACTTTATGTGCTCAAACACACAACTTTTATGACTTTTCAAACTTTGAAGCTCGATAACTTCGGTAAATTAGGACCAAATTTGTTAAACAAAGTGTCAAATTAATCAGCTCGAGGAGATTTTTAAAATAACACAACACATCATGATTGCATCTTGATGAATTTCCATGAAAAATAGTACTTTATGTGCTCAAACACAAAACTTTTGTGACTTTTCACACTTTGTAGATCGATAACTTCAGCAAATGAGGACCAAATTTGTTAAACAAAGTGTCAAATTAATCAGCTCGACGAGATCTTTAAAATAACACAACACATCATGATTGCATCTTGATGAATTTCCATGAAAAATAGTACTTTATGTGCTCAAACACACAACTTTTATGACTTTTCAAACTTTGAAGCTCGATAACTTCGGTAAATTAGGACCAAATTTGTTAAACAAAGTGTCAAATTAATCAGCTCGAGGAGATTTTTAAAATAACACAACACATCATGATTGCATCTTGATGAATTTCCATGAAAAATAGTACTTTATGTGCTCAAACACAAAACTTTTGTGACTTTTCACACTTTGTAGATCGATAACTTCAGCAAATGAGGACCAAATTTGTTAAACAAAGTGTCAAATTAATCAGCTCGAGGAGATTTTTAAAATAACACAACACATCATGATTGCATCTTGATGAATTTCCATGAAAAATAGTACTTTATGTGCTCAAACACACAACTTTTGTGACTTTTCAAACTTTGAAGCTCGATAACTTCGGCAAATAAGGACCAAATTTGTTAAACAAAGTGTCAAATTAATCAGCTCGACGAGATCTTTAAAATGACACAACACATCATGATTGCATCTTGATGAATTTCCAAGACAAATAGTACTTTATGTGCTCAAACACCCAACTTTTGTGACTTTTCAAACTTTGAAGCTCGATAACTTCGGCAAATTAGGACCAAATTTGTTAAACAAAGTGTCAAATTAATCAGCACGACGAGATCTTTAAAATAACACAACATATCATGATTGCATCTTGATGAATTTCCATGAAAAATAGTACTTTATGTGCTCAAACACAAAACTTTTGTGACTTTTCACACTTTGTAGATCGATAACTTCGGTAAATTAGGACCAAATTTGTTAAACAAAGTGTCAAATTAATCAGCTCGACGAGATCTTTAAAATAACACAACACATCATGATTGCATCTTGATGAATTTCCATGAAAAATAGTACTTTATGTGCTCAAACACACAACTTTTATGACTTTTCAAACTTTGAAGCTCGATAACTTCGGTAAATTAGGACCAAATTTGTTAAACAAAGTGTCAAATTAATCAGCTCGAGGAGATTTTTAAAATAACACAACACATCATGATTGCATCTTGATGAATTTCCATGAAAAATAGTACTTTATGTGCTCAAACACAAAACTTTTGTGACTTTTCACACTTTGTAGATCGATAACTTCAGCAAATGAGGACCAAATTTGTTAAACAAAGTGTCAAATTAATCAGCTCGACGAGATCTTTAAAATAACACAACACATCATGATTGCATCTTGATGAATTTCCATGAAAAATAGTACTTTATGTGCTCAAACACACAACTTTTATGACTTTTCAAACTTTGAAGCTCGATAACTTCGGTAAATTAGGACCAAATTTGTTAAACAAAGTGTCAAATTAATCAGCTCGAGGAGATTTTTAAAATAACACAACACATCATGATTGCATCTTGATGAATTTCCATGAAAAATAGTACTTTATGTGCTCAAACACAAAACTTTTGTGACTTTTCACACTTTGTAGATCGATAACTTCAGCAAATGAGGACCAAATTTGTTAAACAAAGTGTCAAATTAATCAGCTCGAGGAGATTTTTAAAATAACACAACACATCATGATTGCATCTTGATGAATTTCCATGAAAAATAGTACTTTATGTGCTCAAACACACAACTTTTGTGACTTTTCAAACTTTGAAGCTCGATAACTTCGGCAAATAAGGACCAAATTTGTTAAACAAAGTGTCAAATTAATCAGCTCGACGAGATCTTTAAAATGACACAACACATCATGATTGCATCTTGATGAATTTCCAAGACAAATAGTACTTTATGTGCTCAAACACCCAACTTTTGTGACTTTTCAAACTTTGAAGCTCGATAACTTCGGCAAATTAGGACCAAATTTGTTAAACAAAGTGTCAAATTAATCAGCTCGACGAGATCTTTAAAATAACACAACACATCATGATTGCATCTTGATGAATTTCCATGAAAAATAGTACTTTATGTGCTCAAACACACAATTTTTGTGACTTTTCAAACTTTGAAGCTCGATAACTTCGGTAAATTAGGACCAAATTTGTTAAACAAAGTGTCAAATTAATCAGCTCGACGAGATCTTTAAAATAACACAACACATCATGATTGCATCTTGATGAATTTCCAAGACAAATAGTACTTTATGTGCTCAAACACCCAACTTTTGTGACTTTTCAAACTTTGAAGCTCGATAACTTCGGCAAATTAGGACCAAATTTGTTAAACAAAGTGTCAAATTAATCAGCTCGACGAGATCTTTAAAATAACACAACACATCATGATTGCATCTTGATGAATTTCCATGAAAAATAGTACTTTATGTGCTCAAACACACAACTTTTGTGACTTTTCAAACTTTGAAGCTCGATAACTTCGGCAAATAAGGACCAAATTTGTTAAACAAAGTGTCAAATTAATCAGCTCGACGAGATCTTTAAAATAACACAACACATCATGATTGCATCTTGATGAATTTCCAAGACAAATAGTACTTTATGTGCTCAAACACCCAACTTTTGTGACTTTTCAAACTTTGAAGCTCGATAACTTCGGCAAATTAGGACCAAATTTGTTAAACAAAGTGTCAAATTAATCAGCTCGACGAGATCTTTAAAATAACACAACACATCATGATTGCATCTTGATGAATTTCCATGAAAAATAGTACTTTATGTGCTCAAACACACAATTTTTGTGACTTTTCAAACTTTGAAGCTCGATAACTTCGGCAAATAAGGACCAAATTTGTTAAACAAAGTGTCAAATTAATCAGCACGACGAGATCCTTAAAATAACACAACATATCATAATTGCATCTTGATGAATTTCCATGAAAAATAGTACTTTATGTGCTCAAACACAAAACTTTTGTGACTTTTCACACTTTGTAGATCGATAACTACGGTAAATTAGGACCAAATTTGTTAAACAAAGTGTCAAATTAATCAGCTCGACGAGATCTTTAAAATAACACAACACATCATGATTGCATCTTGATGAATTTCCATGAAAAATAGTACTTTATGTGCTCAAACACACAACTTTTATGACTTTTCAAACTTTGAAGCTCGATAACTTCGGTAAATTAGGACCAAATTTGTTAAACAAAGTGTCAAATTAATCAGCTCGACGAGATCTTTAAAATAACACAACACATCATGATTGCATCTTGATGAATTTCCATGAAAAATAGTACTTTATGTGCTCAAACACACAACTTTTATGACTTTTCAAACTTTGAAGCTCGATAACTTCGGTAAATTAGGACCAAATTTGTTAAACAAAGTGTCAAATTAATCAGCTCGAGGAGATCTTTAAAATGACACAACACATCATGATTGCATCTTGATGAATTTCCATGAAAAATAGTACTTTATGTGCTCAAACACCCAACTTTTGTGACTTTTCAAACTTTGAAGCTCGATAACTTCGGCAAATTAGGACCAAATTTGTTAAACAAAGTGTCACATTAATCAGCTCGACGAGATCTTTAACATAACACAACACATCATGATTGCATCTTGATGAATTTCCAAGACAAATAGTACTTTATGTGCTCAAACACCCAACTTTTGTGACTTTTCAAACTTTGAAGCTCGATAACTTCGGCAAATAAGGACCAAATTTGTTAAACAAAGTGTCAAATTAATCAGCTCGACGAGATCTTTAAAATAACACAACACATCATGATTGCATCTTGATGAATTTCCAAGACAAATAGTACTTTATGTGCTCAAACACCCAACTTTTGTGACTTTTCAAACTTTGAAGCTCGATAACTTCGGCAAATTAGGACCAAATTTGTTAAACAAAGTGTCAAATTAATCAGCTCGACGAGATCTTTAAAATAACACAACACATCATGATTGCATCTTGATGAATTTCCATGAAAAATAGTACTTTATGTGCTCAAACACACAACTTTTGTGACTTTTCAAACTTTGAAGCTCGATAACTTCGGCAAATAAGGATCAAATTTGTTAAACAAAGTGTCAAATTAATCAGCTCGAGGAGATTTTTAAAATAACACAACACATCATGATTGCATCTTGATGAATTTCCATGAAAAATAGTACTTTATGTGCTCAAACACAAAACTTTTGTGACTTTTCAAACTTTGAAGCTCGATAACTTCGGCAAATAAGAACCAAATTTGTTAAACAAAGTGTCAAATTAATCAGCTCGAGGAGATTTTTAAAATAACACAACACATCATGATTGCATCTTGATGAATTTCCATGAAAAATAGTACTTTATGTGCTCAAACACACAACTTTTGTGACTTTTCAAACTTTGAAGCTCGATAACTTCGGCAAATAAGAACCAAATTTGTTAAACAAAGTGTCAAATTAATCATCTCGACGAGATCTTTAAAATGACACAACACATCATGATTGCATCTTGATGAATTTCCAAGACAAATAGTACTTTATGTGCTCAAACACACAACTTTTGTGACTTTTCAAACTTTGAAGCTCGATAACTTCGGCAAATAAGGATCAAATTTGTTAAACAAAGTGTCAAATTAATCAGCTCGAGGAGATCTTTAAAATAACACAACACATCATGATTGCATCTTGATGAATTTCCATGAAAAATAGTACTTTATGTGCTCAAACACACAACTTTTATGACTTTTCAAACTTTGAAGCTCGATAACTTCGGTAAATTAGGACCAAATTTGTTAAACAAAGTGTCAAATTAATCAGCTCGACGAGATCTTTAAAATAACACAACACATCATGATTGCATCTTGATGAATTTCCATGAAAAATAGTACTTTATGTGCTCAAACACACAACTTTTATGACTTTTCAAACTTTGAAGCTCGATAACTTCGGTAAATTAGGACCAAATTTGTTAAACAAAGTGTCAAATTAATCAGCTCGAGGAGATCTTTAAAATGACACAACACATCATGATTGCATCTTGATGAATTTCCATGAAAAATAGTACTTTATGTGCTCAAACACCCAACTTTTGTGACTTTTCAAACTTTGAAGCTCGATAACTTCGGCAAATTAGGACCAAATTTGTTAAACAAAGTGTCACATTAATCAGCTCGACGAGATCTTTAACATAACACAACACATCATGATTGCATCTTGATGAATTTCCAAGACAAATAGTACTTTATGTGCTCAAACACCCAACTTTTGTGACTTTTCAAACTTTGAAGCTCGATAACTTCGGCAAATAAGGACCAAATTTGTTAAACAAAGTGTCAAATTAATCAGCACGACGAGATCTTTAACATAACACAACACATCATGATTGCATCTTGATGAATTTCCAAGACAAATAGTACTTTATGTGCTCAAACACCCAACTTTTGTGACTTTTCAAACTTTGAAGCTCGATAACTTCGGCAAATAAGAACCAAATTTGTTAAACAAAGTGTCAAATTAATCATCTCGACGAGATCTTTAAAATGACACAACACATCATGATTGCATCTTGATGAATTTCCAAGACAAATAGTACTTTATGTGCTCAAACACACAACTTTTGTGACTTTTCAAACTTTGAAGCTCGATAACTTCGGCAAATAAGGATCAAATTTGTTAAACAAAGTGTCAAATTAATCAGCTCGAGGAGATTTTTAAAATAACACAACACATCATGATTGCATCTTGATGAATTTCCATGAAAAATAGTACTTTATGTGCTCAAACACAAAACTTTTGTGACTTTTCAAACTTTGAAGCTCGATAACTTCGGCAAATAAGAACCAAATTTGTTAAACAAAGTGTCAAATTAATCAGCTCGAGGAGATTTTTAAAATAACACAACACATCATGATTGCATCTTGATGAATTTCCATGAAAAATAGTACTTTATGTGCTCAAACACACAACTTTTGTGACTTTTCAAACTTTGAAGCTCGATAACTTCGGCAAATAAGAACCAAATTTGTTAAACAAAGTGTCAAATTAATCAGCTCGACGAGATCTTTAAAATGACACAACACATCATGATTGCATCTTGATGAATTTCCATGAAAAATAGTACTTTATGTGCTCAAACACACAACTTTTGTGACTTTTCAAACTTTGAAGCTCGATAACTTCGGCAAATTAGGACCAAATTTGTTAAACAAAGTGTCAAATTAATCAGCACGACGAGATCCTTAAAATAACACAACATATCATAATTGCATCTTGATGAATTTCCATGAAAAATAGTACTTTATGTGCTCAAACACACAACTTTTGTGACTTTTCAAACTTTGAAGCTCGATAACTTCGGCAAATAAGGACCAAATTTGTTAAACAAAGTGTCAAATTAATCAGCTCGACGAGATCTTTAAAATAACACAACACATCATGATTGCATCTTGATGAATTTCCATGAAAAATAGTACTTTATGTGCTCAAACACAAAACTTTTGTGACTTTTCACACTTTGTAGATCGATAACTACGGTAAATTAGGACCAAATTTGTTAAACAAAGTGTCAAATTAATCAGCTCGACGAGATCTTTATAATAACACAACACATCATGATTGCATCTTGATGAATTTCCATGAAAAATAGTACTTTATGTGCTCAAACACACAACTTTTATGACTTTTCAAACTTTGAAGCTCGATAACTTCGGTAAATTAGGACCAAATTTGTTAAACAAAGTGTCAAATTAATCAGCTCGACGAGATCTTTAAAATAACACAACACATCATGATTGCATCTTGATGAATTTCCATGAAAAATAGTACTTTATGTGCTCAAACACACAACTTTTATGACTTTTCAAACTTTGAAGCTCGATAACTTCGGTAAATTAGGACCAAATTTGTTAAACAAAGTGTCAAATTAATCAGCTCGAGGAGATCTTTAAAATGACACAACACATCATGATTGCATCTTGATGAATTTCCATGAAAAATAGTACTTTATGTGCTCAAACACCCAACTTTTGTGACTTTTCAAACTTTGAAGCTCGATAACTTCGGCAAATTAGGACCAAATTTGTTAAACAAAGTGTCACATTAATCAGCTCGACGAGATCTTTAACATAACACAACACATCATGATTGCATCTTGATGAATTTCCAAGACAAATAGTACTTTATGTGCTCAAACACCCAACTTTTGTGACTTTTCAAACTTTGAAGCTCGATAACTTCGGCAAATAAGGACCAAATTTGTTAAACAAAGTGTCAAATTAATCAGCACGACGAGATCTTTAACATAACACAACACATCATGATTGCATCTTGATGAATTTCCAAGACAAATAGTACTTTATGTGCTCAAACACCCAACTTTTGTGACTTTTCAAACTTTGAAGCTCGATAACTTCGGCAAATAAGAACCAAATTTGTTAAACAAAGTGTCAAATTAATCATCTCGACGAGATCTTTAAAATGACACAACACATCATGATTGCATCTTGATGAATTTCCAAGACAAATAGTACTTTATGTGCTCAAACACACAACTTTTGTGACTTTTCAAACTTTGAAGCTCGATAACTTCGGCAAATAAGGATCAAATTTGTTAAACAAAGTGTCAAATTAATCAGCTCGAGGAGATTTTTAAAATAACACAACACATCATGATTGCATCTTGATGAATTTCCATGAAAAATAGTACTTTATGTGCTCAAACACAAAACTTTTGTGACTTTTCAAACTTTGAAGCTCGATAACTTCGGCAAATAAGAACCAAATTTGTTAAACAAAGTGTCAAATTAATCAGCTCGAGGAGATTTTTAAAATAACACAACACATCATGATTGCATCTTGATGAATTTCCATGAAAAATAGTACTTTATGTGCTCAAACACACAACTTTTGTGACTTTTCAAACTTTGAAGCTCGATAACTTCGGCAAATAAGAACCAAATTTGTTAAACAAAGTGTCAAATTAATCAGCTCGACGAGATCTTTAAAATGACACAACACATCATGATTGCATCTTGATGAATTTCCATGAAAAATAGTACTTTATGTGCTCAAACACACAACTTTTGTGACTTTTCAAACTTTGAAGCTCGATAACTTCGGCAAATTAGGACCAAATTTGTTAAACAAAGTGTCAAATTAATCAGCACGACGAGATCCTTAAAATAACACAACATATCATAATTGCATCTTGATGAATTTCCATGAAAAATAGTACTTTATGTGCTCAAACACAAAACTTTTGTGACTTTTCACACTTTGTAGATCGATAACTACGGTAAATTAGGACCAAATTTGTTAAACAAAGTGTCAAATTAATCAGCTCGACGAGATCTTTAAAATAACACAACACATCATGATTGCATCTTGATGAATTTCCATGAAAAATAGTACTTTATGTGCTCAAACACACAACTTTTATGACTTTTCAAACTTTGAAGCTCGATAACTTCGGTAAATTAGGACCAAATTTGTTAAACAAAGTGTCAAATTAATCAGCTCGACGAGATCTTTAAAATAACACAACACATCATGATTGCATCTTGATGAATTGCCATGAAAAATAGTACTTTATGTGCTCAAACACACAACTTTTATGACTTTTCAAACTTTGAAGCTCGATAACTTCGGTAAATTAGGACCAAATTTGTTAAACAAAGTGTCAAATTAATCAGCTCGAGGAGATCTTTAAAATGACACAACACATCATGATTGCATCTTGATGAATTTCCATGAAAAATAGTACTTTATGTGCTCAAACACCCAACTTTTGTGACTTTTCAAACTTTGAAGCTCGATAACTTCGGCAAATTAGGACCAAATTTGTTAAACAAAGTGTCACATTAATCAGCTCGACGAGATCTTTAAAATAACACAACACATCATGATTGCATCTTGATGAATTTCCAAGACAAATAGTACTTTATGTGCTCACACACACAACTTTTGTGACTTTTCAAACTTTGAAGCTCGATAACTTCGGCAAATAAGGACCAAATTTGTTAAACAAAGTGTCAAATTAATCAGCACGACGAGATCTTTAACATAACACAACACATCATGATTGCATCTTGATGAATTTCCAAGACAAATAGTACTTTATGTGCTCAAACACCCAACTTTTGTGACTTTTCAAACTTTGAAGCTCGATAACTTCGGCAAATAAGAACCAAATTTGTTAAACAAAGTGTCAAATTAATCATCTCGACGAGATCTTTAAAATGACACAACACATCATGATTGCATCTTGATGAATTTCCAAGACAAATAGTACTTTATGTGCTCAAACACACAACTTTTGTGACTTTTCAAACTTTGAAGCTCGATAACTTCGGCAAATAAGGATCAAATTTGTTAAACAAAGTGTCAAATTAATCAGCTCGAGGAGATTTTTAAAATAACACAACACATCATGATTGCATCTTGATGAATTTCCATGAAAAATAGTACTTTATGTGCTCAAACACAAAACTTTTGTGACTTTTCAAACTTTGAAGCTCGATAACTTCGGCAAATAAGAACCAAATTTGTTAAACAAAGTGTCAAATTAATCAGCTCGACGAGATCTTTAAAATGACACAACACATCATGATTGCATCTTGATGAATTTCCATGAAAAATAGTACTTTATGTGCTCAAACACACAACTTTTGTGACTTTTCAAACTTTGAAGCTCGATAACTTCGGCAAATTAGGACCAAATTTGTTAAACAAAGTGTCACATTAATCAGCTCGACGAGATCTTTAAAATAACACAACACATCATGATTGCATCTTGATGAATTTCCAAGACAAATAGTACTTTATGTGCTCAAACACACAACTTTTGTGACTTTTCAAACTTTGAAGCTCGATAACTTCGGTAAATTAGGACCAAATTTGTTAAACAAAGTGTCAAATTAATCAGCTCGAGGAGATTTTTAAAATAACACAACACATCATGATTGCATCTTGATGAATTTCCATGAAAAATAGTACTTTATGTGCTCAAACACACAACTTTTGTGACTTTTCACACTTTGTAGATCGATAACTTCAGCAAATGAGGACCAAATTTGTTAAACAAAGTGTCAAATTAATCAGCTCGACGAGATCTTTAAAATAACACAACACATCATGATTGCATCTTAATGAATTTCCATGAAAAATAGTACTTTATGTGCTCAAACACACAACTTTTGTGACTTTTCAAACTTTGAAGCTCGATAACTTCGGCAAATAAGGACCAAATTTGTTAAACAAAGTGTCAAATTAATCAGCTCGACGAGATCTTTAAAATGACACAACACATCATGATTGCATCTTGATGAATTTCCATGAAAAATAGTACTTTATGTGCTCAAACACACAATTTTTGTGACTTTTCAAACTTTGAAGCTCGATAACTTCGGTAAATTAGGACCAAATTTGTTAAACAAAGTGTCAAATTAATCAGCTCGACGAGATCTTTAAAATAACACAACACATCATGATTGCATCTTGATGAATTTCCAAGACAAATAGTACTTTATGTGCTCAAACACCCAACTTTTGTGACTTTTCAAACTTTGAAGCTCGATAACTTCGGCAAATTAGGACCAAATTTGTTAAACAAAGTGTCAAATTAATCAGCTCGACGAGATCTTTAAAATAACACAACACATCATGATTGCATCTTGATGAATTTCCATGAAAAATAGTACTTTATGTGCTCAAACACACAACTTTTGTGACTTTTCAAACTTTGAAGCTCGATAACTTCGGCAAATAAGGACCAAATTTGTTAAACAAAGTGTCAAATTAATCAGCTCGACGAGATATTTAAAATAACACAACACATCATGATTGCATCTTGATGAATTTCCAAGACAAATAGTACTTTATGTGCTCAAACACCCAACTTTTGTGACTTTTCAAACTTTGAAGCTCGATAACTTCGGCAAATTAGGACCAAATTTGTTAAACAAAGTGTCAAATTAATCAGCTCGACGAGATCTTTAAAATAACACAACACATCATGATTGCATCTTGATGAATTTCCATGAAAAATAGTACTTTATGTGCTCAAACACACAACTTTTGTGACTTTTCAAACTTTGAAGCTCGATAACTTCGGCAAATAAGAACCAAATTTGTTAAACAAAGTGTCAAATTAATCAGCTCGACGAGATCTTTAAAATGACACAACACATCATGATTGCATCTTGATGAATTTCCATGAAAAATAGTACTTTATGTGCTCAAACACACAACTTTTGTGACTTTTCAAACTTTGAAGCTCGATAACTTCGGCAAATTAGGACCAAATTTGTTAAACAAAGTGTCACATTAATCAGCACGACGAGATCCTTAAAATAACACAACATATCATAATTGCATCTTGATGAATTTCCATGAAAAATAGTACTTTATGTGCTCAAACACAAAACTTTTGTGACTTTTCACACTTTGTAGATCGATAACTACGGTAAATTAGGACCAAATTTGTTAAACAAAGTGTCAAATTAATCAGCTCGACGAGATCTTTAAAATAACACAACACATCATGATTGCATCTTGATGAATTTCCATGAAAAATAGTACTTTATGTGCTCAAACACACAACTTTTATGACTTTTCAAACTTTGAAGCTCGATAACTTCGGTAAATTAGGACCAAATTTGTTAAACAAAGTGTCAAATTAATCAGCTCGACGAGATCTTTAAAATAACACAACACATCATGATTGCATCTTGATGAATTTCCAAGACAAATAGTACTTTATGTGCTCAAACACCCAACTTTTGTGACTTTTCAAACTTTGAAGCTCGATAACTTCGGCAAATTAGGACCAAATTTGTTAAACAAAGTGTCAAATTAATCAGCTCGACGAGATCTTTAAAATAACACAACACATCATGATTGCATCTTGATGAATTTCCATGAAAAATAGTACTTTATGTGCTCAAACACACAACTTTTGTGACTTTTCAAACTTTGAAGCTCGATAACTTCGGCAAATAAGAACCAAATTTGTTAAACAAAGTGTCAAATTAATCAGCTCGACGAGATCTTTAAAATGACACAACACATCATGATTGCATCTTGATGAATTTCCATGAAAAATAGTACTTTATGTGCTCAAACACACAACTTTTGTGACTTTTCAAACTTTGAAGCTCGATAACTTCGGCAAATTAGGACCAAATTTGTTAAACAAAGTGTCAAATTAATCAGCACGACGAGATCCTTAAAATAACACAACATATCATAATTGCATCTTGATGAATTTCCATGAAAAATAGTACTTTATGTGCTCAAACACAAAACTTTTGTGACTTTTCACACTTTGTAGATCGATAACTACGGTAAATTAGGACCAAATTTGTTAAACAAAGTGTCAAATTAATCAGCTCGACGAGATCTTTAAAATAACACAACACATCATGATTGCATCTTGATGAATTTCCATGAAAAATAGTACTTTATGTGCTCAAACACACAACTTTTATGACTTTTCAAACTTTGAAGCTCGATAACTTCGGTAAATTAGGACCAAATTTGTTAAACAAAGTGTCAAATTAATCAGCTCGACGAGATCTTTAAAATAACACAACACATCATGATTGCATCTTGATGAATTTCCATGAAAAATAGTACTTTATGTGCTCAAACACCCAACTTTTGTGACTTTTCAAACTTTGAAGCTCGATAACTTCGGCAAATTAGGACCAAATTTGTTAAACAAAGTGTCACATTAATCAGCTCGACGAGATCTTTAAAATAACACAACACATCATGATTGCATCTTGATGAATTTCCAAGACAAATAGTACTTTATGTGCTCAAACACACAACTTTTGTGACTTTTCAAACTTTGAAGCTCGATAACTTCGGCAAATAAGGACCAAATTTGTTAAACAAAGTGTCAAATTAATCAGCACGACGAGATCTTTAACATAACACAACACATCATGATTGCATCTTGATGAATTTCCAAGACAAATAGTACTTTATGTGCTCAAACACCCAACTTTTGTGACTTTTCAAACTTTGAAGCTCGATAACTTCGGCAAATAAGAACCAAATTTGTTAAACAAAGTGTCAAATTAATCATCTCGACGAGATCTTTAAAATGACACAACACATCATGATTGCATCTTGATGAATTTCCAAGACAAATAGTACTTTATGTGCTCAAACACACAACTTTTGTGACTTTTCAAACTTTGAAGCTCGATAACTTCGGCAAATAAGGATCAAATTTGTTAAACAAAGTGTCAAATTAATCAGCTCGAGGAGATTTTTAAAATAACACAACACATCATGATTGCATCTTGATGAATTTCCATGAAAAATAGTACTTTATGTGCTCAAACACAAAACTTTTGTGACTTTTCAAACTTTGAAGCTCGATAACTTCGGCAAATAAGAACCAAATTTGTTAAACAAAGTGTCAAATTAATCAGCTCGACGAGATCTTTAAAATGACACAACACATCATGATTGCATCTTGATGAATTTCCATGAAAAATAGTACTTTATGTGCTCAAACACACAACTTTTGTGACTTTTCAAACTTTGAAGCTCGATAACTTCGGCAAATTAGGACCAAATTTGTTAAACAAAGTGTCACATTAATCAGCTCGACGAGATCTTTAAAATAACACAACACATCATGATTGCATCTTGATGAATTTCCAAGACAAATAGTACTTTATGTGCTCAAACACACAACTTTTGTGACTTTTCAAACTTTGAAGCTCGATAACTTCGGCAAATAAGGACCAAATTTGTTAAACAAAGTGTCAAATTAATCAGCACGACGAGATCTTTAACATAACACAACACATCATGATTGCATCTTGATGAATTTCCAAGACAAATAGTACTTTATGTGCTCAAACACCCAACTTTTGTGACTTTTCAAACTTTGAAGCTCGATAACTTCGGCAAATAAGAACCAAATTTGTTAAACAAAGTGTCAAATTAATCATCTCGACGAGATCTTTAAAATGACACAACACATCATGATTGCATCTTGATGAATTTCCAAGACAAATAGTACTTTATGTGCTCAAACACACAACTTTTGTGACTTTTCAAACTTTGAAGCTCGATAACTTCGGCAAATAAGGATCAAATTTGTTAAACAAAGTGTCAAATTAATCAGCTCGAGGAGATTTTTAAAATAACACAACACATCATGATTGCATCTTGATGAATTTCCATGAAAAATAGTACTTTATGTGCTCAAACACCCAACTTTTGTGACTTTTCAAACTTTGAAGCTCGATAACTTCGGCAAATAAGAACCAAATTTGTTAAACAAAGTGTCAAATTAATCATCTCGACGAGATCTTTAAAATGACACAACACATCATGATTGCATCTTGATGAATTTCCATGAAAAATAGTACTTTATGTGCTCAAACACACAACTTTTGTGACTTTTCAAACTTTGAAGCTCGATAACTTCGGCAAATAAGGATCAAATTTGTTAAACAAAGTGTCAAATTAATCAGCTCGAGGAGATTTTTAAAATAACACAACACATCATGATTGCATCTTGATGAATTTCCATGAAAAATAGTACTTTATGTGCTCAAACACAAAACTTTTGTGACTTTTCACACTTTGTAGATCGATAACTTCAGCAAATGAGGACCAAATTTGTTAAACAAAGTGTCAAATTAATCAGCTCGACGAGATCTTTAAAATGACACAACACATCATGATTGCATCTTGATGAATTTCCAAGACAAATAGTACTTTATGTGCTCAAACACCCAACTTTTGTGACTTTTCAAACTTTGAAGCTCGATAACTTCGGCAAATTAGGACCAAATTTGTTAAACAAAGTGTCAAATTAATCAGCTCGACGAGATCTTTAAAATAACACAACACATCATGATTGCATCTTGATGAATTTCCATGAAAAATAGTACTTTATGTGCTCAAACACACAACTTTTGTGACTTTTCAAACTTTGAAGCTCGATAACTTCGGCAAATAAGGACCAAATTTGTTAAACAAAGTGTCAAATTAATCAGCTCGACGAGATCTTTAAAATAACACAACACATCATGATTGCATCTTGATGAATTTCCAAGACAAATAGTACTTTATGTGCTCAAACACCCAACTTTTGTGACTTTTCAAACTTTGAAGCTCGATAACTTCGGCAAATTAGGACCAAATTTGTTAAACAAAGTGTCAAATTAATCAGCTCGACGAGATCTTTAAAATAACACAACACATCATGATTGCATCTTGATGAATTTCCATGAAAAATAGTACTTTACGTGCTCAAACACACAACTTTTATGACTTTTCAAACTTTGAAGCTCGATAACTTCGGCAAATAAGAACCAAATTTGTTAAACAAAGTGTCAAATTAATCAGCTCGACGAGATCTTTAAAATGACACAACACATCATGATTGCATCTTGATGAATTTCCATGAAAAATAGTACTTTATGTGCTCAAACACACAACTTTTGTGACTTTTCAAACTTTGAAGCTCGATAACTTCGGCAAATTAGGACCAAATTTGTTAAACAAAGTGTCAAATTAATCAGCACGACGAGATCCTTAAAATAACACAACATATCATAATTGCATCTTGATGAATTTCCATGAAAAATAGTACTTTATGTGCTCAAACACAAAACTTTTGTGACTTTTCACACTTTGTAGATCGATAACTTCGGTAAATTAGGACCAAATTTGTTAAACAAAGTGTCAAATTAATCAGCTCGACGAGATCTTTAAAATAACACAACACATCATGATTGCATCTTGATGAATTTCCATGAAAAATAGTACTTTATGTGCTCAAACACACAACTTTTATGACTTTTCAAACTTTGAAGCTCGATAACTTCGGTAAATTAGGACCAAATTTGTTAAACAAAGTGTCAAATTAATCAGCTCGACGAGATCTTTAAAATAACACAACACATCATGATTGCATCTTGATGAATTTCCATGAAAAATAGTACTTTATGTGCTCAAACACACAATTTTTGTGACTTTTCAAACTTTGAAGCTCGATAACTTCGGTAAATTAGGACCAAATTTGTTAAACAAAGTGTCAAATTAATCAGCTCGACGAGATCTTTAAAATAACACAACACATCATGATTGCATCTTGATGAATTTCCAAGACAAATAGTACTTTATGTGCTCAAACACCCAACTTTTGTGACTTTTCAAACTTTGAAGCTCGATAACTTCGGCAAATTAGGACCAAATTTGTTAAACAAAGTGTCAAATTAATCAGCTCGACGAGATCTTTAAAATAACACAACACATCATGATTGCATCTTGATGAATTTCCAAGACAAATAGTACTTTATGTGCTCAAACACCCAACTTTTGTGACTTTTCAAACTTTGAAGCTCGATAACTTCGGCAAATTAGGACCAAATTTGTTAAACAAAGTGTCAAATTAATCAGCTCGACGAGATCTTTAAAATGACACAACACATCATGATTGCATCTTGATGAATTTCCATGAAAAATAGTACTTTATGTGCTCAAACACACAACTTTTGTGACTTTTCAAACTTTGAAGCTCGATAACTTCGGCAAATAAGAACCAAATTTGTTAAACAAAGTGTCAAATTAATCAGCTCGACGAGATCTTTAAAATGACACAACACATCATGATTGCATCTTGATGAATTTCCATGAAAAATAGTACTTTATGTGCTCAAACACACAACTTTTGTGACTTTTCAAACTTTGAAGCTCGATAACTTCGGCAAATTAGGACCAAATTTGTTAAACAAAGTGTCAAATTAATCAGCTCGACGAGATCTTTAAAATGACACAACACATCATGATTGCATCTTGATGAATTTCCATGAAAAATAGTACTTTATGTGCTCAAACACACAACTTTTGTGACTTTTCAAACTTTGAAGCTCGATAACTTCGGTAAATTAGGACCAAATTTGTTAAACAAAGTGTCAAATTAATCAGCTCGAGGAGATTTTTAAAATAACACAACACATCATGATTGCATCTTGATGAATTTCCATGAAAAATAGTACTTTATGTGCTCAAACACAAAACTTTTGTGACTTTTCACACTTTGTAGATCGATAACTTCGGTAAATTAGGACCAAATTTGTTAAACAAAGTGTCAAATTAATCAGCTCGAGGAGATTTTTAAAATAACACAACACATCATGATTGCATCTTGATGAATTTCCATGAAAAATAGTACTTTATGTGCTCAAACACACAACTTTTGTGACTTTTCAAACTTTGAAGCTCGATAACTTCGGTAAATTAGGACCAAATTTGTTAAACAAAGTGTCAAATTAATCAGCTCGAGGAGATTTTTAAAATAACACAACACATCATGATTGCATCTTGATGAATTTCCATGAAAAATAGTACTTTATGTGCTCAAACACAAAACTTTTGTGACTTTTCACACTTTGTAGATCGATAACTTCAGCAAATGAGGACCAAATTTGTTAAACAAAGTGTCAAATTAATCAGCTCGACGAGATCTTTAAAATAACACAACACATCATGATTGCATCTTAATGAATTTCCATGAAAAATAGTACTTTATGTGCTCAAACACACAACTTTTGTGACTTTTCAAACTTTGAAGCTCGATAACTTCGGCAAATAAGGACCAAATTTGTTAAACAAAGTGTCAAATTAATCAGCTCGACGAGATCTTTAAAATGACACAACACATCATGATTGCATCTTGATGAATTTCCAAGACAAATAGTACTTTATGTGCTCAAACACCCAACTTTTGTGACTTTTCAAACTTTGAAGCTCGATAACTTCGGCAAATTAGGACCAAATTTGTTAAACAAAGTGTCAAATTAATCAGCTCGACGAGATCTTTAAAATAACACAACACATCATGATTGCATCTTGATGAATTTCCATGAAAAATAGTACTTTATGTGCTCAAACACACAATTTTTGTGACTTTTCAAACTTTGAAGCTCGATAACTTCGGTAAATTAGGACCAAATTTGTTAAACAAAGTGTCAAATTAATCAGCTCGACGAGATCTTTAAAATAACACAACACATCATGATTGCATCTTGATGAATTTCCAAGACAAATAGTACTTTATGTGCTCAAACACCCAACTTTTGTGACTTTTCAAACTTTGAAGCTCGATAACTTCGGCAAATTAGGACCAAATTTGTTAAACAAAGTGTCAAATTAATCAGCTCGACGAGATCTTTAAAATAACACAACACATCATGATTGCATCTTGATGAATTTCCATGAAAAATAGTACTTTATGTGCTCAAACACACAACTTTTGTGACTTTTCAAACTTTGAAGCTCGATAACTTCGGCAAATAAGGACCAAATTTGTTAAACAAAGTGTCAAATTAATCAGCTCGACGAGATCTTTAAAATAACACAACACATCATGATTGCATCTTGATGAATTTCCAAGACAAATAGTACTTTATGTGCTCAAACACCCAACTTTTGTGACTTTTCAAACTTTGAAGCTCGATAACTTCGGCAAATAAGAACCAAATTTGTTAAACAAAGTGTCAAATTAATCAGCTCGACGAGATCTTTAAAATGACACAACACATCATGATTGCATCTTGATGAATTTCCATGAAAAATAGTACTTTATGTGCTCAAACACACAACTTTTGTGACTTTTCAAACTTTGAAGCTCGATAACTTCGGCAAATAAGAACCAAATTTGTTAAACAAAGTGTCAAATTAATCAGCTCGACGAGATCTTTAAAATGACACAACACATCATGATTGCATCTTGATGAATTTCCATGAAAAATAGTACTTTATGTGCTCAAACACACAACTTTTGTGACTTTTCAAACTTTGAAGCTCGATAACTTCGGCAAATTAGGACCAAATTTGTTAAACAAAGTGTCAAATTAATCAGCTCGACGAGATCTTTAAAATGACACAACACATCATGATTGCATCTTGATGAATTTCCATGAAAAATAGTACTTTATGTGCTCAAACACACAACTTTTGTGACTTTTCAAACTTTGAAGCTCGATAACTTCGGTAAATTAGGACCAAATTTGTTAAACAAAGTGTCAAATTAATCAGCTCGAGGAGATTTTTAAAATAACACAACACATCATGATTGCATCTTGATGAATTTCCATGAAAAATAGTACTTTATGTGCTCAAACACAAAACTTTTGTGACTTTTCACACTTTGTAGATCGATAACTTCGGTAAATTAGGACCAAATTTGTTAAACAAAGTGTCAAATTAATCAGCTCGAGGAGATTTTTAAAATAACACAACACATCATGATTGCATCTTGATGAATTTCCATGAAAAATAGTACTTTATGTGCTCAAACACACAACTTTTGTGACTTTTCAAACTTTGAAGCTCGATAACTTCGGTAAATTAGGACCAAATTTGTTAAACAAAGTGTCAAATTAATCAGCTCGAGGAGATTTTTAAAATAACACAACACATCATGATTGCATCTTGATGAATTTCCATGAAAAATAGTACTTTATGTGCTCAAACACAAAACTTTTGTGACTTTTCACACTTTGTAGATCGATAACTTCAGCAAATGAGGACCAAATTTGTTAAACAAAGTGTCAAATTAATCAGCTCGACGAGATCTTTAAAATAACACAACACATCATGATTGCATCTTAATGAATTTCCATGAAAAATAGTACTTTATGTGCTCAAACACACAACTTTTGTGACTTTTCAAACTTTGAAGCTCGATAACTTCGGCAAATAAGGACCAAATTTGTTAAACAAAGTGTCAAATTAATCAGCTCGACGAGATCTTTAAAATGACACAACACATCATGATTGCATCTTGATGAATTTCCAAGACAAATAGTACTTTATGTGCTCAAACACCCAACTTTTGTGACTTTTCAAACTTTGAAGCTCGATAACTTCGGCAAATTAGGACCAAATTTGTTAAACAAAGTGTCAAATTAATCAGCTCGACGAGATCTTTAAAATAACACAACACATCATGATTGCATCTTGATGAATTTCCATGAAAAATAGTACTTTATGTGCTCAAACACACAATTTTTGTGACTTTTCAAACTTTGAAGCTCGATAACTTCGGTAAATTAGGACCAAATTTGTTAAACAAAGTGTCAAATTAATCAGCTCGACGAGATCTTTAAAATAACACAACACATCATGATTGCATCTTGATGAATTTCCAAGACAAATAGTACTTTATGTGCTCAAACACCCAACTTTTGTGACTTTTCAAACTTTGAAGCTCGATAACTTCGGCAAATTAGGACCAAATTTGTTAAACAAAGTGTCAAATTAATCAGCTCGACGAGATCTTTAAAATAACACAACACATCATGATTGCATCTTGATGAATTTCCATGAAAAATAGTACTTTATGTGCTCAAACACACAACTTTTGTGACTTTTCAAACTTTGAAGCTCGATAACTTCGGCAAATAAGGACCAAATTTGTTAAACAAAGTGTCAAATTAATCAGCTCGACGAGATCTTTAAAATAACACAACACATCATGATTGCATCTTGATGAATTTCCAAGACAAATAGTACTTTATGTGCTCAAACACCCAACTTTTGTGACTTTTCAAACTTTGAAGCTCGATAACTTCGGTAAATTTGGACCAAATTTGTTAAACAAAGTGTCAAATTAATCAGCTCGACGAGATCTTTAAAATAACACAACATATCATGATTGCATCTTGATGAATTTCCATGAAAAATAGTACTTTATGTGCTCAAACACAAAACTTTTGTGACTTTTCACACTTTGTAGATCGATAACTTCAGCAAATGAGGACCAAATTTGTTAAACAAAGTGTCAAATTAATCAGCTCGACGAGATCTTTAAAATAACACAACACATCATGATTGCATCTTAATGAATTTCCATGAAAAATAGTACTTTATGTGCTCAAACACACAACTTTTGTGACTTTTCAAACTTTGAAGCTCGATAACTTCGGTAAATTAGGACCAAATTTGTTAAACAAAGTGTCAAATTAATCAGCTCGACGAGATCTTTAAAATGACACAACACATCATGATTGCATCTTGATGAATTTCCATGAAAAATAGTACTTTATGTGCTCAAACACAAAACTTTTGTGACTTTTCACACTTTGTAGATCGATAACTTCAGCAAATGAGGACCAAATTTGTTAAACAAAGTGTCAAATTAATCAGCTCGACGAGATCTTTAAAATAACACAACACATCATGATTGCATCTTGATGAATTTCCATGAAAAATAGTACTTTATGTGCTCAAACACACAACTTTTATGACTTTTCAAACTTTGAAGCTCGATAACTTCGGTAAATTAGGACCAAATTTGTTAAACAAAGTGTCAAATTAATCAGCTCGAGGAGATATTTAAAATAACACAACACATCATGATTGCATCTTGATGAATTTCCATGAAAAATAGTACTTTATGTGCTCAAACACAAAACTTTTGCGACTTTTCACACTTTGTAGATCGATAACTTCAGCAAATGAGGACCAAATTTGTTAAACAAAGTGTCAAATTAATCAGCTCGACGAGATCTTTAAAATAACACAACACATCATGATTGCATCTTAATGAATTTCCATGAAAAATAGTACTTTATGTGCTCAAACACACAACTTTTGTGACTTTTCAAACTTTGAAGCTCGATAACTTCGGTAAATTAGGACCAAATTTGTTAAACAAAGTGTCAAATTAATCAGCTCGACGAGATCTTTAAAATAACACAACACATCATGATTGCATCTTGATGAATTTCCATGAAAAATAGTACTTTATGTGCTCAAACACACAACTTTTGTGACTTTTCAAACTTTGAAGCTCGATAACTTCGGCAAATAAGAACCAAATTTGTTAAACAAAGTGTCAAATTAATCAGCTCGACGAGATCTTTAAAATGACACAACACATCATGATTGCATCTTGATGAATTTCCAAGACAAATAGTACTTTATGTGCTCAAATACACAACTTTTGTGACTTTTCAAACTTTGAAGCTCGATAACTTCGGTAAATTAGGACCAAATTTGTTAAACAAAGTGTCAAATTAATCAGCTCGACGAGATCTTTAAAATAACACAACACATCATGATTGCATCTTGATGAATTTCCAAGACAAATAGTACTTTATGTGCTCAAACACCCAACTTTTGTGACTTTTCAAACTTTGAAGCTCGATAACTTCGGCAAATTAGGACCAAATTTGTTAAACAAAGTGTCAAATTGATCAGCTCGACGAGATCTTTAAAATAACACAACACATCATGATTGCATCTTGATGAATTTCCATGAAAAATAGTACTTTATGTGCTCAAACACACAACTTTTGTGACTTTTCAAACTTTGAAGCTCGATAACTTCGGCAAATAAGGACCAAATTTGTTAAACAAAGTGTCAAATTAATCAGCACGACGAGATCTTTAACATAACACAACACATCATGATTGCATCTTGATGAATTTCCAAGACAAATAGTACTTTATGTGCTCAAACACCCAACTTTTGTGACTTTTCAAACTTTGAAGCTCGATAACTTCGGCAAATAAGAACCAAATTTGTTAAACAAAGTGTCAAATTAATCAGCTCGACGAGATCTTTAAAATGACACAACACATCATGATTGCATCTTGATGAATTTCCAAGACAAATAGTACTTTATGTGCTCAAACACACAACTTTTGTGACTTTTCAAACTTTGAAGCTCGATAACTTCGGCAAATAAGGACCAAATTTGTTAAACAAAGTGTCAAATTAATCAGCACGACGAGATCTTTAACATAACACAACACATCATGATTGCATCTTGATGAATTTCCAAGACAAATAGTACTTTATGTGCTCAAACACCCAACTTTTGTGACTTTTCAAACTTTGAAGCTCGATAACTTCGGCAAATTAGGACCAAATTTGTTAAACAAAGTGTCAAATTAATCAGCTCGACGAGATCATTAAAATGACACAACACATCATGATTGCATCTTGATGAATTTCCAAGACAAATAGTACTTTATGTGCTCAAACACCCAACTTTTGTGACTTTTCAAACTTTGAAGCTCGATATCTTCGGCAAATTAGGACCAAATTTGTTAAACAAAGTGTCACATTAATCAGCTCGACGAGATCTTTAAAATAACACAATACATCATGATTGCATCTTGATGAATTTCCAAGACAAATAGTACTTTATATGCTCAAACACACAACTTTTATGACTTTTCAAACTTTGAAGCTCGATAACTTCGGTAAATTAGGACCAAATTTGTTAAACAAAGTGTCAAATTAATCAGCTCGACGAGATCTTTAAAATAACACAACACATCATGATTGCATTTTGATGAATTTACATGAAAAATAGTACTTTATGTGCTCAAACACACAACTTTTGTGACTTTTCAAACTTTGAAGCTCGATAACTTCGGCAAATTAGGACCAAATTTGTTAAACAAAGTGTCAAATTAATCAGCACGACGAGATCTTTAAAATAACACAACACATCATGATTGCATCTTGATGAATTTCCAAGACAAATAGTACTTTATGTGCTCAAACACCCAACTTTTGTGACTTTTCAAACTTTGAAGCTCGATAACTTCGGCAAATAAGAACCAAATTTGTTAAACAAAGTGTCAAATTAATCAGCTCGACGAGATCTTTAAAATGACACAACACATCATGATTGCATCTTGATGAATTTCCAAGACAAATAGTACTTTATGTGCTCAAACACACAACTTTTGTGACTTTTCAAACTTTGAAGCTCGATAACTTCGGCAAATAAGAACCAAATTTGTTAAACAAAGTGTCAAATTAATCAGCTCGACGAGATCTTTAAAATGACACAACACATCATGATTGCATCTTGATGAATTTCCAAGACAAATAGTACTTTATGTGCTCAAACACACAACTTTTGTGACTTTTCAAACTTTGAAGCTCGATAACTTCGGCAAATAAGGACCAAATTTGTTAAACAAAGTGTCAAATTAATCAGCACGACGAGATCTTTAACATAACACAACACATCATGATTGCATCTTGATGAATTTCCAAGACAAATAGTACTTTATGTGCTCAAACACCCAACTTTTGTGACTTTTCAAACTTTGAAGCTCGATAACTTCGGCAAATTAGGACCAAATTTGTTAAACAAAGTGTCAAATTAATCAGCTCGACGAGATCATTAAAATGACACAACACATCATGATTGCATCTTGATGAATTTCCAAGACAAATAGTACTTTATGTGCTCAAACACCCAACTTTTGTGACTTTTCAAACTTTGAAGCTCGATATCTTCGGCAAATTAGGACCAAATTTGTTAAACAAAGTGTCACATTAATCAGCTCGACGAGATCTTTAAAATAACACAATACATCATGATTGCATCTTGATGAATTTCCAAGACAAATAGTACTTTATATGCTCAAACACACAACTTTTATGACTTTTCAAACTTTGAAGCTCGATAACTTCGGTAAATTAGGACCAAATTTGTTAAACAAAGTGTCAAATTAATCAGCTCGACGAGATCTTTAAAATAACACAACACATCATGATTGCATTTTGATGAATTTACATGAAAAATAGTACTTTATGTGCTCAAACACACAACTTTTGTGACTTTTCAAACTTTGAAGCTCGATAACTTCGGTAAATTAGGACCAAATTTGTTAAACAAAGTGTCAAATTAATCAGCTCGACGAGATCTTTAAAATAACACAACACATCATGATTGCATCTTGATGAATTTCCAAGACAAATAGTACTTTATGTGCTCAAACACCCAACTTTTGTGACTTTTCAAACTTTGAAGCTCGATAACTTCGGCAAATTAGGACCAAATTTGTTAAACAAAGTGTCAAATTGATCAGCTCGACGAGATCTTTAAAATAACACAACACATCATGATTGCATCTTGATGAATTTCCATGAAAAATAGTACTTTATGTGCTCAAACACACAACTTTTGTGACTTTTCAAACTTTGAAGCTCGATAACTTCGGTAAATTAGGACCAAATTTGTTAAACAAAGTGTCAAATTAATCAGCTCGACGAGATCTTTAAAATAACACAACACATCATGATTGCATCTTGATGAATTTCCAAGACAAATAGTACTTTATGTGCTCAAACACACAACTTTTGTGACTTTTCAAACTTTGAAGCTCGATAACTTCGGCAAATAAGGACCAAATTTGTTAAACAAAGTGTCAAATTAATCAGCACGACGAGATCTTTAACATAACACAACACATCATGATTGCATCTTGATGAATTTCCAAGACAAATAGTACTTTATGTGCTCAAACACCCAAC
This sequence comes from Euwallacea fornicatus, assembly GCF_040115645.1. NCBI lineage: Eukaryota > Metazoa > Arthropoda > Insecta > Coleoptera > Curculionidae > Euwallacea > Euwallacea fornicatus. The sequence continues at coordinate 692,852 of NW_027096009.1, forward strand.
TTTTGTGACTTTTCAAACTTTGAAGCTCGATAACTTCGGCAAATTAGGACCAAATTTGTTAAACAAAGTGTCAAATTAATCAGCTCGACGAGATCATTAAAATGACACAACACATCATGATTGCATCTTGATGAATTTCCAAGATAAATAGTACTTTATGTGCTCAAACACCCAACTTTTGTGACTTTTCAAACTTTGAAGCTCGATAACTTCGGCAAATTAGGACCAAATTTGTTAAACAAAGTGTCACATTAATCAGCTCGACGAGATCTTTAAAATAACACAATACATCATGATTGCATCTTGATGAATTTCCAAGACAAATAGTACTTTATATGCTCAAACACACAACTTTTATGACTTTTCAAACTTTGAAGCTCGATAACTTCGGTAAATTAGGACCAAATTTGTTAAACAAAGTGTCAAATTAATCAGCTCGACGAGATCTTTAAAATAACACAACACATCATGATTGCATTTTGATGAATTTACATGAAAAATAGTACTTTATGTGCTCAAACACACAACTTTTGTGACTTTTCAAACTTTGAAGCTCGATAACTTCGGTAAATTAGGACCAAATTTGTTAAACAAAGTGTCAAATTAATCAGCTCGACGAGATCTTTAAAATAACACAACACATCATGATTGCATCTTGATGAATTTCCAAGACAAATAGTACTTTATGTGCTCAAACACCCAACTTTTGTGACTTTTCAAACTTTGAAGCTCGATAACTTCGGCAAATTAGGACCAAATTTGTTAAACAAAGTGTCAAATTGATCAGCTCGACGAGATCTTTAAAATAACACAACACATCATGATTGCATCTTGATGAATTTCCATGAAAAATAGTACTTTATGTGCTCAAACACACAACTTTTGTGACTTTTCAAACTTTGAAGCTCGATAACTTCGGTAAATTAGGACCAAATTTGTTAAACAAAGTGTCAAATTAATCAGCTCGACGAGATCTTTAAAATAACACAACACATCATGATTGCATCTTGATGAATTTCCAAGACAAATAGTACTTTATGTGCTCAAACACACAACTTTTGTGACTTTTCAAACTTTGAAGCTCGATAACTTCGGCAAATAAGGACCAAATTTGTTAAACAAAGTGTCAAATTAATCAGCACGACGAGATCTTTAACATAACACAACACATCATGATTGCATCTTGATGAATTTCCAAGACAAATAGTACTTTATGTGCTCAAACACCCAACTTTTGTGACTTTTCAAACTTTGAAGCTCGATAACTTCGGCAAATTAGGACCAAATTTGTTAAACAAAGTGTCAAATTAATCAGCTCGACGAGATCATTAAAATGACACAACACATCATGATTGCATCTTGATGAATTTCCAAGATAAATAGTACTTTATGTGCTCAAACACCCAACTTTTGTGACTTTTCAAACTTTGAAGCTCGATAACTTCGGCAAATTAGGACCAAATTTGTTAAACAAAGTGTCACATTAATCAGCTCGACGAGATCTTTAAAATAACACAATACATCATGATTGCATCTTGATGAATTTCCAAGACAAATAGTACTTTATATGCTCAAACACACAACTTTTATGACTTTTCAAACTTTGAAGCTCGATAACTTCGGTAAATTAGGACCAAATTTGTTAAACAAAGTGTCAAATTAATCAGCTCGACGAGATCTTTAAAATAACACAACACATCATGATTGCATTTTGATGAATTTCCATGAAAAATAGTACTTTATGTGCTCAAACACACAACTTTTGTGACTTTTCAAACTTTGAAGCTCGATAACTTCGGCAAATTAGGACCAAATTTGTTAAACAAAGTGTCAAATTAATCAGCACGACGAGATCTTTAAAATAACACAACATATCATGATTGCATCTTGATGAATTTCCATGAAAAATAGTACTTTATGTGCTCAAACACACAACTTTTGTGACTTTTCAAACTTTGAAGCTCGATAACTTCGGCAAATAAGGACCAAATTTGTTAAACAAAGTGTCAAATTAATCAGCTCGACGAGATCTTTAAAATAACACAACACATCATGATTGCATCTTGATGAATTTCCATGAAAAATAGTACTTTATGTGCTCAAACACACAACTTTTATGACTTTTCAAACTTTGAAGCTCGATAACTTCGGTAAATTAGGACCAAATTTGTTAAACAAAGTGTCAAATTAATCAGCTCGACGAGATTTTTAAAATAACACAACACATCATGATTGCATCTTAATGAATTTCCATGAAAAATAGTACTTTATGTGCTCAAACACACAACTTTTGTGACTTTTCAAACTTTGAAGCTCGATAACTTCGGCAAATAAGGACCAAATTTGTTAAACAAAGTGTCAAATTAATCAGCTCGACGAGATCTTTAAAATGACACAACACATCATGATTGCATCTTGATGAATTTCCAAGACAAATAGTACTTTATGTGCTCAAACACCCAACTGTTGTGACTTTTCAAACTTTGAAGCTCGATAACTTCGGCAAATTAGGACCAAATTTGTTAAACAAAGTGTCAAATTAATCAGCTCGACGAGATCTTTAAAATAACACAACACATCATGATTGCATCTTGATGAATTTCCATGAAAAATAGTACTTTATGTGCTCAAACACACAACTTTTGTGACTTTTCAAACTTTGAAGCTCGATAACTTCGGTAAATTAGGACCAAATTTGTTAAACAAAGTGTCAAATTAATCAGCTCGACGAGATCTTTAAAATAACACAACACATCATGATTGCATCTTGATGAATTTCCAAGACAAATAGTACTTAATGTGCTCAAACACCCAACTTTTGTGACTTTTCAAACTTTGAAGCTCGATAACTTCGGCAAATTAGGACCAAATTTGTTAAACAAAGTGTCAAATTAATCAGCTCGACGAGATCTTTAACATAACACAACACATCATGATTGCATCTTGATGAATTTCCATGAAAAATAGTACTTTATGTGCTCAAACACACAACTTTTATGACTTTTCAAACTTTGAAGCTCGATAACTTCGGTAAATTAGGACCAAATTTGTTAAACAAAGTGTCAAATTAATCAGCTCGACGAGATTTTTAAAATAACACAACACATCATGATTGCATCTTAATGAATTTCCATGAAAAATAGTACTTTATGTGCTCAAACACACAACTTTTGTGACTTTTCAAACTTTGAAGCTCGATAACTTCGGCAAATAAGGACCAAATTTGTTAAACAAAGTGTCAAATTAATCAGCTCGACGAGATCTTTAAAATGACACAACACATCATGATTGCATCTTGATGAATTTCCAAGACAAATAGTACTTTATGTGCTCAAACACCCAACTGTTGTGACTTTTCAAACTTTGAAGCTCGATAACTTCGGCAAATTAGGACCAAATTTGTTAAACAAAGTGTCAAATTAATCAGCTCGACGAGATCTTTAAAATAACACAACACATCATGATTGCATCTTGATGAATTTCCATGAAAAATAGTACTTTATGTGCTCAAACACACAACTTTTGTGACTTTTCAAACTTTGAAGCTCGATAACTTCGGTAAATTAGGACCAAATTTGTTAAACAAAGTGTCAAATTAATCAGCTCGACGAGATCTTTAAAATAACACAACACATCATGATTGCATCTTGATGAATTTCCAAGACAAATAGTACTTTATGTGCTCAAACACCCAACTTTTGTGACTTTTCAAACTTTGAAGCTCGATAACTTCGGCAAATTAGGACCAAATTTGTTAAACAAAGTGTCAAATTAATCAGCTCGACGAGATCTTTAAAATAACACAACACATCATGATTGCATCTTGATGAATTTCCATGAAAAATAGTACTTTATGTGCTCAAACACACAACTTTTGTGACTTTTCAAACTTTGAAGCTCGATAACTTCGGTAAATTAGGACCAAATTTGTTAAACAAAGTGTCAAATTAATCAGCTCGACGAGATCTTTAAAATAACACAACACATCATGATTGCATCTTGATGAATTTCCAAGACAAATAGTACTTTATGTGCTCAAACACCCAACTTTTGTGACTTTTCAAACTTTGAAGCTCGATAACTTCGGCAAATTAGGACCAAATTTGTTAAACAAAGTGTCAAATTAATCAGCTCGACGAGATCTTTAAAATAACACAACACATCATGATTGCATCTTGATGAATTTCCATGAAAAATAGTACTTTATGTGCTCAAACACACAACTTTTGTGACTTTTCAAACTTTGAAGCTCGATAACTTCGGTAAATTAGGACCAAATTTGTTAAACAAAGTGTCAAATTAATCAGCTCGACGAGATCTTTAAAATAACACAACACATCATGATTGCATCTTGATGAATTTCCATGAAAAATAGTACTTTATGTGCTCAAACACACAACTTTTGTGACTTTTCAAACTTTGAAGCTCGATAACTTCGGCAAATAAGAACCAAATTTGTTAAACAAAGTGTCAAATTAATCAGCTCGACGAGATTTTTAAAATGACACAACACATCATGATTGCATCTTGATGAATTTCCAAGACAAATAGTACTTTATGTGCTCAAACACAAAACTTTTATGACTTTTCAAACTTTAAGCTCGATAACTTCGGTAAATTAGGACCAAATTTGTTAAACAAAGTGTCAAATTAATCAGCTCGAGGAGATTTTTAAAATAACACAACACATCATGATTGCATCTTGATGAATTTCCAAGACAAATAGTACTTTATGTGCTCAAACACCCAACTTTTGTGACTTTTCAAACTTTGAAGCTCGATAACTTCGGCAAATAAGAACCAAATTTGTTAAACAAAGTGTCAAATTAATCAGCTCGACGAGATTTTTAAAATGACACAACACATCATGATTGCATCTTGATGAATTTCCATGAAAAATAGTACTTTATGTGCTCAAACACAAAACTTTTATGACTTTTCAAACTTTAAGCTCGATAACTTCGGTAAATAAGAACCAAATTTGTTAAACAAAGTGTCAAATTAATCAGCTCGACGAGATCTTTAAAATGACACAACACATCATGATTGCATCTTGATGAATTTCCAAGACAAATAGTACTTTATGTGCTCAAACACACAACTTTTGTGACTTTTCAAACTTTGAAGCTCGATAACTTCGGCAAATAAGGACCAAATTTGTTAAACAAAGTGTCAAATTAATCAGCACGACGAGATCTTTAACATAACACAACACATCATGATTGCATCTTGATGAATTTCCAAGACAAATAGTACTTTATGTGCTCAAACACCCAACTTTTGTGACTTTTCAAACTTTGAAGCTCGATAACTTCGGCAAATAAGAACCAAATTTGTTAAACAAAGTGTCAAATTAATCAGCTCGACGAGATTTTTAAAATGACACAACACATCATGATTGCATCTTGATGAATTTCCATGAAAAATAGTACTTTATGTGCTCAAACACAAAACTTTTATGACTTTTCAAACTTTAAGCTCGATAACTTCGGTAAATTAGGACCAAATTTGTTAAACAAAGTGTCAAATTAATCAGCTCGAGGAGATTTTTAAAATAACACAACACATCATGATTGCATCTTGATGAATTTCCATGAAAAATAGTACTTTATGTGCTCAAACACAAAACTTTTGTGACTTTTCACACTTTGTAGATCGATAACTTCAGCAAATGAGGACCAAATTTGTTAAACAAAGTGTCAAATTAATCAGCTCGACGAGATCTTTAAAATAACACAACACATCATGATTGCATCTTAATGAATTTCCATGAAAAATAGTACTTTATGTGCTCAAACACACAACTTTTGTGACTTTTCAAACTTTGATGCTCGATAACTTCGGTAAATTAGGACCAAATTTGTTAAACAAAGTGTCAAATTAATCAGCTCGACGAGATCTTTAAAATGACACAACACATCATGATTGCATCTTGATGAATTTCCATGAAAAATAGTACTTTATGTGCTCAAACACCCAACTTTTGTGACTTTTCAAACTTTGAAGCTCGATAACTTCGGCAAATTAGGACCAAATTTGTTAAACAAAGTGTCAAATTAATCAGCTCGACGAGATCTTTAAAATAACACAACACATCATGATTGCATCTTGATGAATTTCCATGAAAAATAGTACTTTATGTGCTCAAAGACACAACTTTTGTGACTTTTCAAACTTTGAAGCTCGATAACTTCGGCAAATTAGGACCAAATTTGTTAAACAAAGTGTCAAATTAATCAGCACGACGAGATCTTTAAAATAACACAACACATCATGATTGCATCTTGATGAATTTCCATGAAAAATAGTACTTTATGTGCTCAAACACAAAACTTTTATGACTTTTCAAACTTTAAGCTCGATAACTTCGGTAAATAAGAACCAAATTTGTTAAACAAAGTGTCAAATTAATCAGCTCGACGAGATTTTTAAAATGACACAACACATCATGATTGCATCTTGATGAATTTCCATGAAAAATAGTACTTTATGTGCTCAAACACAAAACTTTTATGACTTTTCAAACTTTAAGCTCGATAACTTCGGTAAATAAGAACCAAATTTGTTAAACAAAGTGTCAAATTAATCAGCTCGACGAGATCTTTAAAATGACACAACACATCATGATTGCATCTTGATGAATTTCCAAGACAAATAGTACTTTATGTGCTCAAACACACAACTTTTGTGACTTTTCAAACTTTGAAGCTCGATAACTTCGGCAAATAAGGACCAAATTTGTTAAACAAAGTGTCAAATTAATCAGCACGACGAGATCTTTAACATAACACAACACATCATGATTGCATCTTGATGAATTTCCAAGACAAATAGTACTTTATGTGCTCAAACACCCAACTTTTGTGACTTTTCAAACTTTGAAGCTCGATAACTTCGGCAAATAAGAACCAAATTTGTTAAACAAAGTGTCAAATTAATCAGCTCGACGAGATTTTTAAAATGACACAACACATCATGATTGCATCTTGATGAATTTCCATGAAAAATAGTACTTTATGTGCTCAAACACAAAACTTTTATGACTTTTCAAACTTTAAGCTCGATAACTTCGGTAAATTAGGACCAAATTTGTTAAACAAAGTGTCAAATTAATCAGCTCGAGGAGATTTTTAAAATAACACAACACATCATGATTGCATCTTGATGAATTTCCATGAAAAATAGTACTTTATGTGCTCAAACACAAAACTTTTGTGACTTTTCACACTTTGTAGATCGATAACTTCAGCAAATGAGGACCAAATTTGTTAAACAAAGTGTCAAATTAATCAGCTCGACGAGATCTTTAAAATAACACAACACATCATGATTGCATCTTAATGAATTTCCATGAAAAATAGTACTTTATGTGCTCAAACACACAACTTTTGTGACTTTTCAAACTTTGAAGCTCGATAACTTCGGTAAATTAGGACCAAATTTGTTAAACAAAGTGTCAAATTAATCAGCTCGACGAGATCTTTAAAATGACACAACACATCATGATTGCATCTTGATGAATTTCCATGAAAAATAGTACTTTATGTGCTCAAACACCCAACTTTTGTGACTTTTCAAACTTTGAAGCTCGATAACTTCGGCAAATTAGGACCAAATTTGTTAAACAAAGTGTCACATTAATCAGCTCGACGAGATCTTTAAAATAACACAATACATCATGATTGCATCTTGATGAATTTCCATGAAAAATAGTACTTTATGTGCTCAAAGACACAACTTTTGTGACTTTTCAAACTTTGAAGCTCGATAACTTCGGCAAATTAGGACCAAATTTGTTAAACAAAGTGTCAAATTAATCAGCACGACGAGATCTTTAAAATAACACAACATATCATGATTGCATCTTGATGAATTTCCATGAAAAATAGTACTTTATGTGCTCAAACACAAAACTTTTGTGACTTTTCACACTTTGTAGATCGATAACTTCGGCAAATAAGGACCAAATTTGTTAAACAAAGTGTCAAATTAATCAGCTCGACGAGATCTTTAAAATGACACAACACATCATGATTGCATCTTGATGAATTTCCATGAAAAATAGTACTTTATGTGCTCAAACACAAAACTTTTATGACTTTTCAAACTTTAAGCTCGATAACTTCGGTAAATAAGAACCAAATTTGTTAAACAAAGTGTCAAATTAATCAGCTCGACGAGATCTTTAAAATGACACAACACATCATGATTGCATCTTGATGAATTTCCAAGACAAATAGTACTTTATGTGCTCAAACACACAACTTTTGTGACTTTTCAAACTTTGAAGCTCGATAACTTCGGCAAATAAGGACCAAATTTGTTAAACAAAGTGTCAAATTAATCAGCACGACGAGATCTTTAACATAACACAACACATCATGATTGCATCTTGATGAATTTCCAAGACAAATAGTACTTTATGTGCTCAAACACCCAACTTTTGTGACTTTTCAAACTTTGAAGCTCGATAACTTCGGCAAATAAGATCCAAATTTGTTAAACAAAGTGTCAAATTAATCAGCTCGACGAGATTTTTAAAATGACACAACACATCATGATTGCATCTTGATGAATTTCCATGAAAAATAGTACTTTATGTGCTCAAACACAAAACTTTTATGACTTTTCAAACTTTAAGCTCGATAACTTCGGTAAATTAGGACCAAATTTGTTAAACAAAGTGTCAAATTAATCAGCTCGAGGAGATTTTTAAAATAACACAACACATCATGATTGCATCTTGATGAATTTCCATGAAAAATAGTACTTTATGTGCTCAAACACAAAACTTTTGTGACTTTTCACACTTTGTAGATCGATAACTTCAGCAAATGAGGACCAAATTTGTTAAACAAAGTGTCAAATTAATCAGCTCGACGAGATCTTTAAAATAACACAACACATCATGATTGCATCTTAATGAATTTCCATGAAAAATAGTACTTTATGTGCTCAAACACACAACTTTTGTGACTTTTCAAACTTTGAAGCTCGATAACTTCGGTAAATTAGGACCAAATTTGTTAAACAAAGTGTCAAATTAATCAGCTCGACGAGATCTTTAAAATGACACAACACATCATGATTGCATCTTGATGAATTTCCATGAAAAATAGTACTTTATGTGCTCAAACACACAACTTTTGTGACTTTTCAAACTTTGAAGCTCGATAACTTCGGTAAATTAGGACCAAATTTGTTAAACAAAGTGTCAAATTAATCAGCTCGACGAGATCTTTAAAATGACACAACACATCATGATTGCATCTTGATGAATTTCCATGAAAAATAGTACTTTATGTGCTCAAACACCCAACTTTTGTGACTTTTCAAACTTTGAAGCTCGATAACTTCGGCAAATTAGGACCAAATTTGTTAAACAAAGTGTCACATTAATCAGCTCGACGAGATCTTTAAAATAACACAATACATCATGATTGCATCTTGATGAATTTCCATGAAAAATAGTACTTTATGTGCTCAAAGACACAACTTTTGTGACTTTTCAAACTTTGAAGCTCGATAACTTCGGCAAATTAGGACCAAATTTGTTAAACAAAGTGTCAAATTAATCAGCACGACGAGATCTTTAAAATAACACAACACATCATGATTGCATCTTGATGAATTTCCATGAAAAATAGTACTTTATGTGCTCAAACACAAAACTTTTATGACTTTTCAAACTTTAAGCTCGATAACTTCGGTAAATAAGAACCAAATTTGTTAAACAAAGTGTCAAATTAATCAGCTCGACGAGATTTTTAAAATGACACAACACATCATGATTGCATCTTGATGAATTTCCATGAAAAATAGTACTTTATGTGCTCAAACACAAAACTTTTATGACTTTTCAAACTTTAAGCTCGATAACTTCGGTAAATAAGAACCAAATTTGTTAAACAAAGTGTCAAATTAATCAGCTCGACGAGATCTTTAAAATGACACAACACATCATGATTGCATCTTGATGAATTTCCAAGACAAATAGTACTTTATGTGCTCAAACACACAACTTTTGTGACTTTTCAAACTTTGAAGCTCGATAACTTCGGCAAATAAGGACCAAATTTGTTAAACAAAGTGTCAAATTAATCAGCACGACGAGATCTTTAACATAACACAACACATCATGATTGCATCTTGATGAATTTCCAAGACAAATAGTACTTTATGTGCTCAAACACCCAACTTTTGTGACTTTTCAAACTTTGAAGCTCGATAACTTCGGCAAATAAGAACCAAATTTGTTAAACAAAGTGTCAAATTAATCAGCTCGACGAGATTTTTAAAATGACACAACACATCATGATTGCATCTTGATGAATTTCCATGAAAAATAGTACTTTATGTGCTCAAACACAAAACTTTTATGACTTTTCAAACTTTAAGCTCGATAACTTCGGCAAATAAGGACCAAATTTGTTAAACAAAGTGTCAAATTAATCAGCTCGACGAGATCTTTAAAATGACACAACACATCATGATTGCATCTTGATGAATTTCCAAGACAAATAGTACTTTATGTGCTCAAACACCCAACTGTTGTGACTTTTCAAACTTTGAAGCTCGATAACTTCGGCAAATTAGGACCAAATTTGTTAAACAAAGTGTCAAATTAATCAGCTCGACGAGATCTTTAAAATAACACAACACATCATGATTGCATCTTGATGAATTTCCATGAAAAATAGTACTTTATGTGCTCAAACACACAACTTTTGTGACTTTTCAAACTTTGAAGCTCGATAACTTCGGTAAATTAGGACCAAATTTGTTAAACAAAGTGTCAAATTAATCAGCTCGACGAGATCTTTAAAATAACACAACACATCATGATTGCATCTTGATGAATTTCCAAGACAAATAGTACTTTATGTGCTCAAACACCCAACTTTTGTGACTTTTCAAACTTTGAAGCTCGATAACTTCGGCAAATTAGGACCAAATTTGTTAAACAAAGTGTCAAATTAATCAGCTCGACGAGATCTTTAAAATAACACAACACATCATGATTGCATCTTGATGAATTTCCATGAAAAATAGTACTTTATGTGCTCAAACACACAACTTTTGTGACTTTTCAAACTTTGAAGCTCGATAACTTCGGTAAATTAGGACCAAATTTGTTAAACAAAGTGTCAAATTAATCAGCTCGACGAGATCTTTAAAATAACACAACACATCATGATTGCATCTTGATGAATTTCCATGAAAAATAGTACTTTATGTGCTCAAACACACAACTTTTGTGACTTTTCAAACTTTGAAGCTCGATAACTTCGGCAAATAAGAACCAAATTTGTTAAACAAAGTGTCAAATTAATCAGCTCGACGAGATTTTTAAAATGACACAACACATCATGATTGCATCTTGATGAATTTCCAAGACAAATAGTACTTTATGTGCTCAAACACAAAACTTTTATGACTTTTCAAACTTTAAGCTCGATAACTTCGGTAAATTAGGACCAAATTTGTTAAACAAAGTGTCAAATTAATCAGCTCGAGGAGATTTTTAAAATAACACAACACATCATGATTGCATCTTGATGAATTTCCAAGACAAATAGTACTTTATGTGCTCAAACACCCAACTTTTGTGACTTTTCAAACTTTGAAGCTCGATAACTTCGGCAAATAAGAACCAAATTTGTTAAACAAAGTGTCAAATTAATCAGCTCGACGAGATTTTTAAAATGACACAACACATCATGATTGCATCTTGATGAATTTCCATGAAAAATAGTACTTTATGTGCTCAAACACAAAACTTTTATGACTTTTCAAACTTTAAGCTCGATAACTTCGGTAAATAAGAACCAAATTTGTTAAACAAAGTGTCAAATTAATCAGCTCGACGAGATCTTTAAAATGACACAACACATCATGATTGCATCTTGATGAATTTCCAAGACAAATAGTACTTTATGTGCTCAAACACACAACTTTTGTGACTTTTCAAACTTTGAAGCTCGATAACTTCGGCAAATAAGGACCAAATTTGTTAAACAAAGTGTCAAATTAATCAGCACGACGAGATCTTTAACATAACACAACACATCATGATTGCATCTTGATGAATTTCCAAGACAAATAGTACTTTATGTGCTCAAACACCCAACTTTTGTGACTTTTCAAACTTTGAAGCTCGATAACTTCGGCAAATAAGAACCAAATTTGTTAAACAAAGTGTCAAATTAATCAGCTCGACGAGATTTTTAAAATGACACAACACATCATGATTGCATCTTGATGAATTTCCATGAAAAATAGTACTTTATGTGCTCAAACACAAAACTTTTATGACTTTTCAAACTTTAAGCTCGATAACTTCGGTAAATTAGGACCAAATTTGTTAAACAAAGTGTCAAATTAATCAGCTCGAGGAGATTTTTAAAATAACACAACACATCATGATTGCATCTTGATGAATTTCCATGAAAAATAGTACTTTATGTGCTCAAACACAAAACTTTTGTGACTTTTCACACTTTGTAGATCGATAACTTCAGCAAATGAGGACCAAATTTGTTAAACAAAGTGTCAAATTAATCAGCTCGACGAGATCTTTAAAATAACACAACACATCATGATTGCATCTTAATGAATTTCCATGAAAAATAGTACTTTATGTGCTCAAACACACAACTTTTGTGACTTTTCAAACTTTGAAGCTCGATAACTTCGGTAAATTAGGACCAAATTTGTTAAACAAAGTGTCAAATTAATCAGCTCGACGAGATCTTTAAAATGACACAACACATCATGATTGCATCTTGATGAATTTCCATGAAAAATAGTACTTTATGTGCTCAAACACCCAACTTTTGTGACTTTTCAAACTTTGAAGCTCGATAACTTCGGCAAATTAGGACCAAATTTGTTAAACAAAGTGTCACATTAATCAGCTCGACGAGATCTTTAAAATAACACAATACATCATGATTGCATCTTGATGAATTTCCATGAAAAATAGTACTTTATGTGCTCAAACACCCAACTTTTGTGACTTTTCAAACTTTGAAGCTCGATAACTTCGGCAAATAAGAACCAAATTTGTTAAACAAAGTGTCAAATTAATCAGCTCGACGAGATTTTTAAAATGACACAACACATCATGATTGCATCTTGATGAATTTCCATGAAAAATAGTACTTTATGTGCTCAAACACAAAACTTTTATGACTTTTCAAACTTTAAGCTCGATAACTTCGGTAAATAAGAACCAAATTTGTTAAACAAAGTGTCAAATTAATCAGCTCGACGAGATCTTTAAAATGACACAACACATCATGATTGCATCTTGATGAATTTCCAAGACAAATAGTACTTTATGTGCTCAAACACACAACTTTTGTGACTTTTCAAACTTTGAAGCTCGATAACTTCGGCAAATAAGGACCAAATTTGTTAAACAAAGTGTCAAATTAATCAGCACGACGAGATCTTTAACATAACACAACACATCATGATTGCATCTTGATGAATTTCCAAGACAAATAGTACTTTATGTGCTCAAACACCCAACTTTTGTGACTTTTCAAACTTTGAAGCTCGATAACTTCGGCAAATAAGAACCAAATTTGTTAAACAAAGTGTCAAATTAATCAGCTCGACGAGATTTTTAAAATGACACAACACATCATGATTGCATCTTGATGAATTTCCATGAAAAATAGTACTTTATGTGCTCAAACACAAAACTTTTATGACTTTTCAAACTTTAAGCTCGATAACTTCGGTAAATTAGGACCAAATTTGTTAAACAAAGTGTCAAATTAATCAGCTCGAGGAGATTTTTAAAATAACACAACACATCATGATTGCATCTTGATGAATTTCCATGAAAAATAGTACTTTATGTGCTCAAACACAAAACTTTTGTGACTTTTCACACTTTGTAGATCGATAACTTCAGCAAATGAGGACCAAATTTGTTAAACAAAGTGTCAAATTAATCAGCTCGACGAGATCTTTAAAATAACACAACACATCATGATTGCATCTTAATGAATTTCCATGAAAAATAGTACTTTATGTGCTCAAACACACAACTTTTGTGACTTTTCAAACTTTGAAGCTCGATAACTTCGGTAAATTAGGACCAAATTTGTTAAACAAAGTGTCAAATTAATCAGCTCGACGAGATCTTTAAAATGACACAACACATCATGATTGCATCTTGATGAATTTCCATGAAAAATAGTACTTTATGTGCTCAAACACCCAACTTTTGTGACTTTTCAAACTTTGAAGCTCGATAACTTCGGCAAATTAGGACCAAATTTGTTAAACAAAGTGTCACATTAATCAGCTCGACGAGATCTTTAAAATAACACAATACATCATGATTGCATCTTGATGAATTTCCATGAAAAATAGTACTTTATGTGCTCAAACACACAACTTTTGTGACTTTTCAAACTTTGAAGCTCGATAACTTCGGTAAATTAGGACCAAATTTGTTAAACAAAGTGTCAAATTAATCAGCTCGACGAGATCTTTAAAATAACACAACACATCATGATTGCATCTTGATGAATTTCCATGAAAAATAGTACTTTATGTGCTCAAACACACAACTTTTGTGACTTTTCAAACTTTGAAGCTCGATAACTTCGGCAAATAAGAACCAAATTTGTTAAACAAAGTGTCAAATTAATCAGCTCGACGAGATTTTTAAAATGACACAACACATCATGATTGCATCTTGATGAATTTCCAAGACAAATAGTACTTTATGTGCTCAAACACAAAACTTTTATGACTTTTCAAACTTTAAGCTCGATAACTTCGGTAAATTAGGACCAAATTTGTTAAACAAAGTGTCAAATTAATCAGCTCGAGGAGATTTTTAAAATAACACAACACATCATGATTGCATCTTGATGAATTTCCAAGACAAATAGTACTTTATGTGCTCAAACACCCAACTTTTGTGACTTTTCAAACTTTGAAGCTCGATAACTTCGGCAAATAAGAACCAAATTTGTTAAACAAAGTGTCAAATTAATCAGCTCGACGAGATTTTTAAAATGACACAACACATCATGATTGCATCTTGATGAATTTCCATGAAAAATAGTACTTTATGTGCTCAAACACAAAACTTTTATGACTTTTCAAACTTTAAGCTCGATAACTTCGGTAAATAAGAACCAAATTTGTTAAACAAAGTGTCAAATTAATCAGCTCGACGAGATCTTTAAAATGACACAACACATCATGATTGCATCTTGATGAATTTCCAAGACAAATAGTACTTTATGTGCTCAAACACACAACTTTTGTGACTTTTCAAACTTTGAAGCTCGATAACTTCGGCAAATAAGGACCAAATTTGTTAAACAAAGTGTCAAATTAATCAGCACGACGAGATCTTTAACATAACACAACACATCATAATTGCATCTTGATGAATTTCCAAGACAAATAGTACTTTATGTGCTCAAACACCCAACTTTTGTGACTTTTCAAACTTTGAAGCTCGATAACTTCGGCAAATAAGAACCAAATTTGTTAAACAAAGTGTCAAATTAATCAGCTCGACGAGATTTTTAAAATGACACAACACATCATGATTGCATCTTGATGAATTTCCATGAAAAATAGTACTTTATGTGCTCAAACACAAAACTTTTATGACTTTTCAAACTTTAAGCTCGATAACTTCGGTAAATTAGGACCAAATTTGTTAAACAAAGTGTCAAATTAATCAGCTCGAGGAGATTTTTAAAATAACACAACACATCATGATTGCATCTTGATGAATTTCCATGAAAAATAGTACTTTATGTGCTCAAACACAAAACTTTTGTGACTTTTCACACTTTGTAGATCGATAACTTCAGCAAATGAGGACCAAATTTGTTAAACAAAGTGTCAAATTAATCAGCTCGACGAGATCTTTAAAATAACACAACACATCATGATTGCATCTTAATGAATTTCCATGAAAAATAGTACTTTATGTGCTCAAACACACAACTTTTGTGACTTTCCAAACTTTGAAGCTCGATAACTTCGGTAAATTAGGACCAAATTTGTTAAACAAAGTGTCAAATTAATCAGCTCGACGAGATCTTTAAAATGACACAACACATCATGATTGCATCTTGATGAATTTCCATGAAAAATAGTACTTTATGTGCTCAAACACCCAACTTTTGTGACTTTTCAAACTTTGAAGCTCGATAACTTCGGCAAATTAGGACCAAATTTGTTAAACAAAGTGTCACATTAATCAGCTCGACGAGATCTTTAAAATAACACAATACATCATGATTGCATCTTGATGAATTTCCATGAAAAATAGTACTTTATGTGCTCAAAGACACAACTTTTGTGACTTTTCAAACTTTGAAGCTCGATAACTTCGGCAAATTAGGACCAAATTTGTTAAACAAAGTGTCAAATTAATCAGCACGACGAGATCTTTAAAATAACACAACACATCATGATTGCATCTTGATGAATTTCCATGAAAAATAGTACTTTATGTGCTCAAACACAAAACTTTTATGACTTTTCAAACTTTAAGCTCGATAACTTCGGTAAATAAGAACCAAATTTGTTAAACAAAGTGTCAAATTAATCAGCTCGACGAGATTTTTAAAATGACACAACACATCATGATTGCATCTTGATGAATTTCCATGAAAAATAGTACTTTATGTGCTCAAACACAAAACTTTTATGACTTTTCAAACTTTAAGCTCGATAACTTCGGTAAATAAGAACCAAATTTGTTAAACAAAGTGTCAAATTAATCAGCTCGACGAGATCTTTAAAATGACACAACACATCATGATTGCATCTTGATGAATTTCCAAGACAAATAGTACTTTATGTGCTCAAACACACAACTTTTGTGACTTTTCAAACTTTGAAGCTCGATAACTTCGGCAAATAAGGACCAAATTTGTTAAACAAAGTGTCAAATTAATCAGCACGACGAGATCTTTAACATAACACAACACATCATGATTGCATCTTGATGAATTTCCAAGACAAATAGTACTTTATGTGCTCAAACACCCAACTTTTGTGACTTTTCAAACTTTGAAGCTCGATAACTTCGGCAAATAAGAACCAAATTTGTTAAACAAAGTGTCAAATTAATCAGCTCGACGAGATTTTTAAAATGACACAACACATCATGATTGCATCTTGATGAATTTCCATGAAAAATAGTACTTTATGTGCTCAAACACAAAACTTTTATGACTTTTCAAACTTTAAGCTCGATAACTTCGGTAAATTAGGACCAAATTTGTTAAACAAAGTGTCAAATTAATCAGCTCAAGGAGATTTTTAAAATAACACAACACATCATGATTGCATCTTGATGAATTTCCATGAAAAATAGTACTTTATGTGCTCAAACACAAAACTTTTGTGACTTTTCACACTTTGTAGATCGATAACTTCAGCAAATGAGGACCAAATTTGTTAAACAAAGTGTCAAATTAATCAGCTCGACGAGATCTTTAAAATAACACAACACATCATGATTGCATCTTAATGAATTTCCATGAAAAATAGTACTTTATGTGCTCAAACACACAACTTTTGTGACTTTTCAAACTTTGAAGCTCGATAACTTCGGTAAATTAGGACCAAATTTGTTAAACAAAGTGTCAAATTAATCAGCTCGACGAGATCTTTAAAATGACACAACACATCATGATTGCATCTTGATGAATTTCCATGAAAAATAGTACTTTATGTGCTCAAACACCCAACTTTTGTGACTTTTCAAACTTTGAAGCTCGATAACTTCGGCAAATTAGGACCAAATTTGTTAAACAAAGTGTCACATTAATCAGCTCGACGAGATCTTTAAAATAACACAATACATCATGATTGCATCTTGATGAATTTCCATGAAAAATAGTACTTTATGTGCTCAAACACAAAACTTTTGTGACTTTTCACACTTTGTAGATCGATAACTTCAGCAAATGAGGACCAAATTTGTTAAACAAAGTGTCAAATTAATCAGCACGACGAGATCTTTAAAATAACACAACATATCATGATTGCATCTTGATGAATTTCCATGAAAAATAGTACTTTATGTGCTCAAACACAAAACTTTTGTGACTTTTCACACTTTGTAGATCGATAACTTCGGCAAATAAGGACCAAATTTGTTAAACAAAGTGTCAAATTAATCAGCTCGACGAGATCTTTAAAATAACACAACACATCATGATTGCATCTTGATGAATTTCCATGAAAAATAGTACTTTATGTGCTCAAACACACAACTTTTATGACTTTTCAAACTTTGAAGTTCGATAACTTCGGTAAATTAGGACCAAATTTGTTAAACAAAGTGTCAAATTAATCAGCTCGAGGAGATTTTTAAAATAACACAACACATCATGATTGCATCTTGATGAATTTCCATGAAAAATAGTACTTTATGTGCTCAAACACAAAACTTTTGTGACTTTTCACACTTTGTAGATCGATAACTTCAGCAAATGAGGACCAAATTTGTTAAACAAAGTGTCAAATTATTCAGCTCGACGAGATCTTTAAAATAACACAACACATCATGATTGCATCTTGATGAATTTCCATGAAAAATAGTACTTTATGTGCTCAAACACACAACTTTTATGACTTTTCAAACTTTGAAGTTCGATAACTTCGGTAAATTAGGACCAAATTTGTTAAACAAAGTGTCAAATTAATCAGCTCGAGGAGATTTTTAAAATAACACAACACATCATGATTGCATCTTGATGAATTTCCATGAAAAATAGTACTTTATGTGCTCAAACACAAAACTTTTGTGACTTTTCACACTTTGTAGATCGATAACTTCAGCAAATGAGGACCAAATTTGTTAAACAAAGTGTCAAATTAATCAGCTCGACGAGATCTTTAAAATAACACAACACTTCATGATTGCATCTTGATGAATTTCCATGAAAAATAGTACTTTATGTGCTCAAACACACAACTTTTATGACTTTTCAAACTTTGAAGCTCGATAACTTCGGTAAATTAGGACCAAATTTGTTAAACAAAGTGTCAAATTAATCAGCTCGAGGAGATATTTAAAATAACACAACACATCATGATTGCATCTTGATGAATTTCCATGAAAAATAGTACTTTATGTGCTCAAACACACAACTTTTGTGACTTTTCAAACTTTGAAGCTCGATAACTTCGGCAAATAAGAACCAAATTTGTTAAACAAAGTGTCAAATTAATCAGCTCGACGAGATCTTTAAAATGACACAACACATCATGATTGCATCTTGATGAATTTCCAAGACAAATAGTACTTTATGTGCTCAAACACCCAACTGTTGTGACTTTTCAAACTTTGAAGCTCGATAACTTCGGCAAATTAGGACCAAATTTGTTAAACAAAGTGTCAAATTAATCAGCTCGACGAGATCTTTAAAATAACACAACACATCATGATTGCATCTTGATGAATTTCCATGAAAAATAGTACTTTATGTGCTCAAACACACAACTTTTGTGACTTTTCAAACTTTGAAGCTCGATAACTTCGGTAAATTAGGACCAAATTTGTTAAACAAAGTGTCAAATTAATCAGCTCGACGAGATCTTTAAAATAACACAACACATCATGATTGCATCTTGATGAATTTCCAAGACAAATAGTACTTTATGTGCTCAAACACCCAACTTTTGTGACTTTTCAAACTTTGAAGCTCGATAACTTCGGCAAATTAGGACCAAATTTGTTAAACAAAGTGTCAAATTAATCAGCTCGACGAGATCTTTAAAATAACACAACACATCATGATTGCATCTTGATGAATTTCCATGAAAAATAGTACTTTATGTGCTCAAACACACAACTTTTGTGACTTTTCAAACTTTGAAGCTCGATAACTTCGGTAAATTAGGACCAAATTTGTTAAACAAAGTGTCAAATTAATCAGCTCGACGAGATCTTTAAAATAACACAACACATCATGATTGCATCTTGATGAATTTCCAAGACAAATAGTACTTTATGTGCTCAAACACCCAACTTTTGTGACTTTTCAAACTTTGAAGCTCGATAACTTCGGTAAATTAGGACCAAATTTGTTAAACAAAGTGTCAAATTAATCAGCTCGACGAGATCTTTAAAATGACACAACACATCATGATTGCATCTTGATGAATTTCCATGAAAAATAGTACTTTATGTGCTCAAACACAAAACTTTTATGACTTTTCAAACTTTAAGCTCGATAACTTCGGTAAATTAGGACCAAATTTGTTAAACAAAGTGTCAAATTAATCAGCTCGAGGAGATTTTTAAAATAACACAACACATCATGATTGCATCTTGATGAATTTCCATGAAAAATAGTACTTTATGTGCTCAAACACAAAACTTTTGTGACTTTTCACACTTTGTAGATCGATAACTTCGGCAAATAAGGACCAAATTTGTTAAACAAAGTGTCAAATTAATCAGCTCGAGGAGATTTTTAAAATAACACAACACATCATGATTGCATCTTGATGAATTTCCATGAAAAATAGTACTTTATGTGCTCAAACACAAAACTTTTGTGACTTTTCACACTTTGTAGATCGATAACTTCAGCAAATGAGGACCAAATTTGTTAAACAAAGTGTCAAATTAATCAGCTCGACGAGATCTTTAAAATAACACAACACATCATGATTGCATCTTGATGAATTTCCATGAAAAATAGTACTTTATGTGCTCAAACACACAACTTTTATGACTTTTCAAACTTTGAAGTTCGATAACTTCGGTAAATTAGGACCAAATTTGTTAAACAAAGTGTCAAATTAATCAGCTCGAGGAGATTTTTAAAATAACACAACACATCATGATTGCATCTTGATGAATTTCCATGAAAAATAGTACTTTATGTGCTCAAACACCCAACTTTTGTGACTTTTCAAACTTTGAAGCTCGATAACTTCGGCAAATTAGGACCAAATTTGTTAAACAAAGTGTCACATTAATCAGCTCGACGAGATCTTTAAAATAACACAATACATCATGATTGCATCTTGATGAATTTCCATGAAAAATAGTACTTTATGTGCTCAAAGACACAACTTTTGTGACTTTTCACACTTTGTAGATCGATAACTTCGGCAAATAAGGACCAAATTTGTTAAACAAAGTGTCAAATTAATCAGCTCGACGAGATCTTTAAAATAACACAACACATCATGATTGCATCTTGATGAATTTCCATGAAAAATAGTACTTTATGTGCTCAAACACACAACTTTTATGACTTTTCAAACTTTGAAGTTCGATAACTTCGGTAAATTAGGACCAAATTTGTTAAACAAAGTGTCAAATTAATCAGCTCGAGGAGATTTTTAAAATAACACAACACATCATGATTGCATCTTGATGAATTTCCATGAAAAATAGTACTTTATGTGCTCAAACACAAAACTTTTGTGACTTTTCACACTTTGTAGATCGATAACTTCAGCAAATGAGGACCAAATTTGTTAAACAAAGTGTCAAATTAATCAGCTCGACGAGATCTTTAAAATGACACAACACATCATGATTGCATCTTGATGAATTTCCATGAAAAATAGTACTTTATGTGCTCAAACACAAAACTTTTATGACTTTTCAAACTTTAAGCTCGATAACTTCGGTAAATTAGGACCAAATTTGTTAAACAAAGTGTCAAATTAATCAGCTCGAGGAGATTTTTAAAATAACACAACACATCATGATTGCATCTTGATGAATTTCCATGAAAAATAGTACTTTATGTGCTCAAACACAAAACTTTTGTGACTTTTCACACTTTGTAGATCGATAACTTCAGCAAATGAGGACCAAATTTGTTAAACAAAGTGTCAAATTAATCAGCTCGACGAGATCTTTAAAATAACACAACACATCATGATTGCATCTTAATGAATTTCCATGAAAAATAGTACTTTATGTGCTCAAACACACAACTTTTGTGACTTTTCAAACTTTGAAGCTCGATAACTTCGGTAAATTAGGACCAAATTTGTTAAACAAAGTGTCAAATTAATCAGCTCGACGAGATCTTTAAAATGACACAACACATCATGATTGCATCTTGATGAATTTCCATGAAAAATAGTACTTTATGTGCTCAAACACCCAACTTTTGTGACTTTTCAAACTTTGAAGCTCGATAACTTCGGCAAATTAGGACCAAATTTGTTAAACAAAGTGTCACATTAATCAGCTCGACGAGATCTTTAAAATAACACAATACATCATGATTGCATCTTGATGAATTTCCATGAAAAATAGTACTTTATGTGCTCAAAGACACAACTTTTGTGACTTTTCACACTTTGTAGATCGATAACTTCGGCAAATAAGGACCAAATTTGTTAAACAAAGTGTCAAATTAATCAGCTCGACGAGATCTTTAAAATAACACAACACATCATGATTGCATCTTGATGAATTTCCATGAAAAATAGTACTTTATGTGCTCAAACACACAACTTTTATGACTTTTCAAACTTTGAAGTTCGATAACTTCGGTAAATTAGGACCAAATTTGTTAAACAAAGTGTCAAATTAATCAGCTCGAGGAGATTTTTAAAATAACACAACACATCATGATTGCATCTTGATGAATTTCCATGAAAAATAGTACTTTATGTGCTCAAACACAAAACTTTTGTGACTTTTCACACTTTGTAGATCGATAACTTCAGCAAATGAGGACCAAATTTGTTAAACAAAGTGTCAAATTAATCAGCTCGACGAGATCTTTAAAATAACACAACACATCATGATTGCATCTTGATGAATTTCCATGAAAAATAGTACTTTATGTGCTCAAACACACAACTTTTATGACTTTTCAAACTTTGAAGTTCGATAACTTCGGTAAATTAGGACCAAATTTGTTAAACAAAGTGTCAAATTAATCAGCTCGAGGAGATTTTTAAAATAACACAACACATCATGATTGCATCTTGATGAATTTCCATGAAAAATAGTACTTTATGTGCTCAAACACCCAACTTTTGTGACTTTTCAAACTTTGAAGCTCGATAACTTCGGCAAATTAGGACCAAATTTGTTAAACAAAGTGTCACATTAATCAGCTCGACGAGATCTTTAAAATAACACAATACATCATGATTGCATCTTGATGAATTTCCATGAAAAATAGTACTTTATGTGCTCAAAGACACAACTTTTGTGACTTTTCACACTTTGTAGATCGATAACTTCGGCAAATAAGGACCAAATTTGTTAAACAAAGTGTCAAATTAATCAGCTCGACGAGATCTTTAAAATAACACAACACATCATGATTGCATCTTGATGAATTTCCATGAAAAATAGTACTTTATGTGCTCAAACACACAACTTTTATGACTTTTCAAACTTTGAAGTTCGATAACTTCGGTAAATTAGGACCAAATTTGTTAAACAAAGTGTCAAATTAATCAGCTCGAGGAGATTTTTAAAATAACACAACACATCATGATTGCATCTTGATGAATTTCCATGAAAAATAGTACTTTATGTGCTCAAACACAAAACTTTTGTGACTTTTCACACTTTGTAGATCGATAACTTCAGCAAATGAGGACCAAATTTGTTAAACAAAGTGTCAAATTAATCAGCTCGACGAGATCTTTAAAATGACACAACACATCATGATTGCATCTTGATGAATTTCCATGAAAAATAGTACTTTATGTGCTCAAACACAAAACTTTTATGACTTTTCAAACTTTAAGCTCGATAACTTCGGTAAATTAGGACCAAATTTGTTAAACAAAGTGTCAAATTAATCAGCTCGAGGAGATTTTTAAAATAACACAACACATCATGATTGCATCTTGATGAATTTCCATGAAAAATAGTACTTTATGTGCTCAAACACAAAACTTTTGTGACTTTTCACACTTTGTAGATCGATAACTTCAGCAAATGAGGACCAAATTTGTTAAACAAAGTGTCAAATTAATCAGCTCGACGAGATCTTTAAAATAACACAACACATCATGATTGCATCTTAATGAATTTCCATGAAAAATAGTACTTTATGTGCTCAAACACACAACTTTTGTGACTTTTCAAACTTTGAAGCTCGATAACTTCGGTAAATTAGGACCAAATTTGTTAAACAAAGTGTCAAATTAATCAGCTCGACGAGATCTTTAAAATGACACAACACATCATGATTGCATCTTGATGAATTTCCATGAAAAATAGTACTTTATGTGCTCAAACACCCAACTTTTGTGACTTTTCAAACTTTGAAGCTCGATAACTTCGGCAAATTAGGACCAAATTTGTTAAACAAAGTGTCACATTAATCAGCTCGACGAGATCTTTAAAATAACACAATACATCATGATTGCATCTTGATGAATTTCCATGAAAAATAGTACTTTATGTGCTCAAAGACACAACTTTTGTGACTTTTCACACTTTGTAGATCGATAACTTCGGCAAATAAGGACCAAATTTGTTAAACAAAGTGTCAAATTAATCAGCTCGACGAGATCTTTAAAATAACACAACACATCATGATTGCATCTTGATGAATTTCCATGAAAAATAGTACTTTATGTGCTCAAACACACAACTTTTATGACTTTTCAAACTTTGAAGTTCGATAACTTCGGTAAATTAGGACCAAATTTGTTAAACAAAGTGTCAAATTAATCAGCTCGAGGAGATTTTTAAAATAACACAACACATCATGATTGCATCTTGATGAATTTCCATGAAAAATAGTACTTTATGTGCTCAAACACAAAACTTTTGTGACTTTTCACACTTTGTAGATCGATAACTTCAGCAAATGAGGACCAAATTTGTTAAACAAAGTGTCAAATTAATCAGCTCGACGAGATCTTTAAAATAACACAACACATCATGATTGCATCTTGATGAATTTCCATGAAAAATAGTACTTTATGTGCTCAAACACACAACTTTTATGACTTTTCAAACTTTGAAGTTCGATAACTTCGGTAAATTAGGACCAAATTTGTTAAACAAAGTGTCAAATTAATCAGCTCGAGGAGATTTTTAAAATAACACAACACATCATGATTGCATCTTGATGAATTTCCATGAAAAATAGTACTTTATGTGCTCAAACACAAAACTTTTGTGACTTTTCACACTTTGTAGATCGATAACTTCAGCAAATGAGGACCAAATTTGTTAAACAAAGTGTCAAATTAATCAGCTCGACGAGATCTTTAAAATAACACAACACATCATGATTGCATCTTGATGAATTTCCATGAAAAATAGTACTTTATGTGCTCAAACACACAACTTTTGTGACTTTTCAAACTTTGAAGCTCGATAACTTCGGCAAATAAGAACCAAATTTGTTAAACAAAGTGTCAAATTAATCAGCTCGACGAGATCTTTAAAATGACACAACACATCATGATTGCATCTTGATGAATTTCCAAGACAAATAGTACTTTATGTGCTCAAACACCCAACTGTTGTGACTTTTCAAACTTTGAAGCTCGATAACTTCGGCAAATTAGGACCAAATTTGTTAAACAAAGTGTCAAATTAATCAGCTCGACGAGATCTTTAAAATAACACAACACATCATGATTGCATCTTGATGAATTTCCATGAAAAATAGTACTTTATGTGCTCAAACACACAACTTTTGTGACTTTTCAAACTTTGAAGCTCGATAACTTCGGTAAATTAGGACCAAATTTGTTAAACAAAGTGTCAAATTAATCAGCTCGACGAGATCTTTAAAATAACACAACACATCATGATTGCATCTTGATGAATTTCCAAGACAAATAGTACTTTATGTGCTCAAACACCCAACTTTTGTGACTTTTCAAACTTTGAAGCTCGATAACTTCGGCAAATTAGGACCAAATTTGTTAAACAAAGTGTCAAATTAATCAGCTCGACGAGATCTTTAAAATAACACAACACATCATGATTGCATCTTGATGAATTTCCATGAAAAATAGTACTTTATGTGCTCAAACACACAACTTTTGTGACTTTTCAAACTTTGAAGCTCGATAACTTCGGTAAATTAGGACCAAATTTGTTAAACAAAGTGTCAAATTAATCAGCTCGACGAGATCTTTAAAATAACACAACACATCATGATTGCATCTTGATGAATTTCCATGAAAAATAGTACTTTATGTGCTCAAACACACAACTTTTGTGACTTTTCAAACTTTGAAGCTCGATAACTTCGGCAAATAAGAACCAAATTTGTTAAACAAAGTGTCAAATTAATCAGCTCGACGAGATCTTTAAAATGACACAACACATCATGATTGCATCTTGATGAATTTCCAAGACAAATAGTACTTTATGTGCTCAAACACAAAACTTTTATGACTTTTCAAACTTTAAGCTCGATAACTTCGGTAAATTAGGACCAAATTTGTTAAACAAAGTGTCAAATTAATCAGCTCGAGGAGATTTTTAAAATAACACAACACATCATGATTGCATCTTGATGAATTTCCATGAAAAATAGTACTTTATGTGCTCAAACACAAAACTTTTGTGACTTTTCACACTTTGTAGATCGATAACTTCAGCAAATGAGGACCAAATTTGTTAAACAAAGTGTCAAATTAATCAGCTCGACGAGATCTTTAAAATAACACAACACATCATGATTGCATCTTAATGAATTTCCATGAAAAATAGTACTTTATGTGCTCAAACACACAACTTTTGTGACTTTTCAAACTTTGAAGCTCGATAACTTCGGTAAATTAGGACCAAATTTGTTAAACAAAGTGTCAAATTAATCAGCTCGACGAGATCTTTAAAATGACACAACACATCATGATTGCATCTTGATGAATTTCCATGAAAAATAGTACTTTATGTGCTCAAACACCCAACTTTTGTGACTTTTCAAACTTTGAAGCTCGATAACTTCGGCAAATTAGGACCAAATTTGTTAAACAAAGTGTCACATTAATCAGCTCGACGAGATCTTTAAAATAACACAATACATCATGATTGCATCTTGATGAATTTCCATGAAAAATAGTACTTTATGTGCTCAAAGACACAACTTTTGTGACTTTTCACACTTTGTAGATCGATAACTTCGGCAAATAAGGACCAAATTTGTTAAACAAAGTGTCAAATTAATCAGCTCGACGAGATCTTTAAAATAACACAACACATCATGATTGCATCTTGATGAATTTCCATGAAAAATAGTACTTTATGTGCTCAAACACACAACTTTTATGACTTTTCAAACTTTGAAGTTCGATAACTTCGGTAAATTAGGACCAAATTTGTTAAACAAAGTGTCAAATTAATCAGCTCGAGGAGATTTTTAAAATAACACAACACATCATGATTGCATCTTGATGAATTTCCATGAAAAATAGTACTTTATGTGCTCAAACACAAAACTTTTGTGACTTTTCACACTTTGTAGATCGATAACTTCAGCAAATGAGGACCAAATTTGTTAAACAAAGTGTCAAATTAATCAGCTCGACGAGATCTTTAAAATAACACAACACATCATGATTGCATCTTGATGAATTTCCATGAAAAATAGTACTTTATGTGCTCAAACACACAACTTTTATGACTTTTCAAACTTTGAAGTTCGATAACTTCGGTAAATTAGGACCAAATTTGTTAAACAAAGTGTCAAATTAATCAGCTCGAGGAGATTTTTAAAATAACACAACACATCATGATTGCATCTTGATGAATTTCCATGAAAAATAGTACTTTATGTGCTCAAACACAAAACTTTTGTGACTTTTCACACTTTGTAGATCGATAACTTCAGCAAATGAGGACCAAATTTGTTAAACAAAGTGTCAAATTAATCAGCTCGACGAGATCTTTAAAATAACACAACACATCATGATTGCATCTTGATGAATTTCCATGAAAAATAGTACTTTATGTGCTCAAACACACAACTTTTGTGACTTTTCAAACTTTGAAGCTCGATAACTTCGGCAAATAAGAACCAAATTTGTTAAACAAAGTGTCAAATTAATCAGCTCGACGAGATCTTTAAAATGACACAACACATCATGATTGCATCTTGATGAATTTCCAAGACAAATAGTACTTTATGTGCTCAAACACCTAACTGTTGTGACTTTTCAAACTTTGAAGCTCGATAACTTCGGCAAATTAGGACCAAATTTGTTAAACAAAGTGTCAAATTAATCAGCTCGACGAGATCTTTAAAATAACACAACACATCATGATTGCATCTTGATGAATTTCCATGAAAAATAGTACTTTATGTGCTCAAACACACAACTTTTGTGACTTTTCAAACTTTGAAGCTCGATAACTTCGGTAAATTAGGACCAAATTTGTTAAACAAAGTGTCAAATTAATCAGCTCGACGAGATCTTTAAAATAACACAACACATCATGATTGCATCTTGATGAATTTCCAAGACAAATAGTACTTTATGTGCTCAAACACCCAACTTTTGTGACTTTTCAAACTTTGAAGCTCGATAACTTCGGCAAATTAGGACCAAATTTGTTAAACAAAGTGTCAAATTAATCAGCTCGACGAGATCTTTAAAATAACACAACACATCATGATTGCATCTTGATGAATTTCCATGAAAAATAGTACTTTATGTGCTCAAACACAAAACTTTTGTGACTTTTCACACTTTGTAGATCGATAACTTCAGCAAATGAGGACCAAATTTGTTAAACAAAGTGTCAAATTAATCAGCTCGACGAGATCTTTAAAATAACACAACACATCATGATTGCATCTTGATGAATTTCCATGAAAAATAGTACTTTATGTGCTCAAACACACAACTTTTATGACTTTTCAAACTTTGAAGTTCGATAACTTCGGTAAATTAGGACCAAATTTGTTAAACAAAGTGTCAAATTAATCAGCTCGAGGAGATTTTTAAAATAACACAACACATCATGATTGCATCTTGATGAATTTCCATGAAAAATAGTACTTTATGTGCTCAAACACAAAACTTTTGTGACTTTTCACACTTTGTAGATCGATAACTTCAGCAAATGAGGACCAAATTTGTTAAACAAAGTGTCAAATTAATCAGCTCGACGAGATCTTTAAAATAACACAACACATCATGATTGCATCTTGATGAATTTCCATGAAAAATAGTACTTTATGTGCTCAAACACACAACTTTTGTGACTTTTCAAACTTTGAAGCTCGATAACTTCGGCAAATAAGAACCAAATTTGTTAAACAAAGTGTCAAATTAATCAGCTCGACGAGATCTTTAAAATGACACAACACATCATGATTGCATCTTGATGAATTTCCAAGACAAATAGTACTTTATGTGCTCAAACACCCAACTGTTGTGACTTTTCAAACTTTGAAGCTCGATAACTTCGGCAAATTAGGACCAAATTTGTTAAACAAAGTGTCAAATTAATCAGCTCGACGAGATCTTTAAAATAACACAACACATCATGATTGCATCTTGATGAATTTCCATGAAAAATAGTACTTTATGTGCTCAAACACACAACTTTTGTGACTTTTCAAACTTTGAAGCTCGATAACTTCGGTAAATTAGGACCAAATTTGTTAAACAAAGTGTCAAATTAATCAGCTCGACGAGATCTTTAAAATAACACAACACATCATGATTGCATCTTGATGAATTTCCAAGACAAATAGTACTTTATGTGCTCAAACACCCAACTTTTGTGACTTTTCAAACTTTGAAGCTCGATAACTTCGGCAAATTAGGACCAAATTTGTTAAACAAAGTGTCAAATTAATCAGCTCGACGAGATCTTTAAAATAACACAACACATCATGATTGCATCTTGATGAATTTCCATGAAAAATAGTACTTTATGTGCTCAAACACACAACTTTTGTGACTTTTCAAACTTTGAAGCTCGATAACTTCGGTAAATTAGGACCAAATTTGTTAAACAAAGTGTCAAATTAATCAGCTCGACGAGATCTTTAAAATGACACAACACATCATGATTGCATCTTGATGAATTTCCATGAAAAATAGTACTTTATGTGCTCAAACACCCAACTTTTGTGACTTTTCAAACTTTGAAGCTCGATAACTTCGGCAAATTAGGACCAAATTTGTTAAACAAAGTGTCAAATTAATCAGCTCGACGAGATCTTTAAAATGACACAACACATCATGATTGCATCTTGATGAATTTCCAAGACAAATAGTACTTTATGTGCTCAAACACAAAACTTTTATGACTTTTCAAACTTTAAGCTCGATAACTTCGGTAAATTAGGACCAAATTTGTTAAACAAAGTGTCAAATTAATCAGCTCGAGGAGATTTTTAAAATAACACAACACATCATGATTGCATCTTGATGAATTTCCATGAAAAATAGTACTTTATGTGCTCAAACACAAAACTTTTGTGACTTTTCACACTTTGTAGATCGATAACTTCAGCAAATGAGGACCAAATTTGTTAAACAAAGTGTCAAATTAATCAGCTCGACGAGATCTTTAAAATAACACAACACATCATGATTGCATCTTAATGAATTTCCATGAAAAATAGTACTTTATGTGCTCAAACACACAACTTTTGTGACTTTTCAAACTTTGAAGCTCGATAACTTCGGTAAATTAGGACCAAATTTGTTAAACAAAGTGTCAAATTAATCAGCTCGACGAGATCTTTAAAATGACACAACACATCATGATTGCATCTTGATGAATTTCCATGAAAAATAGTACTTTATGTGCTCAAACACCCAACTTTTGTGACTTTTCAAACTTTGAAGCTCGATAACTTCGGCAAATTAGGACCAAATTTGTTAAACAAAGTGTCACATTAATCAGCTCGACGAGATCTTTAAAATAACACAATACATCATGATTGCATCTTGATGAATTTCCATGAAAAATAGTACTTTATGTGCTCAAAGACACAACTTTTGTGACTTTTCACACTTTGTAGATCGATAACTTCGGCAAATAAGGACCAAATTTGTTAAACAAAGTGTCAAATTAATCAGCTCGACGAGATCTTTAAAATAACACAACACATCATGATTGCATCTTAATGAATTTCCATGAAAAATAGTACTTTATGTGCTCAAACACACAACTTTTGTGACTTTTCAAACTTTGAAGCTCGATAACTTCGGTAAATTAGGACCAAATTTGTTAAACAAAGTGTCAAATTAATCAGCTCGACGAGATCTTTAAAATGACACAACACATCATGATTGCATCTTGATGAATTTCCATGAAAAATAGTACTTTATGTGCTCAAACACCCAACTTTTGTGACTTTTCAAACTTTGAAGCTCGATAACTTCGGCAAATTAGGACCAAATTTGTTAAACAAAGTGTCACATTAATCAGCTCGACGAGATCTTTAAAATAACACAATACATCATGATTGCATCTTGATGAATTTCCATGAAAAATAGTACTTTATGTGCTCAAAGACACAACTTTTGTGACTTTTCACACTTTGTAGATCGATAACTTCGGCAAATAAGGACCAAATTTGTTAAACAAAGTGTCAAATTAATCAGCTCGACGAGATCTTTAAAATAACACAACACATCATGATTGCATCTTGATGAATTTCCATGAAAAATAGTACTTTATGTGCTCAAACACACAACTTTTATGACTTTTCAAACTTTGAAGTTCGATAACTTCGGTAAATTAGGACCAAATTTGTTAAACAAAGTGTCAAATTAATCAGCTCGAGGAGATTTTTAAAATAACACAACACATCATGATTGCATCTTGATGAATTTCCATGAAAAATAGTACTTTATGTGCTCAAACACAAAACTTTTGTGACTTTTCACACTTTGTAGATCGATAACTTCAGCAAATGAGGACCAAATTTGTTAAACAAAGTGTCAAATTAATCAGCTCGACGAGATCTTTAAAATAACACAACACATCATGATTGCATCTTGATGAATTTCCATGAAAAATAGTACTTTATGTGCTCAAACACACAACTTTTATGACTTTTCAAACTTTGAAGTTCGATAACTTCGGTAAATTAGGACCAAATTTGTTAAACAAAGTGTCAAATTAATCAGCTCGAGGAGATTTTTAAAATAACACAACACATCATGATTGCATCTTGATGAATTTCCATGAAAAATAGTACTTTATGTGCTCAAACACAAAACTTTTGTGACTTTTCACACTTTGTAGATCGATAACTTCAGCAAATGAGGACCAAATTTGTTAAACAAAGTGTCAAATTAATCAGCTCGACGAGATCTTTAAAATAACACAACACATCATGATTGCATCTTGATGAATTTCCATGAAAAATAGTACTTTATGTGCTCAAACACACAACTTTTGTGACTTTTCAAACTTTGAAGCTCGATAACTTCGGCAAATAAGAACCAAATTTGTTAAACAAAGTGTCAAATTAATCAGCTCGACGAGATCTTTAAAATGACACAACACATCATGATTGCATCTTGATGAATTTCCAAGACAAATAGTACTTTATGTGCTCAAACACCCAACTGTTGTGACTTTTCAAACTTTGAAGCTCGATAACTTCGGCAAATTAGGACCAAATTTGTTAAACAAAGTGTCAAATTAATCAGCTCGACGAGATCTTTAAAATAACACAACACATCATGATTGCATCTTGATGAATTTCCATGAAAAATAGTACTTTATGTGCTCAAACACACAACTTTTGTGACTTTTCAAACTTTGAAGCTCGATAACTTCGGTAAATTAGGACCAAATTTGTTAAACAAAGTGTCAAATTAATCAGCTCGACGAGATCTTTAAAATAACACAACACATCATGATTGCATCTTGATGAATTTCCAAGACAAATAGTACTTTATGTGCTCAAACACCCAACTTTTGTGACTTTTCAAACTTTGAAGCTCGATAACTTCGGCAAATTAGGACCAAATTTGTTAAACAAAGTGTCAAATTAATCAGCTCGACGAGATCTTTAAAATAACACAACACATCATGATTGCATCTTGATGAATTTCCATGAAAAATAGTACTTTATGTGCTCAAACACACAACTTTTGTGACTTTTCAAACTTTGAAGCTCGATAACTTCGGTAAATTAGGACCAAATTTGTTAAACAAAGTGTCAAATTAATCAGCTCGACGAGATCTTTAAAATAACACAACACATCATGATTGCATCTTGATGAATTTCCATGAAAAATAGTACTTTATGTGCTCAAACACACAACTTTTGTGACTTTTCAAACTTTGAAGCTCGATAACTTCGGCAAATAAGAACCAAATTTGTTAAACAAAGTGTCAAATTAATCAGCTCGACGAGATCTTTAAAATGACACAACACATCATGATTGCATCTTGATGAATTTCCAAGACAAATAGTACTTTATGTGCTCAAACACAAAACTTTTATGACTTTTCAAACTTTAAGCTCGATAACTTCGGTAAATTAGGACCAAATTTGTTAAACAAAGTGTCAAATTAATCAGCTCGAGGAGATTTTTAAAATAACACAACACATCATGATTGCATCTTGATGAATTTCCATGAAAAATAGTACTTTATGTGCTCAAACACAAAACTTTTGTGACTTTTCACACTTTGTAGATCGATAACTTCAGCAAATGAGGACCAAATTTGTTAAACAAAGTGTCAAATTAATCAGCTCGACGAGATCTTTAAAATAACACAACACATCATGATTGCATCTTAATGAATTTCCATGAAAAATAGTACTTTATGTGCTCAAACACACAACTTTTGTGACTTTTCAAACTTTGAAGCTCGATAACTTCGGTAAATTAGGACCAAATTTGTTAAACAAAGTGTCAAATTAATCAGCTCGACGAGATCTTTAAAATGACACAACACATCATGATTGCATCTTGATGAATTTCCATGAAAAATAGTACTTTATGTGCTCAAACACCCAACTTTTGTGACTTTTCAAACTTTGAAGCTCGATAACTTCGGCAAATTAGGACCAAATTTGTTAAACAAAGTGTCACATTAATCAGCTCGACGAGATCTTTAAAATAACACAATACATCATGATTGCATCTTGATGAATTTCCATGAAAAATAGTACTTTATGTGCTCAAAGACACAACTTTTGTGACTTTTCACACTTTGTAGATCGATAACTTCGGCAAATAAGGACCAAATTTGTTAAACAAAGTGTCAAATTAATCAGCTCGACGAGATCTTTAAAATAACACAACACATCATGATTGCATCTTGATGAATTTCCATGAAAAATAGTACTTTATGTGCTCAAACACACAACTTTTATGACTTTTCAAACTTTGAAGTTCGATAACTTCGGTAAATTAGGACCAAATTTGTTAAACAAAGTGTCAAATTAATCAGCTCGAGGAGATTTTTAAAATAACACAACACATCATGATTGCATCTTGATGAATTTCCATGAAAAATAGTACTTTATGTGCTCAAACACAAAACTTTTGTGACTTTTCACACTTTGTAGATCGATAACTTCAGCAAATGAGGACCAAATTTGTTAAACAAAGTGTCAAATTAATCAGCTCGACGAGATCTTTAAAATAACACAACACATCATGATTGCATCTTGATGAATTTCCATGAAAAATAGTACTTTATGTGCTCAAACACACAACTTTTATGACTTTTCAAACTTTGAAGTTCGATAACTTCGGTAAATTAGGACCAAATTTGTTAAACAAAGTGTCAAATTAATCAGCTCGAGGAGATTTTTAAAATAACACAACACATCATGATTGCATCTTGATGAATTTCCATGAAAAATAGTACTTTATGTGCTCAAACACAAAACTTTTGTGACTTTTCACACTTTGTAGATCGATAACTTCAGCAAATGAGGACCAAATTTGTTAAACAAAGTGTCAAATTAATCAGCTCGACGAGATCTTTAAAATAACACAACACATCATGATTGCATCTTGATGAATTTCCATGAAAAATAGTACTTTATGTGCTCAAACACACAACTTTTGTGACTTTTCAAACTTTGAAGCTCGATAACTTCGGCAAATAAGAACCAAATTTGTTAAACAAAGTGTCAAATTAATCAGCTCGACGAGATCTTTAAAATGACACAACACATCATGATTGCATCTTGATGAATTTCCAAGACAAATAGTACTTTATGTGCTCAAACACCTAACTGTTGTGACTTTTCAAACTTTGAAGCTCGATAACTTCGGCAAATTAGGACCAAATTTGTTAAACAAAGTGTCAAATTAATCAGCTCGACGAGATCTTTAAAATAACACAACACATCATGATTGCATCTTGATGAATTTCCATGAAAAATAGTACTTTATGTGCTCAAACACACAACTTTTGTGACTTTTCAAACTTTGAAGCTCGATAACTTCGGTAAATTAGGACCAAATTTGTTAAACAAAGTGTCAAATTAATCAGCTCGACGAGATCTTTAAAATAACACAACACATCATGATTGCATCTTGATGAATTTCCAAGACAAATAGTACTTTATGTGCTCAAACACCCAACTTTTGTGACTTTTCAAACTTTGAAGCTCGATAACTTCGGCAAATTAGGACCAAATTTGTTAAACAAAGTGTCAAATTAATCAGCTCGACGAGATCTTTAAAATAACACAACACATCATGATTGCATCTTGATGAATTTCCATGAAAAATAGTACTTTATGTGCTCAAACACAAAACTTTTGTGACTTTTCACACTTTGTAGATCGATAACTTCAGCAAATGAGGACCAAATTTGTTAAACAAAGTGTCAAATTAATCAGCTCGACGAGATCTTTAAAATAACACAACACATCATGATTGCATCTTGATGAATTTCCATGAAAAATAGTACTTTATGTGCTCAAACACACAACTTTTGTGACTTTTCAAACTTTGAAGCTCGATAACTTCGGTAAATTAGGACCAAATTTGTTAAACAAAGTGTCAAATTAATCAGCTCGACGAGATCTTTAAAATAACACAACACATCATGATTGCATCTTGATGAATTTCCAAGACAAATAGTACTTTATGTGCTCAAACACCCAACTTTTGTGACTTTTCAAACTTTGAAGCTCGATAACTTCGGCAAATTAGGACCAAATTTGTTAAACAAAGTGTCAAATTAATCAGCTCGACGAGATCTTTAAAATAACACAACACATCATGATTGCATCTTGATGAATTTCCATGAAAAATAGTACTTTATGTGCTCAAACACACAACTTTTGTGACTTTTCAAACTTTGAAGCTCGATAACTTCGGTAAATTAGGACCAAATTTGTTAAACAAAGTGTCAAATTAATCAGCTCGACGAGATCTTTAAAATAACACAACACATCATGATTGCATCTTGATGAATTTCCATGAAAAATAGTACTTTATGTGCTCAAACACACAACTTTTGTGACTTTTCAAACTTTGAAGCTCGATAACTTCGGCAAATAAGAACCAAATTTGTTAAACAAAGTGTCAAATTAATCAGCTCGACGAGATCTTTAAAATGACACAACACATCATGATTGCATCTTGATGAATTTCCAAGACAAATAGTACTTTATGTGCTCAAACACAAAACTTTTATGACTTTTCAAACTTTAAGCTCGATAACTTCGGTAAATTAGGACCAAATTTGTTAAACAAAGTGTCAAATTAATCAGCTCGAGGAGATTTTTAAAATAACACAACACATCATGATTGCATCTTGATGAATTTCCATGAAAAATAGTACTTTATGTGCTCAAACACAAAACTTTTGTGACTTTTCACACTTTGTAGATCGATAACTTCAGCAAATGAGGACCAAATTTGTTAAACAAAGTGTCAAATTAATCAGCTCGACGAGATCTTTAAAATAACACAACACATCATGATTGCATCTTAATGAATTTCCATGAAAAATAGTACTTTATGTGCTCAAACACACAACTTTTGTGACTTTTCAAACTTTGAAGCTCGATAACTTCGGTAAATTAGGACCAAATTTGTTAAACAAAGTGTCAAATTAATCAGCTCGACGAGATCTTTAAAATGACACAACACATCATGATTGCATCTTGATGAATTTCCATGAAAAATAGTACTTTATGTGCTCAAACACCCAACTTTTGTGACTTTTCAAACTTTGAAGCTCGATAACTTCGGCAAATTAGGACCAAATTTGTTAAACAAAGTGTCACATTAATCAGCTCGACGAGATCTTTAAAATAACACAATACATCATGATTGCATCTTGATGAATTTCCATGAAAAATAGTACTTTATGTGCTCAAAGACACAACTTTTGTGACTTTTCACACTTTGTAGATCGATAACTTCGGCAAATAAGGACCAAATTTGTTAAACAAAGTGTCAAATTAATCAGCTCGACGAGATCTTTAAAATAACACAACACATCATGATTGCATCTTGATGAATTTCCATGAAAAATAGTACTTTATGTGCTCAAACACACAACTTTTATGACTTTTCAAACTTTGAAGTTCGATAACTTCGGTAAATTAGGACCAAATTTGTTAAACAAAGTGTCAAATTAATCAGCTCGAGGAGATTTTTAAAATAACACAACACATCATGATTGCATCTTGATGAATTTCCATGAAAAATAGTACTTTATGTGCTCAAACACAAAACTTTTGTGACTTTTCACACTTTGTAGATCGATAACTTCAGCAAATGAGGACCAAATTTGTTAAACAAAGTGTCAAATTAATCAGCTCGACGAGATCTTTAAAATAACACAACACATCATGATTGCATCTTGATGAATTTCCATGAAAAATAGTACTTTATGTGCTCAAACACACAACTTTTATGACTTTTCAAACTTTGAAGTTCGATAACTTCGGTAAATTAGGACCAAATTTGTTAAACAAAGTGTCAAATTAATCAGCTCGAGGAGATTTTTAAAATAACACAACACATCATGATTGCATCTTGATGAATTTCCATGAAAAATAGTACTTTATGTGCTCAAACACAAAACTTTTGTGACTTTTCACACTTTGTAGATCGATAACTTCAGCAAATGAGGACCAAATTTGTTAAACAAAGTGTCAAATTAATCAGCTCGACGAGATCTTTAAAATAACACAACACATCATGATTGCATCTTGATGAATTTCCATGAAAAATAGTACTTTATGTGCTCAAACACACAACTTTTGTGACTTTTCAAACTTTGAAGCTCGATAACTTCGGCAAATAAGAACCAAATTTGTTAAACAAAGTGTCAAATTAATCAGCTCGACGAGATCTTTAAAATGACACAACACATCATGATTGCATCTTGATGAATTTCCAAGACAAATAGTACTTTATGTGCTCAAACACCTAACTGTTGTGACTTTTCAAACTTTGAAGCTCGATAACTTCGGCAAATTAGGACCAAATTTGTTAAACAAAGTGTCAAATTAATCAGCTCGACGAGATCTTTAAAATAACACAACACATCATGATTGCATCTTGATGAATTTCCATGAAAAATAGTACTTTATGTGCTCAAACACACAACTTTTGTGACTTTTCAAACTTTGAAGCTCGATAACTTCGGTAAATTAGGACCAAATTTGTTAAACAAAGTGTCAAATTAATCAGCTCGACGAGATCTTTAAAATAACACAACACATCATGATTGCATCTTGATGAATTTCCAAGACAAATAGTACTTTATGTGCTCAAACACCCAACTTTTGTGACTTTTCAAACTTTGAAGCTCGATAACTTCGGCAAATTAGGACCAAATTTGTTAAACAAAGTGTCAAATTAATCAGCTCGACGAGATCTTTAAAATAACACAACACATCATGATTGCATCTTGATGAATTTCCATGAAAAATAGTACTTTATGTGCTCAAACACAAAACTTTTGTGACTTTTCACACTTTGTAGATCGATAACTTCAGCAAATGAGGACCAAATTTGTTAAACAAAGTGTCAAATTAATCAGCTCGACGAGATCTTTAAAATAACACAACACATCATGATTGCATCTTGATGAATTTCCATGAAAAATAGTACTTTATGTGCTCAAACACACAACTTTTATGACTTTTCAAACTTTGAAGTTCGATAACTTCGGTAAATTAGGACCAAATTTGTTAAACAAAGTGTCAAATTAATCAGCTCGAGGAGATTTTTAAAATAACACAACACATCATGATTGCATCTTGATGAATTTCCATGAAAAATAGTACTTTATGTGCTCAAACACAAAACTTTTGTGACTTTTCACACTTTGTAGATCGATAACTTCAGCAAATGAGGACCAAATTTGTTAAACAAAGTGTCAAATTAATCAGCTCGACGAGATCTTTAAAATAACACAACACATCATGATTGCATCTTGATGAATTTCCATGAAAAATAGTACTTTATGTGCTCAAACACACAACTTTTGTGACTTTTCAAACTTTGAAGCTCGATAACTTCGGCAAATAAGAACCAAATTTGTTAAACAAAGTGTCAAATTAATCAGCTCGACGAGATCTTTAAAATGACA
The DNA here is from genome assembly GCF_040115645.1 of Euwallacea fornicatus. NCBI lineage: Eukaryota > Metazoa > Arthropoda > Insecta > Coleoptera > Curculionidae > Euwallacea > Euwallacea fornicatus. The sequence continues at coordinate 732,354 of NW_027096009.1, forward strand.
CAACACATCATGATTGCATCTTGATGAATTTCCAAGACAAATAGTACTTTATGTGCTCAAACACCCAACTGTTGTGACTTTTCAAACTTTGAAGCTCGATAACTTCGGCAAATTAGGACCAAATTTGTTAAACAAAGTGTCAAATTAATCAGCTCGACGAGATCTTTAAAATAACACAACACATCATGATTGCATCTTGATGAATTTCCATGAAAAATAGTACTTTATGTGCTCAAACACACAACTTTTGTGACTTTTCAAACTTTGAAGCTCGATAACTTCGGTAAATTAGGACCAAATTTGTTAAACAAAGTGTCAAATTAATCAGCTCGACGAGATCTTTAAAATAACACAACACATCATGATTGCATCTTGATGAATTTCCAAGACAAATAGTACTTTATGTGCTCAAACACCCAACTTTTGTGACTTTTCAAACTTTGAAGCTCGATAACTTCGGCAAATTAGGACCAAATTTGTTAAACAAAGTGTCAAATTAATCAGCTCGACGAGATCTTTAAAATAACACAACACATCATGATTGCATCTTGATGAATTTCCATGAAAAATAGTACTTTATGTGCTCAAACACACAACTTTTGTGACTTTTCAAACTTTGAAGCTCGATAACTTCGGTAAATTAGGACCAAATTTGTTAAACAAAGTGTCAAATTAATCAGCTCGACGAGATCTTTAAAATGACACAACACATCATGATTGCATCTTGATGAATTTCCATGAAAAATAGTACTTTATGTGCTCAAACACCCAACTTTTGTGACTTTTCAAACTTTGAAGCTCGATAACTTCGGCAAATTAGGACCAAATTTGTTAAACAAAGTGTCAAATTAATCAGCTCGACGAGATCTTTAAAATGACACAACACATCATGATTGCATCTTGATGAATTTCCAAGACAAATAGTACTTTATGTGCTCAAACACAAAACTTTTATGACTTTTCAAACTTTAAGCTCGATAACTTCGGTAAATTAGGACCAAATTTGTTAAACAAAGTGTCAAATTAATCAGCTCGAGGAGATTTTTAAAATAACACAACACATCATGATTGCATCTTGATGAATTTCCATGAAAAATAGTACTTTATGTGCTCAAACACAAAACTTTTGTGACTTTTCACACTTTGTAGATCGATAACTTCAGCAAATGAGGACCAAATTTGTTAAACAAAGTGTCAAATTAATCAGCTCGACGAGATCTTTAAAATAACACAACACATCATGATTGCATCTTAATGAATTTCCATGAAAAATAGTACTTTATGTGCTCAAACACACAACTTTTGTGACTTTTCAAACTTTGAAGCTCGATAACTTCGGTAAATTAGGACCAAATTTGTTAAACAAAGTGTCAAATTAATCAGCTCGACGAGATCTTTAAAATGACACAACACATCATGATTGCATCTTGATGAATTTCCATGAAAAATAGTACTTTATGTGCTCAAACACCCAACTTTTGTGACTTTTCAAACTTTGAAGCTCGATAACTTCGGCAAATTAGGACCAAATTTGTTAAACAAAGTGTCACATTAATCAGCTCGACGAGATCTTTAAAATAACACAATACATCATGATTGCATCTTGATGAATTTCCATGAAAAATAGTACTTTATGTGCTCAAAGACACAACTTTTGTGACTTTTCACACTTTGTAGATCGATAACTTCGGCAAATAAGGACCAAATTTGTTAAACAAAGTGTCAAATTAATCAGCTCGACGAGATCTTTAAAATAACACAACACATCATGATTGCATCTTGATGAATTTCCATGAAAAATAGTACTTTATGTGCTCAAACACACAACTTTTATGACTTTTCAAACTTTGAAGTTCGATAACTTCGGTAAATTAGGACCAAATTTGTTAAACAAAGTGTCAAATTAATCAGCTCGAGGAGATTTTTAAAATAACACAACACATCATGATTGCATCTTGATGAATTTCCATGAAAAATAGTACTTTATGTGCTCAAACACAAAACTTTTGTGACTTTTCACACTTTGTAGATCGATAACTTCAGCAAATGAGGACCAAATTTGTTAAACAAAGTGTCAAATTAATCAGCTCGACGAGATCTTTAAAATAACACAACACATCATGATTGCATCTTGATGAATTTCCATGAAAAATAGTACTTTATGTGCTCAAACACACAACTTTTGTGACTTTTCAAACTTTGAAGCTCGATAACTTCGGTAAATTAGGACCAAATTTGTTAAACAAAGTGTCAAATTAATCAGCTCGACGAGATCTTTAAAATAACACAACACATCATGATTGCATCTTGATGAATTTCCATGAAAAATAGTACTTTATGTGCTCAAACACACAACTTTTGTGACTTTTCAAACTTTGAAGCTCGATAACTTCGGCAAATAAGAACCAAATTTGTTAAACAAAGTGTCAAATTAATCAGCTCGACGAGATCTTTAAAATGACACAACACATCATGATTGCATCTTGATGAATTTCCAAGACAAATAGTACTTTATGTGCTCAAACACAAAACTTTTATGACTTTTCAAACTTTAAGCTCGATAACTTCGGTAAATTAGGACCAAATTTGTTAAACAAAGTGTCAAATTAATCAGCTCGAGGAGATTTTTAAAATAACACAACACATCATGATTGCATCTTGATGAATTTCCATGAAAAATAGTACTTTATGTGCTCAAACACAAAACTTTTGTGACTTTTCACACTTTGTAGATCGATAACTTCAGCAAATGAGGACCAAATTTGTTAAACAAAGTGTCAAATTAATCAGCTCGACGAGATCTTTAAAATAACACAACACATCATGATTGCATCTTAATGAATTTCCATGAAAAATAGTACTTTATGTGCTCAAACACACAACTTTTGTGACTTTTCAAACTTTGAAGCTCGATAACTTCGGTAAATTAGGACCAAATTTGTTAAACAAAGTGTCAAATTAATCAGCTCGACGAGATCTTTAAAATGACACAACACATCATGATTGCATCTTGATGAATTTCCATGAAAAATAGTACTTTATGTGCTCAAACACCCAACTTTTGTGACTTTTCAAACTTTGAAGCTCGATAACTTCGGCAAATTAGGACCAAATTTGTTAAACAAAGTGTCACATTAATCAGCTCGACGAGATCTTTAAAATAACACAATACATCATGATTGCATCTTGATGAATTTCCATGAAAAATAGTACTTTATGTGCTCAAAGACACAACTTTTGTGACTTTTCACACTTTGTAGATCGATAACTTCGGCAAATAAGGACCAAATTTGTTAAACAAAGTGTCAAATTAATCAGCTCGACGAGATCTTTAAAATAACACAACACATCATGATTGCATCTTGATGAATTTCCATGAAAAATAGTACTTTATGTGCTCAAACACACAACTTTTATGACTTTTCAAACTTTGAAGTTCGATAACTTCGGTAAATTAGGACCAAATTTGTTAAACAAAGTGTCAAATTAATCAGCTCGAGGAGATTTTTAAAATAACACAACACATCATGATTGCATCTTGATGAATTTCCATGAAAAATAGTACTTTATGTGCTCAAACACAAAACTTTTGTGACTTTTCACACTTTGTAGATCGATAACTTCAGCAAATGAGGACCAAATTTGTTAAACAAAGTGTCAAATTAATCAGCTCGACGAGATCTTTAAAATAACACAACACATCATGATTGCATCTTGATGAATTTCCATGAAAAATAGTACTTTATGTGCTCAAACACACAACTTTTATGACTTTTCAAACTTTGAAGTTCGATAACTTCGGTAAATTAGGACCAAATTTGTTAAACAAAGTGTCAAATTAATCAGCTCGAGGAGATTTTTAAAATAACACAACACATCATGATTGCATCTTGATGAATTTCCATGAAAAATAGTACTTTATGTGCTCAAACACAAAACTTTTGTGACTTTTCACACTTTGTAGATCGATAACTTCAGCAAATGAGGACCAAATTTGTTAAACAAAGTGTCAAATTAATCAGCTCGACGAGATCTTTAAAATAACACAACACATCATGATTGCATCTTGATGAATTTCCATGAAAAATAGTACTTTATGTGCTCAAACACACAACTTTTGTGACTTTTCAAACTTTGAAGCTCGATAACTTCGGCAAATAAGAACCAAATTTGTTAAACAAAGTGTCAAATTAATCAGCTCGACGAGATCTTTAAAATGACACAACACATCATGATTGCATCTTGATGAATTTCCAAGACAAATAGTACTTTATGTGCTCAAACACCCAACTGTTGTGACTTTTCAAACTTTGAAGCTCGATAACTTCGGCAAATTAGGACCAAATTTGTTAAACAAAGTGTCAAATTAATCAGCTCGACGAGATCTTTAAAATAACACAACACATCATGATTGCATCTTGATGAATTTCCATGAAAAATAGTACTTTATGTGCTCAAACACACAACTTTTGTGACTTTTCAAACTTTGAAGCTCGATAACTTCGGTAAATTAGGACCAAATTTGTTAAACAAAGTGTCAAATTAATCAGCTCGACGAGATCTTTAAAATAACACAACACATCATGATTGCATCTTGATGAATTTCCAAGACAAATAGTACTTTATGTGCTCAAACACCCAACTTTTGTGACTTTTCAAACTTTGAAGCTCGATAACTTCGGCAAATTAGGACCAAATTTGTTAAACAAAGTGTCAAATTAATCAGCTCGACGAGATCTTTAAAATAACACAACACATCATGATTGCATCTTGATGAATTTCCATGAAAAATAGTACTTTATGTGCTCAAACACACAACTTTTGTGACTTTTCAAACTTTGAAGCTCGATAACTTCGGTAAATTAGGACCAAATTTGTTAAACAAAGTGTCAAATTAATCAGCTCGACGAGATCTTTAAAATGACACAACACATCATGATTGCATCTTGATGAATTTCCATGAAAAATAGTACTTTATGTGCTCAAACACCCAACTTTTGTGACTTTTCAAACTTTGAAGCTCGATAACTTCGGCAAATTAGGACCAAATTTGTTAAACAAAGTGTCAAATTAATCAGCTCGACGAGATCTTTAAAATGACACAACACATCATGATTGCATCTTGATGAATTTCCAAGACAAATAGTACTTTATGTGCTCAAACACAAAACTTTTATGACTTTTCAAACTTTAAGCTCGATAACTTCGGTAAATTAGGACCAAATTTGTTAAACAAAGTGTCAAATTAATCAGCTCGAGGAGATTTTTAAAATAACACAACACATCATGATTGCATCTTGATGAATTTCCATGAAAAATAGTACTTTATGTGCTCAAACACAAAACTTTTGTGACTTTTCACACTTTGTAGATCGATAACTTCAGCAAATGAGGACCAAATTTGTTAAACAAAGTGTCAAATTAATCAGCTCGACGAGATCTTTAAAATAACACAACACATCATGATTGCATCTTAATGAATTTCCATGAAAAATAGTACTTTATGTGCTCAAACACACAACTTTTGTGACTTTTCAAACTTTGAAGCTCGATAACTTCGGTAAATTAGGACCAAATTTGTTAAACAAAGTGTCAAATTAATCAGCTCGACGAGATCTTTAAAATGACACAACACATCATGATTGCATCTTGATGAATTTCCATGAAAAATAGTACTTTATGTGCTCAAACACCCAACTTTTGTGACTTTTCAAACTTTGAAGCTCGATAACTTCGGCAAATTAGGACCAAATTTGTTAAACAAAGTGTCACATTAATCAGCTCGACGAGATCTTTAAAATAACACAATACATCATGATTGCATCTTGATGAATTTCCATGAAAAATAGTACTTTATGTGCTCAAAGACACAACTTTTGTGACTTTTCACACTTTGTAGATCGATAACTTCGGCAAATAAGGACCAAATTTGTTAAACAAAGTGTCAAATTAATCAGCTCGACGAGATCTTTAAAATAACACAACACATCATGATTGCATCTTGATGAATTTCCATGAAAAATAGTACTTTATGTGCTCAAACACACAACTTTTATGACTTTTCAAACTTTGAAGTTCGATAACTTCGGTAAATTAGGACCAAATTTGTTAAACAAAGTGTCAAATTAATCAGCTCGAGGAGATTTTTAAAATAACACAACACATCATGATTGCATCTTGATGAATTTCCATGAAAAATAGTACTTTATGTGCTCAAACACAAAACTTTTGTGACTTTTCACACTTTGTAGATCGATAACTTCAGCAAATGAGGACCAAATTTGTTAAACAAAGTGTCAAATTAATCAGCTCGACGAGATCTTTAAAATAACACAACACATCATGATTGCATCTTGATGAATTTCCATGAAAAATAGTACTTTATGTGCTCAAACACACAACTTTTGTGACTTTTCAAACTTTGAAGCTCGATAACTTCGGCAAATAAGGATCAAATTTGTTAAACAAAGTGTCAAATTAATCAGCTCGACGAGATCTTTAAAATGACACAACACATCATGATTGCATCTTGATGAATTTCCAAGACAAATAGTACTTTATGTGCTCAAACACAAAACTTTTATGACTTTTCAAACTTTAAGCTCGATAACTTCGGTAAATTAGGACCAAATTTGTTAAACAAAGTGTCAAATTAATCAGCTCGAGGAGATTTTTAAAATAACACAACACATCATGATTGCATCTTGATGAATTTCCATGAAAAATAGTACTTTATGTGCTCAAACACAAAACTTTTGTGACTTTTCACACTTTGTAGATCGATAACTTCAGCAAATGAGGACCAAATTTGTTAAACAAAGTGTCAAATTAATCAGCTCGACGAGATCTTTAAAATAACACAACACATCATGATTGCATCTTAATGAATTTCCATGAAAAATAGTACTTTATGTGCTCAAACACACAACTTTTGTGACTTTTCAAACTTTGAAGCTCGATAACTTCGGTAAATTAGGACCAAATTTGTTAAACAAAGTGTCAAATTAATCAGCTCGACGAGATCTTTAAAATGACACAACACATCATGATTGCATCTTGATGAATTTCCATGAAAAATAGTACTTTATGTGCTCAAACACCCAACTTTTGTGACTTTTCAAACTTTGAAGCTCGATAACTTCGGCAAATTAGGACCAAATTTGTTAAACAAAGTGTCACATTAATCAGCTCGACGAGATCTTTAAAATAACACAATACATCATGATTGCATCTTGATGAATTTCCATGAAAAATAGTACTTTATGTGCTCAAAGACACAACTTTTGTGACTTTTCACACTTTGTAGATCGATAACTTCGGCAAATAAGGACCAAATTTGTTAAACAAAGTGTCAAATTAATCAGCTCGACGAGATCTTTAAAATAACACAACACATCATGATTGCATCTTGATGAATTTCCATGAAAAATAGTACTTTATGTGCTCAAACACACAACTTTTATGACTTTTCAAACTTTGAAGTTCGATAACTTCGGTAAATTAGGACCAAATTTGTTAAACAAAGTGTCAAATTAATCAGCTCGAGGAGATTTTTAAAATAACACAACACATCATGATTGCATCTTGATGAATTTCCATGAAAAATAGTACTTTATGTGCTCAAACACAAAACTTTTGTGACTTTTCACACTTTGTAGATCGATAACTTCAGCAAATGAGGACCAAATTTGTTAAACAAAGTGTCAAATTAATCAGCTCGACGAGATCTTTAAAATAACACAACACATCATGATTGCATCTTGATGAATTTCCATGAAAAATAGTACTTTATGTGCTCAAACACACAACTTTTATGACTTTTCAAACTTTGAAGTTCGATAACTTCGGTAAATTAGGACCAAATTTGTTAAACAAAGTGTCAAATTAATCAGCTCGAGGAGATTTTTAAAATAACACAACACATCATGATTGCATCTTGATGAATTTCCATGAAAAATAGTACTTTATGTGCTCAAACACAAAACTTTTGTGACTTTTCACACTTTGTAGATCGATAACTTCAGCAAATGAGGACCAAATTTGTTAAACAAAGTGTCAAATTAATCAGCTCGACGAGATCTTTAAAATAACACAACACATCATGATTGCATCTTGATGAATTTCCATGAAAAATAGTACTTTATGTGCTCAAACACACAACTTTTGTGACTTTTCAAACTTTGAAGCTCGATAACTTCGGCAAATAAGAACCAAATTTGTTAAACAAAGTGTCAAATTAATCAGCTCGACGAGATCTTTAAAATGACACAACACATCATGATTGCATCTTGATGAATTTCCAAGACAAATAGTACTTTATGTGCTCAAACACCCAACTGTTGTGACTTTTCAAACTTTGAAGCTCGATAACTTCGGCAAATTAGGACCAAATTTGTTAAACAAAGTGTCAAATTAATCAGCTCGACGAGATCTTTAAAATAACACAACACATCATGATTGCATCTTGATGAATTTCCATGAAAAATAGTACTTTATTTGCTCAAACACACAACTTTTGTGACTTTTCAAACTTTGAAGCTCGATAACTTCGGTAAATTAGGACCAAATTTGTTAAACAAAGTGTCAAATTAATCAGCTCGACGAGATCTTTAAAATAACACAACACATCATGATTGCATCTTGATGAATTTCCAAGACAAATAGTACTTTATGTGCTCAAACACCCAACTTTTGTGACTTTTCAAACTTTGAAGCTCGATAACTTCGGCAAATTAGGACCAAATTTGTTAAACAAAGTGTCAAATTAATCAGCTCGACGAGATCTTTAAAATAACACAACACATCATGATTGCATCTTGATGAATTTCCATGAAAAATAGTACTTTATGTGCTCAAACACACAACTTTTGTGACTTTTCAAACTTTGAAGCTCGATAACTTCGGTAAATTAGGACCAAATTTGTTAAACAAAGTGTCAAATTAATCAGCTCGACGAGATCTTTAAAATAACACAACACATCATGATTGCATCTTGATGAATTTCCATGAAAAATAGTACTTTATGTGCTCAAACACACAACTTTTGTGACTTTTCAAACTTTGAAGCTCGATAACTTCGGCAAATAAGAACCAAATTTGTTAAACAAAGTGTCAAATTAATCAGCTCGACGAGATCTTTAAAATGACACAACACATCATGATTGCATCTTGATGAATTTCCAAGACAAATAGTACTTTATGTGCTCAAACACAAAACTTTTATGACTTTTCAAACTTTAAGCTCGATAACTTCGGTAAATTAGGACCAAATTTGTTAAACAAAGTGTCAAATTAATCAGCTCGAGGAGATTTTTAAAATAACACAACACATCATGATTGCATCTTGATGAATTTCCATGAAAAATAGTACTTTATGTGCTCAAACACAAAACTTTTGTGACTTTTCACACTTTGTAGATCGATAACTTCAGCAAATGAGGACCAAATTTGTTAAACAAAGTGTCAAATTAATCAGCTCGACGAGATCTTTAAAATAACACAACACATCATGATTGCATCTTAATGAATTTCCATGAAAAATAGTACTTTATGTGCTCAAACACACAACTTTTGTGACTTTTCAAACTTTGAAGCTCGATAACTTCGGTAAATTAGGACCAAATTTGTTAAACAAAGTGTCAAATTAATCAGCTCGACGAGATCTTTAAAATGACACAACACATCATGATTGCATCTTGATGAATTTCCATGAAAAATAGTACTTTATGTGCTCAAACACCCAACTTTTGTGACTTTTCAAACTTTGAAGCTCGATAACTTCGGCAAATTAGGACCAAATTTGTTAAACAAAGTGTCACATTAATCAGCTCGACGAGATCTTTAAAATAACACAATACATCATGATTGCATCTTGATGAATTTCCATGAAAAATAGTACTTTATGTGCTCAAAGACACAACTTTTGTGACTTTTCACACTTTGTAGATCGATAACTTCGGCAAATAAGGACCAAATTTGTTAAACAAAGTGTCAAATTAATCAGCTCGACGAGATCTTTAAAATAACACAACACATCATGATTGCATCTTGATGAATTTCCATGAAAAATAGTACTTTATGTGCTCAAACACACAACTTTTATGACTTTTCAAACTTTGAAGTTCGATAACTTCGGTAAATTAGGACCAAATTTGTTAAACAAAGTGTCAAATTAATCAGCTCGAGGAGATTTTTAAAATAACACAACACATCATGATTGCATCTTGATGAATTTCCATGAAAAATAGTACTTTATGTGCTCAAACACAAAACTTTTGTGACTTTTCACACTTTGTAGATCGATAACTTCAGCAAATGAGGACCAAATTTGTTAAACAAAGTGTCAAATTAATCAGCTCGACGAGATCTTTAAAATAACACAACACATCATGATTGCATCTTGATGAATTTCCATGAAAAATAGTACTTTATGTGCTCAAACACACAACTTTTATGACTTTTCAAACTTTGAAGTTCGATAACTTCGGTAAATTAGGACCAAATTTGTTAAACAAAGTGTCAAATTAATCAGCTCGAGGAGATTTTTAAAATAACACAACACATCATGATTGCATCTTGATGAATTTCCATGAAAAATAGTACTTTATGTGCTCAAACACAAAACTTTTGTGACTTTTCACACTTTGTAGATCGATAACTTCAGCAAATGAGGACCAAATTTGTTAAACAAAGTGTCAAATTAATCAGCTCGACGAGATCTTTAAAATAACACAACACATCATGATTGCATCTTGATGAATTTCCATGAAAAATAGTACTTTATGTGCTCAAACACACAACTTTTGTGACTTTTCAAACTTTGAAGCTCGATAACTTCGGCAAATAAGAACCAAATTTGTTAAACAAAGTGTCAAATTAATCAGCTCGACGAGATCTTTAAAATGACACAACACATCATGATTGCATCTTGATGAATTTCCAAGACAAATAGTACTTTATGTGCTCAAACACCCAACTGTTGTGACTTTTCAAACTTTGAAGCTCGATAACTTCGGCAAATTAGGACCAAATTTGTTAAACAAAGTGTCAAATTAATCAGCTCGACGAGATCTTTAAAATAACACAACACATCATGATTGCATCTTGATGAATTTCCATGAAAAATAGTACTTTATGTGCTCAAACACACAACTTTTGTGACTTTTCAAACTTTGAAGCTCGATAACTTCGGTAAATTAGGACCAAATTTGTTAAACAAAGTGTCAAATTAATCAGCTCGACGAGATCTTTAAAATAACACAACACATCATGATTGCATCTTGATGAATTTCCAAGACAAATAGTACTTTATGTGCTCAAACACCCAACTTTTGTGACTTTTCAAACTTTGAAGCTCGATAACTTCGGCAAATTAGGACCAAATTTGTTAAACAAAGTGTCAAATTAATCAGCTCGACGAGATCTTTAAAATAACACAACACATCATGATTGCATCTTGATGAATTTCCATGAAAAATAGTACTTTATGTGCTCAAACACAAAACTTTTGTGACTTTTCACACTTTGTAGATCGATAACTTCAGCAAATGAGGACCAAATTTGTTAAACAAAGTGTCAAATTAATCAGCTCGACGAGATCTTTAAAATAACACAACACATCATGATTGCATCTTGATGAATTTCCATGAAAAATAGTACTTTATGTGCTCAAACACACAACTTTTGTGACTTTTCAAACTTTGAAGCTCGATAACTTCGGCAAATAAGAACCAAATTTGTTAAACAAAGTGTCAAATTAATCAGCTCGACGAGATCTTTAAAATGACACAACACATCATGATTGCATCTTGATGAATTTCCAAGACAAATAGTACTTTATGTGCTCAAACACAAAACTTTTATGACTTTTCAAACTTTAAGCTCGATAACTTCGGTAAATTAGGACCAAATTTGTTAAACAAAGTGTCAAATTAATCAGCTCGAGGAGATTTTTAAAATAACACAACACATCATGATTGCATCTTGATGAATTTCCATGAAAAATAGTACTTTATGTGCTCAAACACAAAACTTTTGTGACTTTTCACACTTTGTAGATCGATAACTTCAGCAAATGAGGACCAAATTTGTTAAACAAAGTGTCAAATTAATCAGCTCGACGAGATCTTTAAAATAACACAACACATCATGATTGCATCTTAATGAATTTCCATGAAAAATAGTACTTTATGTGCTCAAACACACAACTTTTGTGACTTTTCAAACTTTGAAGCTCGATAACTTCGGTAAATTAGGACCAAATTTGTTAAACAAAGTGTCAAATTAATCAGCTCGACGAGATCTTTAAAATGACACAACACATCATGATTGCATCTTGATGAATTTCCATGAAAAATAGTACTTTATGTGCTCAAACACCCAACTTTTGTGACTTTTCAAACTTTGAAGCTCGATAACTTCGGCAAATTAGGACCAAATTTGTTAAACAAAGTGTCACATTAATCAGCTCGACGAGATCTTTAAAATAACACAATACATCATGATTGCATCTTGATGAATTTCCATGAAAAATAGTACTTTATGTGCTCAAAGACACAACTTTTGTGACTTTTCACACTTTGTAGATCGATAACTTCGGCAAATAAGGACCAAATTTGTTAAACAAAGTGTCAAATTAATCAGCTCGACGAGATCTTTAAAATAACACAACACATCATGATTGCATCTTGATGAATTTCCATGAAAAATAGTACTTTATGTGCTCAAACACACAACTTTTATGACTTTTCAAACTTTGAAGTTCGATAACTTCGGTAAATTAGGACCAAATTTGTTAAACAAAGTGTCAAATTAATCAGCTCGAGGAGATTTTTAAAATAACACAACACATCATGATTGCATCTTGATGAATTTCCATGAAAAATAGTACTTTATGTGCTCAAACACAAAACTTTTGTGACTTTTCACACTTTGTAGATCGATAACTTCAGCAAATGAGGACCAAATTTGTTAAACAAAGTGTCAAATTAATCAGCTCGACGAGATCTTTAAAATAACACAACACATCATGATTGCATCTTGATGAATTTCCATGAAAAATAGTACTTTATGTGCTCAAACACACAACTTTTATGACTTTTCAAACTTTGAAGTTCGATAACTTCGGTAAATTAGGACCAAATTTGTTAAACAAAGTGTCAAATTAATCAGCTCGAGGAGATTTTTAAAATAACACAACACATCATGATTGCATCTTGATGAATTTCCATGAAAAATAGTACTTTATGTGCTCAAACACAAAACTTTTGTGACTTTTCACACTTTGTAGATCGATAACTTCAGCAAATGAGGACCAAATTTGTTAAACAAAGTGTCAAATTAATCAGCTCGACGAGATCTTTAAAATAACACAACACATCATGATTGCATCTTGATGAATTTCCATGAAAAATAGTACTTTATGTGCTCAAACACACAACTTTTGTGACTTTTCAAACTTTGAAGCTCGATAACTTCGGCAAATAAGAACCAAATTTGTTAAACAAAGTGTCAAATTAATCAGCTCGACGAGATCTTTAAAATGACACAACACATCATGATTGCATCTTGATGAATTTCCAAGACAAATAGTACTTTATGTGCTCAAACACCCAACTGTTGTGACTTTTCAAACTTTGAAGCTCGATAACTTCGGCAAATTAGGACCAAATTTGTTAAACAAAGTGTCAAATTAATCAGCTCGACGAGATCTTTAAAATAACACAACACATCATGATTGCATCTTGATGAATTTCCATGAAAAATAGTACTTTATGTGCTCAAACACACAACTTTTGTGACTTTTCAAACTTTGAAGCTCGATAACTTCGGTAAATTAGGACCAAATTTGTTAAACAAAGTGTCAAATTAATCAGCTCGACGAGATCTTTAAAATAACACAACACATCATGATTGCATCTTGATGAATTTCCAAGACAAATAGTACTTTATGTGCTCAAACACCCAACTTTTGTGACTTTTCAAACTTTGAAGCTCGATAACTTCGGCAAATTAGGACCAAATTTGTTAAACAAAGTGTCAAATTAATCAGCTCGACGAGATCTTTAAAATAACACAACACATCATGATTGCATCTTGATGAATTTCCATGAAAAATAGTACTTTATGTGCTCAAACACACAACTTTTGTGACTTTTCAAACTTTGAAGCTCGATAACTTCGGTAAATTAGGACCAAATTTGTTAAACAAAGTGTCAAATTAATCAGCTCGACGAGATCTTTAAAATGACACAACACATCATGATTGCATCTTGATGAATTTCCATGAAAAATAGTACTTTATGTGCTCAAACACCCAACTTTTGTGACTTTTCAAACTTTGAAGCTCGATAACTTCGGCAAATTAGGACCAAATTTGTTAAACAAAGTGTCAAATTAATCAGCTCGACGAGATCTTTAAAATGACACAACACATCATGATTGCATCTTGATGAATTTCCAAGACAAATAGTACTTTATGTGCTCAAACACAAAACTTTTATGACTTTTCAAACTTTAAGCTCGATAACTTCGGTAAATTAGGACCAAATTTGTTAAACAAAGTGTCAAATTAATCAGCTCGAGGAGATTTTTAAAATAACACAACACATCATGATTGCATCTTGATGAATTTCCATGAAAAATAGTACTTTATGTGCTCAAACACAAAACTTTTGTGACTTTTCACACTTTGTAGATCGATAACTTCAGCAAATGAGGACCAAATTTGTTAAACAAAGTGTCAAATTAATCAGCTCGACGAGATCTTTAAAATAACACAACACATCATGATTGCATCTTAATGAATTTCCATGAAAAATAGTACTTTATGTGCTCAAACACACAACTTTTGTGACTTTTCAAACTTTGAAGCTCGATAACTTCGGTAAATTAGGACCAAATTTGTTAAACAAAGTGTCAAATTAATCAGCTCGACGAGATCTTTAAAATGACACAACACATCATGATTGCATCTTGATGAATTTCCATGAAAAATAGTACTTTATGTGCTCAAACACCCAACTTTTGTGACTTTTCAAACTTTGAAGCTCGATAACTTCGGCAAATTAGGACCAAATTTGTTAAACAAAGTGTCACATTAATCAGCTCGACGAGATCTTTAAAATAACACAATACATCATGATTGCATCTTGATGAATTTCCATGAAAAATAGTACTTTATGTGCTCAAAGACACAACTTTTGTGACTTTTCACACTTTGTAGATCGATAACTTCGGCAAATAAGGACCAAATTTGTTAAACAAAGTGTCAAATTAATCAGCTCGACGAGATCTTTAAAATAACACAACACATCATGATTGCATCTTGATGAATTTCCATGAAAAATAGTACTTTATGTGCTCAAACACACAACTTTTATGACTTTTCAAACTTTGAAGTTCGATAACTTCGGTAAATTAGGACCAAATTTGTTAAACAAAGTGTCAAATTAATCAGCTCGACGAGATCTTTAAAATAACACAACACATCATGATTGCATCTTGATGAATTTCCATGAAAAATAGTACTTTATGTGCTCAAACACAAAACTTTTGTGACTTTTCACACTTTGTAGATCGATAACTTCAGCAAATGAGGACCAAATTTGTTAAACAAAGTGTCAAATTAATCAGCTCGACGAGATCTTTAAAATAACACAACACATCATGATTGCATCTTGATGAATTTCCATGAAAAATAGTACTTTATGTGCTCAAACACACAACTTTTATGACTTTTCAAACTTTGAAGTTCGATAACTTCGGTAAATTAGGACCAAATTTGTTAAACAAAGTGTCAAATTAATCAGCTCGAGGAGATTTTTAAAATAACACAACACATCATGATTGCATCTTGATGAATTTCCATGAAAAATAGTACTTTATGTGCTCAAACACAAAACTTTTGTGACTTTTCACACTTTGTAGATCGATAACTTCAGCAAATGAGGACCAAATTTGTTAAACAAAGTGTCAAATTAATCAGCTCGACGAGATCTTTAAAATAACACAACACATCATGATTGCATCTTGATGAATTTCCATGAAAAATAGTACTTTATGTGCTCAAACACACAACTTTTGTGACTTTTCAAACTTTGAAGCTCGATAACTTCGGCAAATAAGAACCAAATTTGTTAAACAAAGTGTCAAATTAATCAGCTCGACGAGATCTTTAAAATGACACAACACATCATGATTGCATCTTGATGAATTTCCAAGACAAATAGTACTTTATGTGCTCAAACACCCAACTGTTGTGACTTTTCAAACTTTGAAGCTCGATAACTTCGGCAAATTAGGACCAAATTTGTTAAACAAAGTGTCAAATTAATCAGCTCGACGAGATCTTTAAAATAACACAACACATCATGATTGCATCTTGATGAATTTCCATGAAAAATAGTACTTTATGTGCTCAAACACACAACTTTTGTGACTTTTCAAACTTTGAAGCTCGATAACTTCGGTAAATTAGGACCAAATTTGTTAAACAAAGTGTCAAATTAATCAGCTCGACGAGATCTTTAAAATAACACAACACATCATGATTGCATCTTGATGAATTTCCAAGACAAATAGTACTTTATGTGCTCAAACACCCAACTTTTGTGACTTTTCAAACTTTGAAGCTCGATAACTTCGGCAAATTAGGACCAAATTTGTTAAACAAAGTGTCAAATTAATCAGCTCGACGAGATCTTTAAAATAACACAACACATCATGATTGCATCTTGATGAATTTCCATGAAAAATAGTACTTTATGTGCTCAAACACACAACTTTTGTGACTTTTCAAACTTTGAAGCTCGATAACTTCGGTAAATTAGGACCAAATTTGTTAAACAAAGTGTCAAATTAATCAGCTCGACGAGATCTTTAAAATAACACAACACATCATGATTGCATCTTGATGAATTTCCAAGACAAATAGTACTTTATGTGCTCAAACACCCAACTGTTGTGACTTTTCAAACTTTGAAGCTCGATAACTTCGGCAAATTAGGACCAAATTTGTTAAACAAAGTGTCAAATTAATCAGCTCGACGAGATCTTTAAAATAACACAACACATCATGATTGCATCTTGATGAATTTCCATGAAAAATAGTACTTTATGTGCTCAAACACACAACTTTTGTGACTTTTCAAACTTTGAAGCTCGATAACTTCGGTAAATTAGGACCAAATTTGTTAAACAAAGTGTCAAATTAATCAGCTCGACGAGATCTTTAAAATAACACAACACATCATGATTGCATCTTGATGAATTTCCAAGACAAATAGTACTTTATGTGCTCAAACACCCAACTTTTGTGACTTTTCAAACTTTGAAGCTCGATAACTTCGGCAAATTAGGACCAAATTTGTTAAACAAAGTGTCAAATTAATCAGCTCGACGAGATCTTTAAAATAACACAACACATCATGATTGCATCTTGATGAATTTCCATGAAAAATAGTACTTTATGTGCTCAAACACACAACTTTTGTGACTTTTCAAACTTTGAAGCTCGATAACTTCGGTAAATTAGGACCAAATTTGTTAAACAAAGTGTCAAATTAATCAGCTCGACGAGATCTTTAAAATAACACAACACATCATGATTGCATCTTGATGAATTTCCATGAAAAATAGTACTTTATGTGCTCAAACACACAACTTTTGTGACTTTTCAAACTTTGAAGCTCGATAACTTCGGCAAATAAGAACCAAATTTGTTAAACAAAGTGTCAAATTAATCAGCTCGACGAGATCTTTAAAATGACACAACACATCATGATTGCATCTTGATGAATTTCCAAGACAAATAGTACTTTATGTGCTCAAACACACAACTTTTGTGACTTTTCAAACTTTGAAGCTCGATAACTTCGGCAAATAAGGACCAAATTTGTTAAACAAAGTGTCAAATTAATCAGCACGACGAGATCTTTAACATAACACAACACATCATGATTGCATCTTGATGAATTTCCAAGACAAATAGTACTTTATGTGCTCAAACACCCAACTTTTGTGACTTTTCAAACTTTGAAGCTCGATAACTTCGGCAAATAAGAACCAAATTTGTTAAACAAAGTGTCAAATTAATCAGCTCGACGAGATTTTTAAAATGACACAACACATCATGATTGCATCTTGATGAATTTCCATGAAAAATAGTACTTTATGTGCTCAAACACAAAACTTTTATGACTTTTCAAACTTTAAGCTCGATAACTTCGGTAAATTAGGACCAAATTTGTTAAACAAAGTGTCAAATTAATCAGCTCGAGGAGATTTTTAAAATAACACAACACATCATGATTGCATCTTGATGAATTTCCATGAAAAATAGTACTTTATGTGCTCAAACACAAAACTTTTGTGACTTTTCACACTTTGTAGATCGATAACTTCAGCAAATGAGGACCAAATTTGTTAAACAAAGTGTCAAATTAATCAGCTCGACGAGATCTTTAAAATAACACAACACATCATGATTGCATCTTAATGAATTTCCATGAAAAATAGTACTTTATGTGCTCAAACACACAACTTTTGTGACTTTTCAAACTTTGAAGCTCGATAACTTCGGTAAATTAGGACCAAATTTGTTAAACAAAGTGTCAAATTAATCAGATCGACGAGATCTTTAAAATGACACAACACATCATGATTGCATCTTGATGAATTTCCATGAAAAATAGTACTTTATGTGCTCAAACACCCAACTTTTGTGACTTTTCAAACTTTGAAGCTCGATAACTTCGGCAAATTAGGACCAAATTTGTTAAACAAAGTGTCACATTAATCAGCTCGACGAGATCTTTAAAATAACACAATACATCATGATTGCATCTTGATGAATTTCCATGAAAAATAGTACTTTATGTGCTCAAAGACACAACTTTTGTGACTTTTCAAACTTTGAAGCTCGATAACTTCGGCAAATTAGGACCAAATTTGTTAAACAAAGTGTCAAATTAATCAGCACGACGAGATCTTTAAAATAACACAACACATCATGATTGCATCTTGATGAATTTCCAAGACAAATAGTACTTTATGTGCTCAAACACCCAACTTTTGTGACTTTTCAAACTTTGAAGCTCGATAACTTCGGCAAATTAGGACCAAATTTGTTAAACAAAGTGTCAAATTAATCAGCTCGACGAGATCTTTAAAATAACACAACACATCATGATTGCATCTTGATGAATTTCCATGAAAAATAGTACTTTATGTGCTCAAACACACAACTTTTGTGACTTTTCAAACTTTGAAGCTCGATAACTTCGGTAAATTAGGACCAAATTTGTTAAACAAAGTGTCAAATTAATCAGCTCGACGAGATCTTTAAAATAACACAACACATCATGATTGCATCTTGATGAATTTCCAAGACAAATAGTACTTTATGTGCTCAAACACCCAACTTTTGTGACTTTTCAAACTTTGAAGCTCGATAACTTCGGCAAATTAGGACCAAATTTGTTAAACAAAGTGTCAAATTAATCAGCTCGACGAGATCTTTAAAATAACACAACACATCATGATTGCATCTTGATGAATTTCCATGAAAAATAGTACTTTATGTGCTCAAACACACAACTTTTGTGACTTTTCAAACTTTGAAGCTCGATAACTTCGGTAAATTAGGACCAAATTTGTTAAACAAAGTGTCAAATTAATCAGCTCGACGAGATCTTTAAAATAACACAACACATCATGATTGCATCTTGATGAATTTCCATGAAAAATAGTACTTTATGTGCTCAAACACACAACTTTTGTGACTTTTCAAACTTTGAAGCTCGATAACTTCGGCAAATAAGAACCAAATTTGTTAAACAAAGTGTCAAATTAATCAGCTCGACGAGATCTTTAAAATGACACAACACATCATGATTGCATCTTGATGAATTTCCAAGACAAATAGTACTTTATGTGCTCAAACACACAACTTTTGTGACTTTTCAAACTTTGAAGCTCGATAACTTCGGCAAATAAGGACCAAATTTGTTAAACAAAGTGTCAAATTAATCAGCACGACGAGATCTTTAACATAACACAACACATCATGATTGCATCTTGATGAATTTCCAAGACAAATAGTACTTTATGTGCTCAAACACCCAACTTTTGTGACTTTTCAAACTTTGAAGCTCGATAACTTCGGCAAATAAGAACCAAATTTGTTAAACAAAGTGTCAAATTAATCAGCTCGACGAGATTTTTAAAATGACACAACACATCATGATTGCATCTTGATGAATTTCCATGAAAAATAGTACTTTATGTGCTCAAACACAAAACTTTTATGACTTTTCAAACTTTAAGCTCGATAACTTCGGTAAATTAGGACCAAATTTGTTAAACAAAGTGTCAAATTAATCAGCTCGAGGAGATTTTTAAAATAACACAACACATCATGATTGCATCTTGATGAATTTCCATGAAAAATAGTACTTTATGTGCTCAAACACAAAACTTTTGTGACTTTTCACACTTTGTAGATCGATAACTTCAGCAAATGAGGACCAAATTTGTTAAACAAAGTGTCAAATTAATCAGCTCGACGAGATCTTTAAAATAACACAACACATCATGATTGCATCTTAATGAATTTCCATGAAAAATAGTACTTTATGTGCTCAAACACACAACTTTTGTGACTTTTCAAACTTTGAAGCTCGATAACTTCGGTAAATTAGGACCAAATTTGTTAAACAAAGTGTCAAATTAATCAGCTCGACGAGATCTTTAAAATGACACAACACATCATGATTGCATCTTGATGAATTTCCATGAAAAATAGTACTTTATGTGCTCAAACACCCAACTTTTGTGACTTTTCAAACTTTGAAGCTCGATAACTTCGGCAAATTAGGACCAAATTTGTTAAACAAAGTGTCACATTAATCAGCTCGACGAGATCTTTAAAATAACACAATACATCATGATTGCATCTTGATGAATTTCCATGAAAAATAGTACTTTATGTGCTCAAAGACACAACTTTTGTGACTTTTCAAACTTTGAAGCTCGATAACTTCGGCAAATTAGGACCAAATTTGTTAAACAAAGTGTCAAATTAATCAGCACGACGAGATCTTTAAAATAACACAACATATCATGATTGCATCTTGATGAATTTCCATGAAAAATAGTACTTTATGTGCTCAAACACAAAACTTTTGTGACTTTTCACACTTTGTAGATCGATAACTTCGGCAAATAAGGACCAAATTTGTTAAACAAAGTGTCAAATTAATCAGCTCGACGAGATCTTTAAAATAACACAACACATCATGATTGCATCTTGATGAATTTCCATGAAAAATAGTACTTTATGTGCTCAAACACACAACTTTTATGACTTTTCAAACTTTGAAGTTCGATAACTTCGGTAAATTAGGACCAAATTTGTTAAACAAAGTGTCAAATTAATCAGCTCGAGGAGATTTTTAAAATAACACAACACATCATGATTGCATCTTGATGAATTTCCATGAAAAATAGTACTTTATGTGCTCAAACACAAAACTTTTGTGACTTTTCACACTTTGTAGATCGATAACTTCAGCAAATGAGGACCAAATTTGTTAAACAAAGTGTCAAATTAATCAGCTCGACGAGATCTTTAAAATAACACAACACATCATGATTGCATCTTGATGAATTTCCATGAAAAATAGTACTTTATGTGCTCAAACACACAACTTTTATGACTTTTCAAACTTTGAAGTTCGATAACTTCGGTAAATTAGGACCAAATTTGTTAAACAAAGTGTCAAATTAATCAGCTCGAGGAGATTTTTAAAATAACACAACACATCATGATTGCATCTTGATGAATTTCCATGAAAAATAGTACTTTATGTGCTCAAACACAAAACTTTTGTGACTTTTCACACTTTGTAGATCGATAACTTCAGCAAATGAGGACCAAATTTGTTAAACAAAGTGTCAAATTAATCAGCTCGACGAGATCTTTAAAATAACACAACACATCATGATTGCATCTTGATGAATTTCCATGAAAAATAGTACTTTATGTGCTCAAACACACAACTTTTATGACTTTTCAAACTTTGAAGCTCGATAACTTCGGTAAATTAGGACCAAATTTGTTAAACAAAGTGTCAAATTAATCAGCTCGAGGAGATATTTAAAATAACACAACACATCATGATTGCATCTTGATGAATTTCCATGAAAAATAGTACTTTATGTGCTCAAACACAAAACTTTTGTGACTTTTCACACTTTGTAGATCGATAACTTCGGCAAATAAGGACCAAATTTGTTAAACAAAGTGTCAAATTAATCAGCTCGACGAGATCTTTAAAATAACACAACACATCATGATTGCATCTTGATGAATTTCCATGAAAAATAGTACTTTATGTGCTCAAACACACAACTTTTATGACTTTTCAAACTTTGAAGTTCGATAACTTCGGTAAATTAGGACCAAATTTGTTAAACAAAGTGTCAAATTAATCAGCTCGAGGAGATTTTTAAAATAACACAACACATCATGATTGCATCTTGATGAATTTCCATGAAAAATAGTACTTTATGTGCTCAAACACAAAACTTTTGTGACTTTTCACACTTTGTAGATCGATAACTTCAGCAAATGAGGACCAAATTTGTTAAACAAAGTGTCAAATTAATCAGCTCGACGAGATCTTTAAAATAACACAACACATCATGATTGCATCTTGATGAATTTCCATGAAAAATAGTACTTTATGTGCTCAAACACACAACTTTTATGACTTTTCAAACTTTGAAGTTCGATAACTTCGGTAAATTAGGACCAAATTTGTTAAACAAAGTGTCAAATTAATCAGCTCGAGGAGATTTTTAAAATAACACAACACATCATGATTGCATCTTGATGAATTTCCATGAAAAATAGTACTTTATGTGCTCAAACACAAAACTTTTGTGACTTTTCACACTTTGTAGATCGATAACTTCAGCAAATGAGGACCAAATTTGTTAAACAAAGTGTCAAATTAATCAGCTCGACGAGATCTTTAAAATAACACAACACATCATGATTGCATCTTGATGAATTTCCATGAAAAATAGTACTTTATGTGCTCAAACACACAACTTTTATGACTTTTCAAACTTTGAAGCTCGATAACTTCGGTAAATTAGGACCAAATTTGTTAAACAAAGTGTCAAATTAATCAGCTCGAGGAGATATTTAAAATAACACAACACATCATGATTGCATCTTGATGAATTTCCATGAAAAATAGTACTTTATGTGCTCAAACACACAACTTTTGTGACTTTTCAAACTTTGAAGCTCGATAACTTCGGCAAATAAGAACCAAATTTGTTAAACAAAGTGTCAAATTAATCAGCTCGACGAGATCTTTAAAATGACACAACACATCATGATTGCATCTTGATGAATTTCCAAGACAAATAGTACTTTATGTGCTCAAACACACAACTTTTGTGACTTTTCAAACTTTGAAGCTCGATAACTTCGGCAAATAAGGACCAAATTTGTTAAACAAAGTGTCAAATTAATCAGCACGACGAGATCTTTAACATAACACAACACATCATGATTGCATCTTGATGAATTTCCAAGACAAATAGTACTTTATGTGCTCAAACACCCAACTTTTATGACTTTTCAAACTTTGAAGCTCGATAACTTCGGTAAATTAGGACCAAATTTGTTAAACAAAGTGTCAAATTAATCAGCTCGAGGAGATATTTAAAATAACACAACACATCATGATTGCATCTTGATGAATTTCCATGAAAAATAGTACTTTATGTGCTCAAACACACAACTTTTATGACTTTTCAAACTTTGAAGTTCGATAACTTCGGTAAATTAGGACCAAATTTGTTAAACAAAGTGTCACATTAATCAGCTCGACGAGATCTTTAAAATAACACAATACATCATGATTGCATCTTGATGAATTTCCATGAAAAATAGTACTTTATGTGCTCAAAGACACAACTTTTGTGACTTTTCAAACTTTGAAGCTCGATAACTTCGGCAAATTAGGACCAAATTTGTTAAACAAAGTGTCAAATTAATCAGCTCGACGAGATCTTTAAAATAACACAACACATCATGATTGCATCTTGATGAATTTCCAAGACAAATAGTACTTTATGTGCTCAAACACCCAACTTTTGTGACTTTTCAAACTTTGAAGCTCGATAACTTCGGCAAATTAGGACCAAATTTGTTAAACAAAGTGTCAAATTAATCAGCTCGACGAGATCTTTAAAATAACACAACACATCATGATTGCATCTTGATGAATTTCCATGAAAAATAGTACTTTATGTGCTCAAACACACAACTTTTGTGACTTTTCAAACTTTGAAGCTCGATAACTTCGGTAAATTAGGACCAAATTTGTTAAACAAAGTGTCAAATTAATCAGCTCGACGAGATCTTTAAAATAACACAACACATCATGATTGCATCTTGATGAATTTCCATGAAAAATAGTACTTTATGTGCTCAAACACACAACTTTTGTGACTTTTCAAACTTTGAAGCTCGATAACTTCGGCAAATAAGAACCAAATTTGTTAAACAAAGTGTCAAATTAATCAGCTCGACGAGATCTTTAAAATGACACAACACATCATGATTGCATCTTGATGAATTTCCAAGACAAATAGTACTTTATGTGCTCAAACACACAACTTTTGTGACTTTTCAAACTTTGAAGCTCGATAACTTCGGCAAATAAGGACCAAATTTGTTAAACAAAGTGTCAAATTAATCAGCACGACGAGATCTTTAACATAACACAACACATCATGATTGCATCTTGATGAATTTCCAAGACAAATAGTACTTTATGTGCTCAAACACCCAACTTTTGTGACTTTTCAAACTTTGAAGCTCGATAACTTCGGCAAATAAGAACCAAATTTGTTAAACAAAGTGTCAAATTAATCAGCTCGACGAGATTTTTAAAATGACACAACACATCATGATTGCATCTTGATGAATTTCCATGAAAAATAGTACTTTATGTGCTCAAACACAAAACTTTTATGACTTTTCAAACTTTAAGCTCGATAACTTCGGTAAATTAGGACCAAATTTGTTAAACAAAGTGTCAAATTAATCAGCTCGAGGAGATTTTTAAAATAACACAACACATCATGATTGCATCTTGATGAATTTCCATGAAAAATAGTACTTTATGTGCTCAAACACAAAACTTTTGTGACTTTTCACACTTTGTAGATCGATAACTTCAGCAAATGAGGACCAAATTTGTTAAACAAAGTGTCAAATTAATCAGCTCGACGAGATCTTTAAAATAACACAACACATCATGATTGCATCTTAATGAATTTCCATGAAAAATAGTACTTTATGTGCTCAAACACACAACTTTTGTGACTTTTCAAACTTTGAAGCTCGATAACTTCGGTAAATTAGGACCAAATTTGTTAAACAAAGTGTCAAATTAATCAGCTCGACGAGATCTTTAAAATGACACAACACATCATGATTGCATCTTGATGAATTTCCATGAAAAATAGTACTTTATGTGCTCAAACACCCAACTTTTGTGACTTTTCAAACTTTGAAGCTCGATAACTTCGGCAAATTAGGACCAAATTTGTTAAACAAAGTGTCACATTAATCAGCTCGACGAGATCTTTAAAATAACACAATACATCATGATTGCATCTTGATGAATTTCCATGAAAAATAGTACTTTATGTGCTCAAAGACACAACTTTTGTGACTTTTCAAACTTTGAAGCTCGATAACTTCGGCAAATTAGGACCAAATTTGTTAAACAAAGTGTCAAATTAATCAGCACGACGAGATCTTTAAAATAACACAACATATCATGATTGCATCTTGATGAATTTCCATGAAAAATAGTACTTTATGTGCTCAAACACAAAACTTTTGTGACTTTTCACACTTTGTAGATCGATAACTTCGGCAAATAAGGACCAAATTTGTTAAACAAAGTGTCAAATTAATCAGCTCGACGAGATCTTTAAAATAACACAACACATCATGATTGCATCTTGATGAATTTCCATGAAAAATAGTACTTTATGTGCTCAAACACACAACTTTTATGACTTTTCAAACTTTGAAGTTCGATAACTTCGGTAAATTAGGACCAAATTTGTTAAACAAAGTGTCAAATTAATCAGCTCGAGGAGATTTTTAAAATAACACAACACATCATGATTGCATCTTGATGAATTTCCATGAAAAATAGTACTTTATGTGCTCAAACACAAAACTTTTGTGACTTTTCACACTTTGTAGATCGATAACTTCAGCAAATGAGGACCAAATTTGTTAAACAAAGTGTCAAATTAATCAGCTCGACGAGATCTTTAAAATAACACAACACATCATGATTGCATCTTGATGAATTTCCATGAAAAATAGTACTTTATGTGCTCAAACACACAACTTTTATGACTTTTCAAACTTTGAAGTTCGATAACTTCGGTAAATTAGGACCAAATTTGTTAAACAAAGTGTCAAATTAATCAGCTCGAGGAGATTTTTAAAATAACACAACACATCATGATTGCATCTTGATGAATTTCCATGAAAAATAGTACTTTATGTGCTCAAACACAAAACTTTTGTGACTTTTCACACTTTGTAGATCGATAACTTCAGCAAATGAGGACCAAATTTGTTAAACAAAGTGTCAAATTAATCAGCTCGACGAGATCTTTAAAATAACACAACACATCATGATTGCATCTTGATGAATTTCCATGAAAAATAGTACTTTATGTGCTCAAACACACAACTTTTATGACTTTTCAAACTTTGAAGCTCGATAACTTCGGTAAATTAGGACCAAATTTGTTAAACAAAGTGTCAAATTAATCAGCTCGAGGAGATATTTAAAATAACACAACACATCATGATTGCATCTTGATGAATTTCCATGAAAAATAGTACTTTATGTGCTCAAACACACAACTTTTGTGACTTTTCAAACTTTGAAGCTCGATAACTTCGGCAAATAAGAACCAAATTTGTTAAACAAAGTGTCAAATTAATCAGCTCGACGAGATCTTTAAAATGACACAACACATCATGATTGCATCTTGATGAATTTCCAAGACAAATAGTACTTTATGTGCTCAAACACACAACTTTTGTGACTTTTCAAACTTTGAAGCTCGATAACTTCGGCAAATAAGGACCAAATTTGTTAAACAAAGTGTCAAATTAATCAGCACGACGAGATCTTTAACATAACACAACACATCATGATTGCATCTTGATGAATTTCCAAGACAAATAGTACTTTATGTGCTCAAACACCCAACTTTTATGACTTTTCAAACTTTGAAGCTCGATAACTTCGGTAAATTAGGACCAAATTTGTTAAACAAAGTGTCAAATTAATCAGCTCGAGGAGATATTTAAAATAACACAACACATCATGATTGCATCTTGATGAATTTCCATGAAAAATAGTACTTTATGTGCTCAAACACACAACTTTTATGACTTTTCAAACTTTGAAGTTCGATAACTTCGGTAAATTAGGACCAAATTTGTTAAACAAAGTGTCACATTAATCAGCTCGACGAGATCTTTAAAATAACACAATACATCATGATTGCATCTTGATGAATTTCCATGAAAAATAGTACTTTATGTGCTCAAAGACACAACTTTTGTGACTTTTCAAACTTTGAAGCTCGATAACTTCGGCAAATTAGGACCAAATTTGTTAAACAAAGTGTCAAATTAATCAGCACGACGAGATCTTTAAAATAACACAACATATCATGATTGCATCTTGATGAATTTCCATGAAAAATAGTACTTTATGTGCTCAAACACAAAACTTTTGTGACTTTTCACACTTTGTAGATCGATAACTTCGGCAAATAAGGACCAAATTTGTTAAACAAAGTGTCAAATTAATCAGCTCGACGAGATCTTTAAAATAACACAACACATCATGATTGCATCTTGATGAATTTCCATGAAAAATAGTACTTTATGTGCTCAAACACACAACTTTTATGACTTTTCAAACTTTGAAGTTCGATAACTTCGGTAAATTAGGACCAAATTTGTTAAACAAAGTGTCAAATTAATCAGCTCGAGGAGATTTTTAAAATAACACAACACATCATGATTGCATCTTGATGAATTTCCATGAAAAATAGTACTTTATGTGCTCAAACACAAAACTTTTGTGACTTTTCACACTTTGTAGATCGATAACTTCAGCAAATGAGGACCAAATTTGTTAAACAAAGTGTCAAATTAATCAGCTCGACGAGATCTTTAAAATAACACAACACATCATGATTGCATCTTGATGAATTTCCATGAAAAATAGTACTTTATGTGCTCAAACACACAACTTTTATGACTTTTCAAACTTTGAAGTTCGATAACTTCGGTAAATTAGGACCAAATTTGTTAAACAAAGTGTCAAATTAATCAGCTCGAGGAGATTTTTAAAATAACACAACACATCATGATTGCATCTTGATGAATTTCCATGAAAAATAGTACTTTATGTGCTCAAACACAAAACTTTTGTGACTTTTCACACTTTGTAGATCGATAACTTCAGCAAATGAGGACCAAATTTGTTAAACAAAGTGTCAAATTAATCAGCTCGACGAGATCTTTAAAATAACACAACACATCATGATTGCATCTTGATGAATTTCCATGAAAAATAGTACTTTATGTGCTCAAACACACAACTTTTATGACTTTTCAAACTTTGAAGCTCGATAACTTCGGTAAATTAGGACCAAATTTGTTAAACAAAGTGTCAAATTAATCAGCTCGAGGAGATATTTAAAATAACACAACACATCATGATTGCATCTTGATGAATTTCCATGAAAAATAGTACTTTATGTGCTCAAACACAAAACTTTTGTGACTTTTCACACTTTGTAGATCGATAACTTCAGCAAATGAGGACCAAATTTGTTAAACAAAGTGTCAAATTAATCAGCTCGACGAGATCTTTAAAATAACACAACACATCATGATTGCGTCTTAATGAATTTCCATGAAAAATAGTACTTTATGTGCTCAAACACACAACTTTTGTGACTTTTCAAACTTTGAAGCTCGATAACTTCGGTAAATTAGGACCAAATTTGTTAAACAAAGTGTCAAATTAATCAGCTCGACGAGATCTTTAAAATAACACAACACATCATGATTGCATCTTGATGAATTTCCATGAAAAATAGTACTTTATGTGCTCAAACACACAACTTTTGTGACTTTTCAAACTTTGAAGCTCGATAACTTCGGCAAATAAGGACCAAATTTGTTAAACAAAGTGTCAAATTAATCAGCTCGACGAGATCTTTAAAATGACACAACACATCATGATTGCATCTTGATGAATTTCCAAGACAAATAGTACTTTATGTGCTCAAACACCCAACTGTTGTGACTTTTCAAACTTTGAAGCTCGATAACTTCGGCAAATTAGGACCAAATTTGTTAAACAAAGTGTCACATTAATCAGCTCGACGAGATCTTTAAAATAACACAATACATCATGATTGCATCTTGATGAATTTCCATGAAAAATAGTACTTTATGTGCTCAAAGACACAACTTTTGTGACTTTTCAAACTTTGAAGCTCGATAACTTCGGCAAATTAGGACCAAATTTGTTAAACAAAGTGTCAAATTAATCAGCACGACGAGATCTTTAAAATAACACAACATATCATGATTGCATCTTGATGAATTTCCATGAAAAATAGTACTTTATGTGCTCAAAGACACAACTTTTGTGACTTTTCAAACTTTGAAGCTCGATAACTTCGGCAAATTAGGACCAAATTTGTTAAACAAAGTGTCAAATTAATCAGCACGACGAGATCTTTAAAATAACACAACATATCATGATTGCATCTTGATGAATTTCCATGAAAAATAGTACTTTATGTGCTCAAACACAAAACTTTTGTGACTTTTCACACTTTGTAGATCGATAACTTCGGCAAATAAGGACCAAATTTGTTAAACAAAGTGTCAAATTAATCAGCTCGACGAGATCTTTAAAATAACACAACACATCATGATTGCATCTTGATGAATTTCCATGAAAAATAGTACTTTATGTGCTCAAACAAACAACTTTTATGACTTTTCAAACTTTGAAGTTCGATAACTTCGGTAAATTAGGACCAAATTTGTTAAACAAAGTGTCAAATTAATCAGCTCGAGGAGATTTTTAAAATAACACAACACATCATGATTGCATCTTGATGAATTTCCATGAAAAATAGTACTTTATGTGCTCAAACACAAAACTTTTGTGACTTTTCACACTTTGTAGATCGATAACTTCAGCAAATGAGGACCAAATTTGTTAAACAAAGTGTCAAATTAATCAGCTCGACGAGATCTTTAAAATAACACAACACATCATGATTGCATCTTGATGAATTTCCATGAAAAATAGTACTTTATGTGCTCAAACACACAACTTTTATGACTTTTCAAACTTTGAAGCTCGATAACTTCGGTAAATTAGGACCAAATTTGTTAACCAAAGTGTCAAATTAATCAGCTCGAGGAGATATTTAAAATAACACAACACATCATGATTGCATCTTGATGAATTTCCATGAAAAATAGTACTTTATGTGCTCAAACACACAACTTTTGTGACTTTTCAAACTTTGAAGCTCGATAACTTCGGCAAATAAGGACCAAATTTGTTAAACAAAGTGTCAAATTAATCAGCACGACGAGATCTTTAACATAACACAACACATCATGATTGCATCTTGATGAATTTCCAAGACAAATAGTACTTTATGTGCTCAAACACACAACTTTTGTGACTTTTCAAACTTTGAAGCTCGATAACTTCGGCAAATAAGGACCAAATTTGTTAAACAAAGTGTCAAATTAATCAGCACGACGAGATCTTTAACATAACACAACACATCATGATTGCATCTTGATGAATTTCCAAGACAAATAGTACTTTATGTGCTCAAACACCCAACTTTTGTGACTTTTCAAACTTTGAAGCTCGATAACTTCGGCAAATTAGGACCAAATTTGTTAAACAAAGTGTCAAATTAATCAGCTCGACGAGATCTTTAAAATAACACAACACATCATGATTGCATCTTGATGAATTTCCATGAAAAATAGTACTTTATGTGCTCAAACACACAACTTTTGTGACTTTTCAAACTTTGAAGCTCGATAACTTCGGCAAATAAGGACCAAATTTGTTAAACAAAGTGTCAAATTAATCAGCTCGACGAGATCTTTAAAATGACACAACACATCATGATTGCATCTTGATGAATTTCCATGAAAAATAGTACTTTATGTGCTCAAACACACAACTTTTGTGACTTTTCAAACTTTGAAGCTCGATAACTTCGGCAAATAAGGACCAAATTTGTTAAACAAAGTGTCAAATTAATCAGCACGACGAGATCTTTAACATAACACAACACATCATGATTGCATCTTGATGAATTTCCATGAAAAATAGTACTTTATGTGCTCAAACACACAACTTTTGTGACTTTTCAAACTTTGAAGCTCGATAACTTCGGCAAATAAGGACCAAATTTGTTAAACAAAGTGTCAAATTAATCAGCACGACGAGATCTTTAACATAACACAACACATCATGATTGCATCTTGATGAATTTCCAAGACAAATAGTACTTTATGTGCTCAAACAACCAACTTTTGTGACTTTTCAAACTTTGAAGCTCGATAACTTCGGCAAATAAGAACCAAATTTGTTAAACAAAGTGTCAAATTAATCAGCTCGACGAGATCTTTAAAATGACACAACACATCATGATTGCATCTTGATGAATTTCCAAGACAAATAGTACTTTATGTGCTCAAACACACAACTTTTGTGACTTTTCAAACTTTGAAGCTCGATAACTTCGGCAAATAAGGACCAAATTTGTTAAACAAAGTGTCAAATTAATCAGCACGACGAGATCTTTAACATAACACAACACATCATGATTGCATCTTGATGAATTTCCAAGACAAATAGTACTTTATGTGCTCAAACACCCAACTTTTGTGACTTTTCAAACTTTGAAGCTCGATAACTTCGGCAAATTAGGACCAAATTTGTTAAACAAAGTGTCAAATTAATCAGCTCGACGAGATCTTTAAAATAACACAACACATCATGATTGCATCTTGATGAATTTCCATGAAAAATAGTACTTTATGTGCTCAAACACACAACTTTTGTGACTTTTCAAACTTTGAAGCTCGATAACTTCGGCAAATAAGGACCAAATTTGTTAAACAAAGTGTCAAATTAATCAGCTCGACGAGATCTTTAAAATGACACAACACATCATGATTGCATCTTGATGAATTTCCAAGACAAATAGTACTTTATGTGCTCAAACACCCAACTGTTGTGACTTTTCAAACTTTGAAGCTCGATAACTTCGGCAAATTAGGACCAAATTTGTT
Organism: Euwallacea fornicatus; assembly: GCF_040115645.1. Lineage (NCBI taxonomy): Eukaryota > Metazoa > Arthropoda > Insecta > Coleoptera > Curculionidae > Euwallacea > Euwallacea fornicatus. The sequence continues at coordinate 764,857 of NW_027096009.1, forward strand.
AAACAAAGTGTCACATTAATCAGCTCGACGAGATCTTTAAAATAACACAATACATCATGATTGCATCTTGATGAATTTCCATGAAAAATAGTACTTTATGTGCTCAAACACACAACTTTTGTGACTTTTCAAACTTTGAAGCTCGATAACTTCGGCAAATAAGGACCAAATTTGTTAAACAAAGTGTCAAATTAATCAGCACGACGAGATCTTTAACATAACACAACACATCATGATTGCATCTTGATGAATTTCCAAGACAAATAGTACTTTATGTGCTCAAACACCCAACTTTTGTGACTTTTCAAACTTTGAAGCTCGATAACTTCGGCAAATTAGGACCAAATTTGTTAAACAAAGTGTCAAATTAATCAGCTCGACGAGATCATTAAAATGACACAACACATCATGATTGCATCTTGATGAATTTCCAAGACAAATAGTACTTTATGTGCTCAAACACCCAACTTTTGTGACTTTTCAAACTTTGAAGCTCGATAACTTCGGCAAATTAGGACCAAATTTGTTAAACAAAGTGTCACATTAATCAGCTCGACGAGATCTTTAAAATAACACAATACATCATGATTGCATCTTGATGAATTTCCAAGACAAATAGTACTTTATATGCTCAAACACACAACTTTTATGACTTTTCAAACTTTGAAGCTCGATAACTTCGGTAAATTAGGACCAAATTTGTTAAACAAAGTGTCAAATTAATCAGCTCGACGAGATCTTTAAAATAACACAACACATCATGATTGCATTTTGATGAATTTCCATGAAAAATAGTACTTTATGTGCTCAAACACACAACTTTTGTGACTTTTCAAACTTTGAAGCTCGATAACTTCGGCAAATTAGGACCAAATTTGTTAAACAAAGTGTCAAATTAATCAGCACGACGAGATCTTTAAAATAACACAACATATCATGATTGCATCTTGATGAATTTCCATGAAAAATAGTACTTTATGTGCTCAAACACACAACTTTTGTGACTTTTCAAACTTTGAAGCTCGATAACTTCGGCAAATAAGGACCAAATTTGTTAAACAAAGTGTCAAATTAATCAGCTCGACGAGATCTTTAAAATAACACAACACATCATGATTGCATCTTGATGAATTTCCATGAAAAATAGTACTTTATGTGCTCAAACACACAACTTTTGTGACTTTTCAAACTTTGAAGCTCGATAACTTCGGCAAATAAGGACCAAATTTGTTAAACAAAGTGTCAAATTAATCAGCTCGACGAGATCTTTAAAATGACACAACACATCATGATTGCATCTTGATGAATTTCCAAGACAAATAGTACTTTATGTGCTCAAACACCCAACTGTTGTGACTTTTCAAACTTTGAAGCTCGATAACTTCGGCAAATTAGGACCAAATTTGTTAAACAAAGTGTCACATTAATCAGCTCGACGAGATCTTTAAAATAACACAATACATCATGATTGCATCTTGATGAATTTCCATGAAAAATAGTACTTTATGTGCTCAAACACACAACTTTTGTGACTTTTCAAACTTTGAAGCTCGATAACTTCGGCAAATAAGGACCAAATTTGTTAAACAAAGTGTCAAATTAATCAGCACGACGAGATCTTTAACATAACACAACACATCATGATTGCATCTTGATGAATTTCCAAGACAAATAGTACTTTATGTGCTCAAACACCCAACTTTTGTGACTTTTCAAACTTTGAAGCTCGATAACTTCGGCAAATTAGGACCAAATTTGTTAAACAAAGTGTCAAATTAATCAGCTCGACGAGATCATTAAAATGACACAACACATCATGATTGCATCTTGATGAATTTCCAAGACAAATAGTACTTTATGTGCTCAAACACCCAACTTTTGTGACTTTTCAAACTTTGAAGCTCGATAACTTCGGCAAATTAGGACCAAATTTGTTAAACAAAGTGTCACATTAATCAGCTCGACGAGATCTTTAAAATAACACAATACATCATGATTGCATCTTGATGAATTTCCAAGACAAATAGTACTTTATATGCTCAAACACACAACTTTTATGACTTTTCAAACTTTGAAGCTCGATAACTTCGGTAAATTAGGACCAAATTTGTTAAACAAAGTGTCAAATTAATCAGCTCGACGAGATCTTTAAAATAACACAACACATCATGATTGCATTTTGATGAATTTCCATGAAAAATAGTACTTTATGTGCTCAAACACACAACTTTTGTGACTTTTCAAACTTTGAAGCTCGATAACTTCGGCAAATTAGGACCAAATTTGTTAAACAAAGTGTCAAATTAATCAGCACGACGAGATCTTTAAAATAACACAACATATCATGATTGCATCTTGATGAATTTCCATGAAAAATAGTACTTTATGTGCTCAAACACACAACTTTTGTGACTTTTCAAACTTTGAAGCTCGATAACTTCGGCAAATAAGGACCAAATTTGTTAAACAAAGTGTCAAATTAATCAGCTCGACGAGATCTTTAAAATAACACAACACATCATGATTGCATCTTGATGAATTTCCATGAAAAATAGTACTTTATGTGCTCAAACACACAACTTTTATGACTTTTCAAACTTTGAAGCTCGATAACTTCGGTAAATTAGGACCAAATTTGTTAAACAAAGTGTCAAATTAATCAGCACGACGAGATCTTTAAAATAACACAACATATCATGATTGCATCTTGATGAATTTCCATGAAAAATAGTACTTTATGTGCTCAAACACACAACTTTTGTGACTTTTCAAACTTTGAAGCTCGATAACTTCGGCAAATAAGGACCAAATTTGTTAAACAAAGTGTCAAATTAATCAGCTCGACGAGATCTTTAAAATGACACAACACATCATGATTGCATCTTGATGAATTTCCAAGACAAATAGTACTTTATGTGCTCAAACACCCAACTGTTGTGACTTTTCAAACTTTGAAGCTCGATAACTTCGGCAAATTAGGACCAAATTTGTTAAACAAAGTGTCAAATTAATCAGCTCGACGAGATCTTTAAAATAACACAACACATCATGATTGCATCTTGATGAATTTCCATGAAAAATAGTACTTTATGTGCTCAAACACACAACTTTTGTGACTTTTCAAACTTTGAAGCTCGATAACTTCGGTAAATTAGGACCAAATTTGTTAAACAAAGTGTCAAATTAATCAGCTCGACGAGATCTTTAAAATAACACAACACATCATGATTGCATCTTGATGAATTTCCAAGACAAATAGTACTTTATGTGCTCAAACACCCAACTTTTGTGACTTTTCAAACTTTGAAGCTCGATAACTTCGGCAAATTAGGACCAAATTTGTTAAACAAAGTGTCAAATTAATCAGCTCGACGAGATCTTTAAAATAACACAACACATCATGATTGCATCTTGATGAATTTCCATGAAAAATAGTACTTTATGTGCTCAAACACACAACTTTTGTGACTTTTCAAACTTTGAAGCTCGATAACTTCGGTAAATTAGGACCAAATTTGTTAAACAAAGTGTCAAATTAATCAGCTCGACGAGATCTTTAAAATAACACAACACATCATGATTGCATCTTGATGAATTTCCATGAAAAATAGTACTTTATGTGCTCAAACACACAACTTTTGTGACTTTTCAAACTTTGAAGCTCGATAACTTCGGCAAATAAGAACCAAATTTGTTAAACAAAGTGTCAAATTAATCAGCTCGACGAGATCTTTAAAATGACACAACACATCATGATTGCATCTTGATGAATTTCCAAGACAAATAGTACTTTATGTGCTCAAACACACAACTTTTGTGACTTTTCAAACTTTGAAGCTCGATAACTTCGGCAAATAAGGACCAAATTTGTTAAACAAAGTGTCAAATTAATCAGCACGACGAGATCTTTAACATAACACAACACATCATGATTGCATCTTGATGAATTTCCAAGACAAATAGTACTTTATGTGCTCAAACACCCAACTTTTGTGACTTTTCAAACTTTGAAGCTCGATAACTTCGGCAAATAAGAACCAAATTTGTTAAACAAAGTGTCAAATTAATCAGCTCGACGAGATTTTTAAAATGACACAACACATCATGATTGCATCTTGATGAATTTCCATGAAAAATAGTACTTTATGTGCTCAAACACAAAACTTTTGTGACTTTTCACACTTTGTAGATCGATAACTTCAGCAAATGAGGACCAAATTTGTTAAACAAAGTGTTAAATTAATCAGCTCGACGAGATCTTTAAAATAACACAACACATCATGATTGCATCTTAATGAATTTCCATGAAAAATAGTACTTTATGTGCTCAAACACACAACTTTTGTGACTTTTCAAACTTTGAAGCTCGATAACTTCGGCAAATTAGGACCAAATTTGTTGAACAAAGTGTCAAATTAATCAGCACGACGAGATCTTTAAAATAACACAACATATCATGATTGCATCTTGATGAATTTCCATGAAAAATAGTACTTTATGTGCTCAAACACAAAACTTTTGTGACTTTTCACACTTTGTAGATCGATAACTTCGGCAAATAAGGACCAAATTTGTTAAACAAAGTGTCAAATTAATCAGCTCGACGAGATCTTTAAAATAACACAACACATCATGATTGCATCTTGATGAATTTCCATGAAAAATAGTACTTTATGTGCTCAAACACACAACTTTTATGACTTTTCAAACTTTGAAGTTCGATAACTTCGGTAAATTAGGACCAAATTTGTTAAACAAAGTGTCAAATTAATCAGCTCGAGGAGATTTTTAAAATAACACAACACATCATGATTGCATCTTGATGAATTTCCATGAAAAATAGTACTTTATGTGCTCAAACACAAAACTTTTGTGACTTTTCACACTTTGTAGATCGATAACTTCAGCAAATGAGGACCAAATTTGTTAAACAAAGTGTCAAATTAATCAGCTCGACGAGATCTTTAAAATAACACAACACATCATGATTGCATCTTGATGAATTTCCATGAAAAATAGTACTTTATGTGCTCAAACACACAACTTTTATGACTTTTCAAACTTTGAAGTTCGATAACTTCGGTAAATTAGGACCAAATTTGTTAAACAAAGTGTCAAATTAATCAGCTCGAGGAGATTTTTAAAATAACACAACACATCATGATTGCATCTTGATGAATTTCCATGAAAAATAGTACTTTATGTGCTCAAACACACAACTTTTGTGACTTTTCAAACTTTGAAGCTCGATAACTTCGGCAAATTAGGACCAAATTTGTTAAACAAAGTGTCAAATTAATCAGCACGACGAGATCTTTAAAATAACACAACATATCATGATTGCATCTTGATGAATTTCCATGAAAAATAGTACTTTATGTGCTCAAACACACAACTTTTGTGACTTTTCAAACTTTGAAGCTCGATAACTTCGGCAAATAAGGACCAAATTTGTTAAACAAAGTGTCAAATTAATCAGCTCGACGAGATCTTTAAAATAACACAACACATCATGATTGCATCTTGATGAATTTCCATGAAAAATAGTACTTTATGTGCTCAAACACACAACTTTTATGACTTTTCAAACTTTGAAGCTCGATAACTTCGGTAAATTAGGACCAAATTTGTTAAACAAAGTGTCCAATTAATCAGCTCGAGGAGATTTTTAAAATAACACAACACATCATGATTGCATCTTGATGAATTTCCAAGACAAATAGTACTTTATGTGCTCAAACACCCAACTTTTGTGACTTTTCAAACTTTGAAGCTCGATAACTTCGGCAAATTAGGACCAAATTTGTTAAACAAAGTGTCAAATTAATCAGCTCGACGAGATCTTTAAAATAACACAACACATCATGATTGCATCTTGATGAATTTCCATGAAAAATAGTACTTTATGTGCTCAAACACACAACTTTTGTGACTTTTCAAACTTTGAAGCTCGATAACTTCGGTAAATTAGGACCAAATTTGTTAAACAAAGTGTCAAATTAATCAGCTCGACGAGATCTTTAAAATAACACAACACATCATGATTGCATCTTGATGAATTTCCATGAAAAATAGTACTTTATGTGCTCAAACACACAACTTTTGTGACTTTTCAAACTTTGAAGCTCGATAACTTCGGCAAATAAAAACCAAATTTGTTAAACAAAGTGTCAAATTAATCAGCTCGACGAGATCTTTAAAATGACACAACACATCATGATTGCATCTTGATGAATTTCCAAGACAAATAGTACTTTATGTGCTCAAACACACAACTTTTGTGACTTTTCAAACTTTGAAGCTCGATAACTTCGGCAAATAAGGATCAAATTTGTTAAACAAAGTGTCAAATTAATCAGCTCGACGAGATCTTTAAAATAACACAACACATCATGATTGCATCTTGATGAATTTCCATGAAAAATAGTACTTTATGTGCTCAAACACACAACTTTTATGACTTTTCAAACTTTGAAGCTCGATAACTTCGGTAAATTAGGACCAAATTTGTTAAACAAAGTGTCAAATTAATCAGCTCGAGGAGATTTTTAAAATAACACAACAAATCATGATTGCATCTTGATGAATTTCCATGAAAAATAGTACTTTATGTGCTCAAACACAAAACTTTTGTGACTTTTCACACTTTGTAGATCGATAACTTCAGCAAATGAGGACCAAATTTGTTAAACAAAGTGTCAAATTAATCAGCTCGACGAGATCTTTAAAATAACACAACACATCATGATTGCATCTTAATGAATTTCCATGAAAAATAGTACTTTATGTGCTCAAACACACAACTTTTGTGACTTTTCAAACTTTGAAGCTCGATAACTTCGGTAAATTAGGACCAAATTTGTTAAACAAAGTGTCAAATTAATCAGCTCGAGGAGATTTTTAAAATAACACAACACATCATGATTGCATCTTGATGAATTTCCATGAAAAATAGTACTTTATGTGCTCAAACACAAAACTTTTGTGACTTTTCACACTTTGTAGATCGATAACTTCAGCAAATGAGGACCAAATTTGTTAAACAAAGTGTTAAATTAATCAGCTCGACGAGATCTTTAAAATAACACAACACATCATGATTGCATCTTAATGAATTTCCATGAAAAATAGTACTTTATGTGCTCAAACACACAACTTTTGTGACTTTTCAAACTTTGAAGCTCGATAACTTCGGCAAATTAGGACCAAATTTGTTGAACAAAGTGTCAAATTAATCAGCACGACGAGATCTTTAAAATAACACAACATATCATGATTGCATCTTGATGAATTTCCATGAAAAATAGTACTTTATGTGCTCAAACACAAAACTTTTGTGACTTTTCACACTTTGTAGATCGATAACTTCGGCAAATAAGGACCAAATTTGTTAAACAAAGTGTCAAATTAATCAGCTCGACGAGATCTTTAAAATAACACAACACATCATGATTGCATCTTGATGAATTTCCATGAAAAATAGTACTTTATGTGCTCAAACACACAACTTTTATGACTTTTCAAACTTTGAAGTTCGATAACTTCGGTAAATTAGGACCAAATTTGTTAAACAAAGTGTCAAATTAATCAGCTCGAGGAGATTTTTAAAATAACACAACACATCATGATTGCATCTTGATGAATTTCCATGAAAAGTAGTACTTTATGTGCTCAAACACACAACTTTTATGACTTTTCAAACTTTGAAGCTCGATAACTTCGGTAAATTAGGACCAAATTTGTTAAACAAAGTGTCAAATTAATCAGCTCGACGAGATTTTTAAAATAACACAACACATCATGATTGCATCTTAATGAATTTCCATGAAAAATAGTACTTTATGTGCTCAAACACACAACTTTTGTGACTTTTCAAACTTTGAAGCTCGATAACGTCGGTAAATTAGGACCAAATTTGTTAAACAAAGTGTCAAATTAATCAGCTCGACGAGATCTTTAAAATAACACAACACATCATGATTGCATCTTGATGAATTTCCATGAAAAATAGTACTTTGTGTGCTCAAACACACAACTTTTATGACTTTTCAAACTTTGAAGCTCGATAACTTCGGTAAATTAGGACCAAATTTGTTAAACAAAGTGTCAAATTAATCAGCTCGACGAGATCTTTAAAATAACACAACACATCATGATTGCATCTTGATGAATTTCCATGAAAAATAGTACTTTATGTGCTCAAACACACAACTTTTGTGACTTTTCAAACTTTGAAGCTCGATAACTTCGGCAAATAAAAACCAAATTTGTTAAACAAAGTGTCAAATTAATCAGCTCGACGAGATCTTTAAAATGACACAACACATCATGATTGCATCTTGATGAATTTCCAAGACAAATAGTACTTTATGTGCTCAAACACACAACTTTTGTGACTTTTCAAACTTTGAAGCTCGATAACTTCGGCAAATAAGGATCAAATTTGTTAAACAAAGTGTCAAATTAATCAGCTCGACGAGATCTTTAAAATAACACAACACATCATGATTGCATCTTGATGAATTTCCATGAAAAATAGTACTTTATGTGCTCAAACACACAACTTTTATGACTTTTCAAACTTTGAAGCTCGATAACTTCGGTAAATTAGGACCAAATTTGTTAAACAAAGTGTCAAATTAATCAGCTCGAGGAGATTTTTAAAATAACACAACAAATCATGATTGCATCTTGATGAATTTCCATGAAAAATAGTACTTTATGTGCTCAAACACCCAACTTTTGTGACTTTTCAAACTTTGAAGCTCGATAACTTCGGCAAATTAGGACCAAATTTGTTAAACAAAGTGTCACATTAATCAGCTCGACGAGATCTTTAAAATAACACAATACATCATGATTGCATCTTGATGAATTTCCATGAAAAATAGTACTTTATGTGCTCAAACACACAACTTTTGTGACTTTTCAAACTTTGAAGCTCGATAACTTCGGCAAATTAGGACCAAATTTGTTAAACAAAGTGTCAAATTAATCAGCACGACGAGATCTTTAAAATAACACAACACATCATGATTGCATCTTGATGAATTTCCATGAAAAATAGTACTTTATGTGCTCAAACACCCAACTTTTGTGACTTTTCAAACTTTGAAGCTCGATAACTTCGGCAAATAAGGACCAAATTTGTTAAACAAAGTGTCAAATTAATCAGCACGACGAGATCTTTAAAATGACACAACACATCATGATTGCATCTTGATGAATTTCCATGAAAAATAGTACTTTATGTGCTCAAACACCCAACTTTTGTGACTTTTCAAACTTTGAAGCTCGATAACTTCGGCAAATAAGGACCAAATTTGTTAAACAAAGTGTCAAATTAATCAGCTCGACGAGATCTTTAAAATAACACAACACATCATGATTGCATCTTGATGAATTTCCATGAAAAATAGTACTTTATGTGCTCAAACACACAACTTTTGTGACTTTTCAAACTTTGAAGCTCGATAACTTCGGCAAATAAGAACCAAATTTGTTAAACAAAGTGTCAAATTAATCAGCTCGACGAGATCTTTAAAATGACACAACACATCATGATTGCATCTTGATGAATTTCCAAGACAAATAGTACTTTATGTGCTCAAACACACAACTTTTGTGACTTTTCAAACTTTGAAGCTCGATAACTTCGGCAAATAAGGACCAAATTTGTTAAACAAAGTGTCAAATTAATCAGCACGACGAGATCTTTAACATAACACAACACATCATGATTGCATCTTGATGAATTTCCAAGACAAATAGTACTTTATGTGCTCAAACACCCAACTTTTGTGACTTTTCAAACTTTGAAGCTCGATAACTTCGGCAAATAAGAACCAAATTTGTTAAACAAAGTGTCAAATTAATCAGCTCGACGAGATCTTTAAAATGACACAACACATCATGATTGCATCTTGATGAATTTCCAAGACAAATAGTACTTTATGTGCTCAAACACCCAACTTTTGTGACTTTTCAAACTTTGAAGCTCGATAACTTCGGCAAATTAGGACCAAATTTGTTAAACAAAGTGTCACATTAATCAGCTCGACGAGATCTTTAAAATAACACAATACATCATGATTGCATCTTGATGAATTTCCAAGACAAATAGTACTTTATATGCTCAAACACACAACTTTTATGACTTTTCAAACTTTGAAGCTCGATAACTTCGGTAAATTAGGACCAAATTTGTTAAACAAAGTGTCAAATTAATCAGCTCGACGAGATCTTTAAAATAACACAACACATCATGATTGCATTTTGATGAATTTCCATGAAAAATAGTACTTTATGTGCTCAAACACCCAACTTTTGTGACTTTTCAAACTTTGAAGCTCGATAACTTCGGCAAATTAGGACCAAATTTGTTAAACAAAGTGTCAAATTAATCAGCTCGACGAGATCTTTAAAATGACACAACACATCATGATTGCATCTTGATGAATTTCCAAGACAAATAGTACTTTATGTGCTCAAACACCCAACTTTTGTGACTTTTCAAACTTTGAAGCTAGATAACTTCGGCAAATTAGGACCAAATTTGTTAAACAAAGTGTCACATTAATCAGCTCGACGAGATCTTTAAAATAACACAATACATCATGATTGCATCTTGATGAATTTCCAAGACAAATAGTACTTTATATGCTCAAACACACAACTTTTGTGACTTTTCAAACTTTGAAGCTCGATAACTTCGGTAAATTAGGACCAAATTTGTTAAACAAAGTGTCAAATTAATCAGCTCGACGAGATCTTTAAAATAACACAACACATCATGATTGCATCTTGATGAATTTCCAAGACAAATAGTACTTTATGTGCTCAAACACCCAACTTTTGTGACTTTTCAAACTTTGAAGCTCGATAACTTCGGCAAATTAGGACCAAATTTGTTAAACAAAGTGTCAAATTAATCAGCTCGACGAGATCTTTAAAATAACACAACACATCATGATTGCATCTTGATGAATTTCCATGAAAAATAGTACTTTATGTGCTCAAACACACAACTTTTGTGACTTTTCAAACTTTGAAGCTCGATAACTTCGGTAAATTAGGACCAAATTTGTTAAACAAAGTGTCAAATTAATCAGCTCGACGAGATCTTTAAAATAACACAACACATCATGATTGCATCTTGATGAATTTCCATGAAAAATAGTACTTTATGTGCTCAAACACACAACTTTTGTGACTTTTCAAACTTTGAAGCTCGATAACTTCGGCAAATAAGAACCAAATTTGTTAAACAAAGTGTCAAATTAATCAGCTCGACGAGATCTTTAAAATGACACAACACATCATGATTGCATCTTGATGAATTTCCAAGACAAATAGTACTTTATGTGCTCAAACACACAACTTTTGTGACTTTTCAAACTTTGAAGCTCGATAACTTCGGCAAATAAGGACCAAATTTGTTAAACAAAGTGTCAAATTAATCAGCACGACGAGATCTTTAACATAACACAACACATCATGATTGCATCTTGATGAATTTCCAAGACAAATAGTACTTTATGTGCTCAAACACCCAACTTTTGTGACTTTTCAAACTTTGAAGCTCGATAACTTCGGCAAATAAGAACCAAATTTGTTAAACAAAGTGTCAAATTAATCAGCTCGACGAGATCTTTAAAATGACACAACACATCATGATTGCATCTTGATGAATTTCCAAGACAAATAGTACTTTATGTGCTCAAACACACAACTTTTGTGACTTTTCAAACTTTGAAGCTCGATAACTTCGGCAAATAAGGACCAAATTTGTTAAACAAAGTGTCAAATTAATCAGCACGACGAGATCTTTAACATAACACAACACATCATGATTGCATCTTGATGAATTTCCAAGACAAATAGTACTTTATGTGCTCAAACACCCAACTTTTGTGACTTTTCAAACTTTGAAGCTCGATAACTTCGGCAAATAAGAACCAAATTTGTTAAACAAAGTGTCACATTAATCAGCTCGACGAGATCTTTAAAATAACACAACACATCATGATTGCATCTTGATGAATTTCCATGAAAAATAGTACTTTGTGTGCTCAAACACACAACTTTTATGACTTTTCAAACTTTGAAGCTCGATAACTTCGGTAAATTAGGACCAAATTTGTTAAACAAAGTGTCAAATTAATCAGCTCGAGGAGATTTTTAAAATAACACAACACATCATGATTGCATCTTGATGAATTTCCAAGACAAATAGTACTTTATGTGCTCAAACACCCAACTTTTGTGACTTTTCAAACTTTGAAGCTCGATAACTTCGGCAAATAAGAACCAAATTTGTTAAACAAAGTGTCACATTAATCAGCTCGACGAGATCTTTAACATAACACAACACATCATGATTGCATCTTGATGAATTTCCAAGACAAATAGTACTTTATGTGCTCAAACACCCAACTTTTGTGACTTTTCAAACTTTGAAGCTCGATAACTTCGGCAAATAAGAACCAAATTTGTTAAACAAAGTGTCAAATTAATCAGCTCGACGAGATCTTTAAAATGACACAACACATCATGATTGCATCTTGATGAATTTCCAAGACAAATAGTACTTTATGTGCTCAAACACACAACTTTTGTGACTTTTCAAACTTTGAAGCTCGATAACTTCGGCAAATAAGGACCAAATTTGTTAAACAAAGTGTCAAATTAATCAGCACGACGAGATCTTTAAAATAACACAATACATCATGATTGCATCTTGATGAATTTCCAAGACAAATAGTACTTTATATGCTCAAACACACAACTTTTATGACTTTTCAAACTTTGAAGCTCGATAACTTCGGTAAATTAGGACCAAATTTGTTAAACAAAGTGTCAAATTAATCAGCTCGACGAGATCTTTAAAATAACACAACACATCATGATTGCATTTTGATGAATTTCCATGAAAAATAGTACTTTATGTGCTCAAACACCCAACTTTTGTGACTTTTCAAACTTTGAAGCTCGATAACTTCGGCAAATTAGGACCAAATTTGTTAAACAAAGTGTCAAATTAATCAGCTCGACGAGATCTTTAAAATGACACAACACATCATGATTGCATCTTGATGAATTTCCAAGACAAATAGTACTTTATGTGCTCAAACACCCAACTTTTGTGACTTTTTAAACTTTGAAGCTAGATAACTTCGGCAAATTAGGACCAAATTTGTTAAACAAAGTGTCACATTAATCAGCTCGACGAGATCTTTAAAATAACACAATACATCATGATTGCATCTTGATGAATTTCCAAGACAAATAGTACTTTATATGCTCAAACACACAACTTTTGTGACTTTTCAAACTTTGAAGCTCGATAACTTCGGTAAATTAGGACCAAATTTGTTAAACAAAGTGTCAAATTAATCAGCTCGACGAGATCTTTAAAATAACACAACACATCATGATTGCATCTTGATGAATTTCCAAGACAAATAGTACTTTATGTGCTCAAACACCCAACTTTTGTGACTTTTCAAACTTTGAAGCTCGATAACTTCGGCAAATTAGGACCAAATTTGTTAAACAAAGTGTCAAATTAATCAGCTCGACGAGATCTTTAAAATAACACAACATATCATGATTGCATCTTGATGAATTTCCATGAAAAATAGTACTTTATGTGCTCAAACACACAACTTTTGTGACTTTTCAAACTTTGAAGCTCGATAACTTCGGTAAATTAGGACCAAATTTGTTAAACAAAGTGTCAAATTAATCAGCTCGACGAGATCTTTAAAATAACACAACACATCATGATTGCATCTTGATGAATTTCCATGAAAAATAGTACTTTATGTGCTCAAACACACAACTTTTGTGACTTTTCAAACTTTGAAGCTCGATAACTTCGGCAAATAAGAACCAAATTTGTTAAACAAAGTGTCAAATTAATCAGCTCGACGAGATCTTTAAAATGACACAACACATCATGATTGCATCTTGATGAATTTCCAAGACAAATAGTACTTTATGTGCTCAAACACACAACTTTTGTGACTTTTCAAACTTTGAAGCTCGATAACTTCGGCAAATAAGGACCAAATTTGTTAAACAAAGTGTCAAATTAATCAGCACGACGAGATCTTTAACATAACACAACACATCATGATTGCATCTTGATGAATTTCCAAGACAAATAGTACTTTATGTGCTCAAACACCCAACTTTTGTGACTTTTCAAACTTTGAAGCTCGATAACTTCGGCAAATAAGAACCAAATTTGTTAAACAAAGTGTCAAATTAATCAGCTCGACGAGATCTTTAACATAACACAACACATCATGATTGCATCTTGATGAATTTCCAAGACAAATAGTACTTTATGTGCTCAAACACCCAACTTTTGTGACTTTTCAAACTTTGAAGCTCGATAACTTCGGCAAATAAGAACCAAATTTGTTAAACAAAGTGTCAAATTAATCAGCTCGACGAGATCTTTAAAATGACACAACACATCATGATTGCATCTTGATGAATTTCCAAGACAAATAGTACTTTATGTGCTCAAACACACAACTTTTGTGACTTTTCAAACTTTGAAGCTCGATAACTTCGGCAAATAAGGACCAAATTTGTTAAACAAAGTGTCAAATTAATCAGCACGACGAGATCTTTAACATAACACAACACATCATGATTGCATCTTGATGAATTTCCAAGACAAATAGTACTTTATGTGCTCAAACACCCAACTTTTGTGACTTTTCAAACTTTGAAGCTCGATAACTTCGGCAAATAAGAACCAAATTTGTTAAACAAAGTGTCACATTAATCAGCTCGACGAGATCTTTAAAATAACACAACACATCATGATTGCATCTTGATGAATTTCCATGAAAAATAGTACTTTGTGTGCTCAAACACACAACTTTTATGACTTTTCAAACTTTGAAGCTCGATAACTTCGGTAAATTAGGACCAAATTTGTTAAACAAAGTGTCAAATTAATCAGCTCGAGGAGATTTTTAAAATAACACAACACATCATGATTGCATCTTGATGAATTTCCAAGACAAATAGTACTTTATGTGCTCAAACACCCAACTTTTGTGACTTTTCAAACTTTGAAGCTCGATAACTTCGGCAAATAAGAACCAAATTTGTTAAACAAAGTGTCACATTAATCAGCTCGACGAGATCTTTAAAATAACACAATACATCATGATTGCATCTTGATGAATTTCCAAGACAAATAGTACTTTATATGCTCAAACACACAACTTTTATGACTTTTCAAACTTTGAAGCTCGATAACTTCGGTAAATTAGGACCAAATTTGTTAAACAAAGTGTCAAATTAATCAGCTCGACGAGATCTTTAAAATAACACAACACATCATGATTGCATTTTGATGAATTTCCATGAAAAATAGTACTTTATGTGCTCAAACACACAACTTTTGTGACTTTTCAAACTTTGAAGCTCGATAACTTCGGCAAATTAGGACCAAATTTGTTAAACAAAGTGTCAAATTAATCAGCACGACGAGATCTTTAAAATAACACAACACATCATGATTGCATTTTGATGAATTTCCATGAAAAATAGTACTTTATGTGCTCAAACACACAACTTTTGTGACTTTTCAAACTTTGAAGCTCGATAACTTCGGCAAATAAGGACCAAATTTGTTAAACAAAGTGTCAAATTAATCAGCTCGACGAGATCTTTAAAATAACACAACACATCATGATTGCATCTTGATGAATTTCCATGAAAAATAGTACTTTGTGTGCTCAAACACACAACTTTTATGACTTTTCAAACTTTGAAGCTCGATAACTTCGGTAAATTAGGACCAAATTTGTTAAACAAAGTGTCAAATTAATCAGCTCGAGGAGATTTTTAAAATAACACAACACATCATGATTGCATCTTGATGAATTTCCATGAAAAATAGTACTTTATGTGCTCAAACACAAAACTTTTGTGACTTTTCACACTTTGTAGATCGATAACTTCAGCAAATGAGGACCAAATTTGTTAAACAAAGTGTCAAATTAATCAGGTCGACGAGATCTTTAAAATAACACAACATATCATGATTGCATCTTGATGAATTTCCATGAAAAATAGTACTTTATGTGCTCAAACACACAACTTTTGTGACTTTTCAAACTTTGAAGCTCGATAACTTCGGCAAATAAGGACCAAATTTGTTAAACAAAGTGTCAAATTAATCAGCTCGACGAGATCTTTAAAATAACACAACACATCATGATTGCATCTTGATGAATTTCCATGAAAAATAGTACTTTGTGTGCTCAAACACACAACTTTTATGACTTTTCAAACTTTGAAGCTCGATAACTTCGGTAAATTAGGACCAAATTTGTTAAACAAAGTGTCAAATTAATCAGCTCGAGGAGATTTTTAAAATAACACAACACATCATGATTGCATCTTGATGAATTTCCAAGACAAATAGTACTTTATGTGCTCAAACACCCAACTTTTGTGACTTTTCAAACTTTGAAGCTCGATAACTTCGGCAAATTAGGACCAAATTTGTTAAACAAAGTGTCAAATTAATCAGCTCGACGAGATCTTTAAAATAACACAACACATCATGATTGCATCTTGATGAATTTCCATGAAAAATAGTACTTTATGTGCTCAAACACACAACTTTTGTGACTTTTCAAACTTTGAAGCTCGATAACTTCGGTAAATTAGGACCAAATTTGTTAAACAAAGTGTCAAATTAATCAGCACGACGAGATCTTTAACATAACACAACACATCATGATTGCATCTTGATGAATTTCCAAGACAAATAGTACTTTATGTGCTCAAACACCCAACTTTTGTGACTTTTCAAACTTTGAAGCTCGATAACTTCGGCAAATAAGAACCAAATTTGTTAAACAAAGTGTCAAATTAATCAGCTCGACGAGATCTTTAAAATGACACAACACATCATGATTGCATCTTGATGAATTTCCATGAAAAATAGTACTTTGTGTGCTCAAACACACAACTTTTATGACTTTTCAAACTTTGAAGCTCGATAACTTCGGTAAATTAGGACCAAATTTGTTAAACAAAGTGTCAAATTAATCAGCTCGAGGAGATTTTTAAAATAACACAACACATCATGATTGCATCTTGATGAATTTCCAAGACAAATAGTACTTTATGTGCTCAAACACCCAACTTTTGTGACTTTTCAAACTTTGAAGCTCGATAACTTCGGCAAATTAGGACCAAATTTGTTAAACAAAGTGTCAAATTAATCAGCTCGACGAGATCTTTAAAATAACACAACACATCATGTTTGCATCTTGATGAATTTCCATGAAAAATAGTACTTTATGTGCTCAAACACACAACTTTTGTGACTTTTCAAACTTTGAAGCTCGATAACTTCGGTAAATTAGGACCAAATTTGTTAAACAAAGTGTCAAATTAATCAGCACGACGAGATCTTTAACATAACACAACACATCATGATTGCATCTTGATGAATTTCCAAGACAAATAGTACTTTATGTGCTCAAACACCCAACTTTTGTGACTTTTCAAACTTTGAAGCTCGATAACTTCGGCAAATAAGAACCAAATTTGTTAAACAAAGTGTCAAATTAATCAGCTCGACGAGATCTTTAAAATGACACAACACATCATGATTGCATCTTGATGAATTTCCAAGACAAATAGTACTTTATGTGCTCAAACACACAACTTTTGTGACTTTTCAAACTTTGAAGCTCGATAACTTCGGCAAATAAGGACCAAATTTGTTAAACAAAGTGTCAAATTAATCAGCACGACGAGATCTTTAACATAACACAACACATCATGATTGCATCTTGATGAATTTCCAAGACAAATAGTACTTTATGTGCTCAAACACCCAACTTTTGTGACTTTTCAAACTTTGAAGCTCGATAACTTCGGCAAATTAGGACCAAATTTGTTAAACAAAGTGTCAAATTAATCAGCTCGACGAGATCTTTAAAATGACACAACACATCATGATTGCATCTTGATGAATTTCCAAGACAAATAGTACTTTATGTGCTCAAACACACAACTTTTGTGACTTTTCAAACTTTGAAGCTCGATAACTTCGGCAAATAAGGACCAAATTTGTTAAACAAAGTGTCAAATTAATCAGCACGACGAGATCTTTAACATAACACAACACATCATGATTGCATCTTGATGAATTTCCAAGACAAATAGTACTTTATGTGCTCAAACACCCAACTTTTGTGACTTTTCAAACTTTGAAGCTCGATAACTTCGGCAAATTAGGACCAAATTTGTTAAACAAAGTGTCAAATTAATCAGCTCGACGAGATCTTTAAAATGACACAACACATCATGATTGCATCTTGATGAATTTCCAAGACAAATAGTACTTTATGTGCTCAAACACCCAACTTTTGTGACTTTTCAAACTTTGAAGCTCGATAACTTCGGCAAATTAGGACCAAATTTGTTAAACAAAGTGTCACATTAATCAGCTCGACGAGATCTTTAAAATAACACAATACATCATGATTGCATCTTGATGAATTTCCAAGACAAATAGTACTTTATATGCTCAAACACACAACTTTTATGACTTTTCAAACTTTGAAGCTCGATAACTTCGGTAAATTAGGACCAAATTTGTTAAACAAAGTGTCAAATTAATCAGCTCGACGAGATCTTTAAAATAACACAACATATCATGATTGCATCTTGATGAATTTCCATGAAAAATAGTACTTTATGTGCTCAAACACACAACTTTTGTGACTTTTCAAACTTTGAAGCTCGATAACTTCGGCAAATAAGGACCAAATTTGTTAAACAAAGTGTCAAATTAATCAGCTCGACGAGATCTTTAAAATAACACAACACATCATGATTGCATCTTGATGAATTTCCATGAAAAATAGTACTTTATGTGCTCAAACACACAACTTTTGTGACTTTTCAAACTTTGAAGCTCGATAACTTCGGTAAATTAGGACCAAATTTGTTAAACAAAGTGTCAAATTAATCAGCTCGACGAGATCTTTAAAATAACACAACACATCGTGATTGCATCTTGATGAATTTCCATGAAAAATAGTACTTTATGTGCTCAAACACACAACTTTTGTGACTTTTCAAACTTTGAAGCTCGATAACTTCGGCAAATAAGGACCAAATTTGTTAAACAAAGTGTCAAATTAATCAGCTCGACGAGATCTTTAAAATGACACAACACATCATGATTGCATCTTGATGAATTTCCAAGACAAATAGTACTTTATGTGCTCAAACACACAACTTTTGTGACTTTTCAAACTTTGAAGCTCGATAACTTCGGCAAATAAGGACCAAATTTGTTAAACAAAGTGTCAAATTAATCAGCTCGACGAGATCTTTAAAATAACACAACACATCATGATTGCATTTTGATGAATTTCCATGAAAAATAGTACTTTATGTGCTCAAACACACAACTTTTGTGACTTTTCAAACTTTGAAGCTCGATAACTTCGGCAAATTAGGACCAAATTTGTTAAACAAAGTGTCAAATTAATCAGCACGACGAGATCTTTAAAATAACACAACATATCATGATTGCATCTTGATGAATTTCCATGAAAAATAGTACTTTATGTGCTCAAACACACAACTTTTGTGACTTTTCAAACTTTGAAGCTCGATAACTTCGGCAAATAAGGACCAAATTTGTTAAACAAAGTGTCAAATTAATCAGCTCGACGAGATCTTTAAAATAACACAACACATCATGATTGCATTTTGATGAATTTCCATGAAAAATAGTACTTTATGTGCTCAAACACACAACTTTTGTGACTTTTCAAACTTTGAAGCTCGATAACTTCGGCAAATTAGGACCAAATTTGTTAAACAAAGTGTCAAATTAATCAGCACGACGAGATCTTTAAAATAACACAACATATCATGATTGCATCTTGATGAATTTCCATGAAAAATAGTACTTTATGTGCTCAAACACACAACTTTTGTGACTTTTCAAACTTTGAAGCTCGATAACTTCGGTAAATTAGGACCAAATTTGTTAAACAAAGTGTCAAATTAATCAGCTCGACGAGATCTTTAAAATAACACAACACATCATGATTGCATCTTGATGAATTTCCATGAAAAATAGTACTTTATGTGCTCAAACACACAACTTTTGTGACTTTTCAAACTTTGAAGCTCGATAACTTCGGCAAATTAGGACCAAATTTGTTAAACAAAGTGTCACATTAATCAGCTCGACGAGATCTTTAAAATAACACAATACATCATGATTGCATCTTGATGAATTTCCAAGACAAATAGTACTTTATATGCTCAAACACACAACTTTTATGACTTTTCAAACTTTGAAGCTCGATAACTTCGGTAAATTAGGACCAAATTTGTTAAACAAAGTGTCAAATTAATCAGCTCGACGAGATCTTTAAAATAACACAACACATCATGATTGCATTTTGATGAATTTCCATGAAAAATAGTACTTTATGTGCTCAAACACACAACTTTTGTGACTTTTCAAACTTTGAAGCTCGATAACTTCGGCAAATTAGGACCAAATTTGTTAAACAAAGTGTCAAATTAATCAGCACGACGAGATCTTTAAAATAACACAACATATCATGATTGCATCTTGATGAATTTCCATGAAAAATAGTACTTTATGTGCTCAAACACACAACTTTTGTGACTTTTCAAACTTTGAAGCTCGATAACTTCGGCAAATAAGGACCAAATTTGTTAAACAAAGTGTCAAATTAATCAGCTCGACGAGATCTTTAAAATAACACAACACATCATGATTGCATCTTGATGAATTTCCATGAAAAATAGTACTTTGTGTGCTCAAACACACAACTTTTATGACTTTTCAAACTTTGAAGCTCGATAACTTCGGTAAATTAGGACCAAATTTGTTAAACAAAGTGTCAAATTAATCAGCTCGAGGAGATTTTTAAAATAACACAACACATCATGATTGCATCTTGATGAATTTCCATGAAAAATAGTACTTTATGTGCTCAAACACAAAACTTTTGTGACTTTTCACACTTTGTAGATCGATAACTTCAGCAAATGAGGACCAAATTTGTTAAACAAAGTGTCAAATTAATCAGGTCGACGAGATCTTTAAAATAACACAACATATCATGATTGCATCTTGATGAATTTCCATGAAAAATAGTACTTTATGTGCTCAAACACACAACTTTTGTGACTTTTCAAACTTTGAAGCTCGATAACTTCGGCAAATAAGGACCAAATTTGTTAAACAAAGTGTCAAATTAATCAGCTCGACGAGATCTTTAAAATAACACAACACATCATGATTGCATCTTGATGAATTTCCATGAAAAATAGTACTTTGTGTGCTCAAACACACAACTTTTATGACTTTTCAAACTTTGAAGCTCGATAACTTCGGTAAATTAGGACCAAATTTGTTAAACAAAGTGTCAAATTAATCAGCTCGAGGAGATTTTTAAAATAACACAACACATCATGATTGCATCTTGATGAATTTCCAAGACAAATAGTACTTTATGTGCTCAAACACCCAACTTTTGTGACTTTTCAAACTTTGAAGCTCGATAACTTCGGCAAATTAGGACCAAATTTGTTAAACAAAGTGTCAAATTAATCAGCTCGACGAGATCTTTAAAATAACACAACACATCATGATTGCATCTTGATGAATTTCCATGAAAAATAGTACTTTATGTGCTCAAACACACAACTTTTGTGACTTTTCAAACTTTGAAGCTCGATAACTTCGGTAAATTAGGACCAAATTTGTTAAACAAAGTGTCAAATTAATCAGCACGACGAGATCTTTAACATAACACAACACATCATGATTGCATCTTGATGAATTTCCAAGACAAATAGTACTTTATGTGCTCAAACACCCAACTTTTGTGACTTTTCAAACTTTGAAGCTCGATAACTTCGGCAAATAAGAACCAAATTTGTTAAACAAAGTGTCAAATTAATCAGCTCGACGAGATCTTTAAAATGACACAACACATCATGATTGCATCTTGATGAATTTCCAAGACAAATAGTACTTTATGTGCTCAAACACCCAACTTTTGTGACTTTTCAAACTTTGAAGCTCGATAACTTCGGCAAATTAGGACCAAATTTGTTAAACAAAGTGTCAAATTAATCAGCTCGACGAGATCTTTAAAATGACACAACACATCATGATTGCATCTTGATGAATTTCCAAGACAAATAGTACTTTATGTGCTCAAACACCCAACTTTTGTGACTTTTCAAACTTTGAAGCTCGATAACTTCGGCAAATTAGGACCAAATTTGTTAAACAAAGTGTCACATTAATCAGCTCGACGAGATCTTTAAAATAACACAATACATCATGATTGCATCTTGATGAATTTCCAAGACAAATAGTACTTTATATGCTCAAACACACAACTTTTATGACTTTTCAAACTTTGAAGCTCGATAACTTCGGTAAATTAGGACCAAATTTGTTAAACAAAGTGTCAAATTAATCAGCTCGACGAGATCTTTAAAATAACACAACACATCATGATTGCATTTTGATGAATTTCCATGAAAAATAGTACTTTATGTGCTCAAACACACAACTTTTGTGACTTTTCAAACTTTGAAGCTCGATAACTTCGGCAAATTAGGACCAAATTTGTTAAACAAAGTGTCAAATTAATCAGCACGACGAGATCTTTAAAATAACACAACATATCATGATTGCATCTTGATGAATTTCCATGAAAAATAGTACTTTATGTGCTCAAACACACAACTTTTGTGACTTTTCAAACTTTGAAGCTCGATAACTTCGGCAAATAAGGACCAAATTTGTTAAACAAAGTGTCAAATTAATCAGCTCGACGAGATCTTTAAAATAACACAACACATCATGATTGCATCTTGATGAATTTCCATGAAAAATAGTACTTTATGTGCTCAAACACACAACTTTTGTGACTTTTCAAACTTTGAAGCTCGATAACTTCGGTAAATTAGGACCAAATTTGTTAAACAAAGTGTCAAATTAATCAGCTCGACGAGATCTTTAAAATAACACAACACATCGTGATTGCATCTTGATGAATTTCCATGAAAAATAGTACTTTATGTGCTCAAACACACAACTTTTGTGACTTTTCAAACTTTGAAGCTCGATAACTTCGGCAAATAAGAACCAAATTTGTTAAACAAAGTGTCAAATTAATCAGCTCGACGAGATCTTTAAAATGACACAACACATCATGATTGCATCTTGATGAATTTCCAAGACAAATAGTACTTTATGTGCTCAAACACACAACTTTTGTGACTTTTCAAACTTTGAAGCTCGATAACTTCGGCAAATAAGGACCAAATTTGTTAAACAAAGTGTCAAATTAATCAGCACGACGAGATCTTTAACATAACACAACACATCATGATTGCATCTTGATGAATTTCCAAGACAAATAGTACTTTATGTGCTCAAACACCCAACTTTTGTGACTTTTCAAACTTTGAAGCTCGATAACTTCGGCAAATAAGAACCAAATTTGTTAAACAAAGTGTCAAATTAATCAGCTCGACGAGATCTTTAAAATGACACAACACATCATGATTGCATCTTGATGAATTTCCAAGACAAATAGTACTTTATGTGCTCAAACACACAACTTTTGTGACTTTTCAAACTTTGAAGCTCGATAACTTCGGCAAATAAGGACCAAATTTGTTAAACAAAGTGTCAAATTAATCAGCACGACGAGATCTTTAACATAACACAACACATCATGATTGCATCTTGATGAATTTCCAAGACAAATAGTACTTTATGTGCTCAAACACCCAACTTTTGTGACTTTTCAAACTTTGAAGCTCGATAACTTCGGCAAATTAGGACCAAATTTGTTAAACAAAGTGTCAAATTAATCAGCTCGACGAGATCTTTAAAATGACACAACACATCATGATTGCATCTTGATGAATTTCCAAGACAAATAGTACTTTATGTGCTCAAACACCCAACTTTTGTGACTTTTCAAACTTTGAAGCTCGATAACTTCGGCAAATAAGGACCAAATTTGTTAAACAAAGTGTCAAATTAATCAGCTCGACGAGATCTTTAAAATAACACAACACATCATGATTGCATCTTGATGAATTTCCATGAAAAATAGTACTTTATGTGCTCAAACACACAACTTTTGTGACTTTTCAAACTTTGAAGCTCGATAACTTCGGTAAATTAGGACCAAATTTGTTAAACAAAGTGTCAAATTAATCAGCTCGACGAGATCTTTAAAATAACACAACACATCGTGATTGCATCTTGATGAATTTCCATGAAAAATAGTACTTTATGTGCTCAAACACACAACTTTTGTGACTTTTCAAACTTTGAAGCTCGATAACTTCGGCAAATAAGGACCAAATTTGTTAAACAAAGTGTCAAATTAATCAGCTCGACGAGATCTTTAAAATGACACAACACATCATGATTGCATCTTGATGAATTTCCAAGACAAATAGTACTTTATGTGCTCAAACACACAACTTTTGTGACTTTTCAAACTTTGAAGCTCGATAACTTCGGCAAATAAGGACCAAATTTGTTAAACAAAGTGTCAAATTAATCAGCTCGACGAGATCTTTAAAATAACACAACACATCATGATTGCATTTTGATGAATTTCCATGAAAAATAGTACTTTATGTGCTCAAACACACAACTTTTGTGACTTTTCAAACTTTGAAGCTCGATAACTTCGGCAAATTAGGACCAAATTTGTTAAACAAAGTGTCAAATTAATCAGCACGACGAGATCTTTAAAATAACACAACATATCATGATTGCATCTTGATGAATTTCCATGAAAAATAGTACTTTATGTGCTCAAACACACAACTTTTGTGACTTTTCAAACTTTGAAGCTCGATAACTTCGGCAAATAAGGACCAAATTTGTTAAACAAAGTGTCAAATTAATCAGCTCGACGAGATCTTTAAAATAACACAACACATCATGATTGCATTTTGATGAATTTCCATGAAAAATAGTACTTTATGTGCTCAAACACACAACTTTTGTGACTTTTCAAACTTTGAAGCTCGATAACTTCGGCAAATTAGGACCAAATTTGTTAAACAAAGTGTCAAATTAATCAGCACGACGAGATCTTTAAAATAACACAACATATCATGATTGCATCTTGATGAATTTCCATGAAAAATAGTACTTTATGTGCTCAAACACACAACTTTTGTGACTTTTCAAACTTTGAAGCTCGATAACTTCGGTAAATTAGGACCAAATTTGTTAAACAAAGTGTCAAATTAATCAGCTCGACGAGATCTTTAAAATAACACAACACATCATGATTGCATCTTGATGAATTTCCATGAAAAATAGTACTTTATGTGCTCAAACACACAACTTTTGTGACTTTTCAAACTTTGAAGCTCGATAACTTCGGCAAATTAGGACCAAATTTGTTAAACAAAGTGTCACATTAATCAGCTCGACGAGATCTTTAAAATAACACAATACATCATGATTGCATCTTGATGAATTTCCAAGACAAATAGTACTTTATATGCTCAAACACACAACTTTTATGACTTTTCAAACTTTGAAGCTCGATAACTTCGGTAAATTAGGACCAAATTTGTTAAACAAAGTGTCAAATTAATCAGCTCGACGAGATCTTTAAAATAACACAACACATCATGATTGCATTTTGATGAATTTCCATGAAAAATAGTACTTTATGTGCTCAAACACACAACTTTTGTGACTTTTCAAACTTTGAAGCTCGATAACTTCGGCAAATTAGGACCAAATTTGTTAAACAAAGTGTCAAATTAATCAGCACGACGAGATCTTTAAAATAACACAACATATCATGATTGCATCTTGATGAATTTCCATGAAAAATAGTACTTTATGTGCTCAAACACACAACTTTTGTGACTTTTCAAACTTTGAAGCTCGATAACTTCGGCAAATAAGGACCAAATTTGTTAAACAAAGTGTCAAATTAATCAGCTCGACGAGATCTTTAAAATAACACAACACATCATGATTGCATCTTGATGAATTTCCATGAAAAATAGTACTTTGTGTGCTCAAACACACAACTTTTATGACTTTTCAAACTTTGAAGCTCGATAACTTCGGTAAATTAGGACCAAATTTGTTAAACAAAGTGTCAAATTAATCAGCTCGAGGAGATTTTTAAAATAACACAACACATCATGATTGCATCTTGATGAATTTCCATGAAAAATAGTACTTTATGTGCTCAAACACAAAACTTTTGTGACTTTTCACACTTTGTAGATCGATAACTTCAGCAAATGAGGACCAAATTTGTTAAACAAAGTGTCAAATTAATCAGGTCGACGAGATCTTTAAAATAACACAACATATCATGATTGCATCTTGATGAATTTCCATGAAAAATAGTACTTTATGTGCTCAAACACACAACTTTTGTGACTTTTCAAACTTTGAAGCTCGATAACTTCGGCAAATAAGGACCAAATTTGTTAAACAAAGTGTCAAATTAATCAGCTCGACGAGATCTTTAAAATAACACAACACATCATGATTGCATCTTGATGAATTTCCATGAAAAATAGTACTTTGTGTGCTCAAACACACAACTTTTATGACTTTTCAAACTTTGAAGCTCGATAACTTCGGTAAATTAGGACCAAATTTGTTAAACAAAGTGTCAAATTAATCAGCTCGAGGAGATTTTTAAAATAACACAACACATCATGATTGCATCTTGATGAATTTCCAAGACAAATAGTACTTTATGTGCTCAAACACCCAACTTTTGTGACTTTTCAAACTTTGAAGCTCGATAACTTCGGCAAATTAGGACCAAATTTGTTAAACAAAGTGTCAAATTAATCAGCTCGACGAGATCTTTAAAATAACACAACACATCATGATTGCATCTTGATGAATTTCCATGAAAAATAGTACTTTATGTGCTCAAACACACAACTTTTGTGACTTTTCAAACTTTGAAGCTCGATAACTTCGGTAAATTAGGACCAAATTTGTTAAACAAAGTGTCAAATTAATCAGCACGACGAGATCTTTAACATAACACAACACATCATGATTGCATCTTGATGAATTTCCAAGACAAATAGTACTTTATGTGCTCAAACACCCAACTTTTGTGACTTTTCAAACTTTGAAGCTCGATAACTTCGGCAAATAAGAACCAAATTTGTTAAACAAAGTGTCAAATTAATCAGCTCGACGAGATCTTTAAAATGACACAACACATCATGATTGCATCTTGATGAATTTCCAAGACAAATAGTACTTTATGTGCTCAAACACCCAACTTTTGTGACTTTTCAAACTTTGAAGCTCGATAACTTCGGCAAATTAGGACCAAATTTGTTAAACAAAGTGTCAAATTAATCAGCTCGACGAGATCTTTAAAATGACACAACACATCATGATTGCATCTTGATGAATTTCCAAGACAAATAGTACTTTATGTGCTCAAACACCCAACTTTTGTGACTTTTCAAACTTTGAAGCTCGATAACTTCGGCAAATTAGGACCAAATTTGTTAAACAAAGTGTCACATTAATCAGCTCGACGAGATCTTTAAAATAACACAATACATCATGATTGCATCTTGATGAATTTCCAAGACAAATAGTACTTTATATGCTCAAACACACAACTTTTATGACTTTTCAAACTTTGAAGCTCGATAACTTCGGTAAATTAGGACCAAATTTGTTAAACAAAGTGTCAAATTAATCAGCTCGACGAGATCTTTAAAATAACACAACACATCATGATTGCATTTTGATGAATTTCCATGAAAAATAGTACTTTATGTGCTCAAACACACAACTTTTGTGACTTTTCAAACTTTGAAGCTCGATAACTTCGGCAAATTAGGACCAAATTTGTTAAGCAAAGTGTCAAATTAATCAGCACGACGAGATCTTTAAAATAACACAACATATCATGATTGCATCTTGATGAATTTCCATGAAAAATAGTACTTTATGTGCTCAAACACACAACTTTTGTGACTTTTCAAACTTTGAAGCTCGATAACTTCGGCAAATAAGGACCAAATTTGTTAAACAAAGTGTCAAATTAATCAGCTCGACGAGATCTTTAAAATAACACAACACATCATGATTGCATCTTGATGAATTTCCATGAAAAATAGTACTTTATGTGCTCAAACACACAACTTTTGTGACTTTTCAAACTTTGAAGCTCGATAACTTCGGTAAATTAGGACCAAATTTGTTAAACAAAGTGTCAAATTAATCAGCTCGACGAGATCTTTAAAATAACACAACACATCGTGATTGCATCTTGATGAATTTCCATGAAAAATAGTACTTTATGTGCTCAAACACACAACTTTTGTGACTTTTCAAACTTTGAAGCTCGATAACTTCGGCAAATAAGAACCAAATTTGTTAAACAAAGTGTCAAATTAATCAGCTCGACGAGATCTTTAAAATGACACAACACATCATGATTGCATCTTGATGAATTTCCAAGACAAATAGTACTTTATGTGCTCAAACACACAACTTTTGTGACTTTTCAAACTTTGAAGCTCGATAACTTCGGCAAATAAGGACCAAATTTGTTAAACAAAGTGTCAAATTAATCAGCACGACGAGATCTTTAACATAACACAACACATCATGATTGCATCTTGATGAATTTCCAAGACAAATAGTACTTTATGTGCTCAAACACCCAACTTTTGTGACTTTTCAAACTTTGAAGCTCGATAACTTCGGCAAATAAGAACCAAATTTGTTAAACAAAGTGTCAAATTAATCAGCTCGACGAGATCTTTAAAATGACACAACACATCATGATTGCATCTTGATGAATTTCCAAGACAAATAGTACTTTATGTGCTCAAACACACAACTTTTGTGACTTTTCAAACTTTGAAGCTCGATAACTTCGGCAAATAAGGACCAAATTTGTTAAACAAAGTGTCAAATTAATCAGCACGACGAGATCTTTAACATAACACAACACATCATGATTGCATCTTGATGAATTTCCAAGACAAATAGTACTTTATGTGCTCAAACACCCAACTTTTGTGACTTTTCAAACTTTGAAGCTCGATAACTTCGGCAAATTAGGACCAAATTTGTTAAACAAAGTGTCAAATTAATCAGCTCGACGAGATCTTTAAAATGACACAACACATCATGATTGCATCTTGATGAATTTCCAAGACAAATAGTACTTTATGTGCTCAAACACCCAACTTTTGTGACTTTTCAAACTTTGAAGCTCGATAACTTCGGCAAATTAGGACCAAATTTGTTAAACAAAGTGTCACATTAATCAGCTCGACGAGATCTTTAAAATAACACAATACATCATGATTGCATCTTGATGAATTTCCAAGACAAATAGTACTTTATATGCTCAAACACACAACTTTTATGACTTTTCAAACTTTGAAGCTCGATAACTTCGGTAAATTAGGACCAAATTTGTTAAACAAAGTGTCAAATTAATCAGCTCGACGAGATCTTTAAAATAACACAACACATCATGATTGCATTTTGATGAATTTCCATGAAAAATAGTACTTTATGTGCTCAAACACACAACTTTTGTGACTTTTCAAACTTTGAAGCTCGATAACTTCGGCAAATTAGGACCAAATTTGTTAAACAAAGTGTCAAATTAATCAGCACGACGAGATCTTTAAAATAACACAACATATCATGATTGCATCTTGATGAATTTCCATGAAAAATAGTACTTTATGTGCTCAAACACACAACTTTTGTGACTTTTCAAACTTTGAAGCTCGATAACTTCGGCAAATAAGGACCAAATTTGTTAAACAAAGTGTCAAATTAATCAGCTCGACGAGATCTTTAAAATAACACAACACATCATGATTGCATCTTGATGAATTTCCATGAAAAATAGTACTTTGTGTGCTCAAACACACAACTTTTATGACTTTTCAAACTTTGAAGCTCGATAACTTCGGTAAATTAGGACCAAATTTGTTAAACAAAGTGTCAAATTAATCAGCTCGAGGAGATTTTTAAAATAACGCAACACATCATGATTGCATCTTGATGAATTTCCATGAAAAATAGTACTTTATGTGCTCAAACACAAAACTTTTGTGACTTTTCACACTTTGTAGATCGATAACTTCAGCAAATGAGGACCAAATTTGTTAAACAAAGTGTCAAATTAATCAGCTCGACGAGATTTTTAAAATAACACAACACATCATGATTGCATCTTAATGAATTTCCATGAAAAATAGTACTTTATGTGCTCAAACACACAACTTTTGTGACTTTTCAAACTTTGAAGCTCGATAACTTCGGCAAATAAGAACCAAATTTGTTAAACAAAGTGTCAAATTAATCAGCTCGACGAGATCTTTAAAATGACACAACACATCATGATTGCATCTTGATGAATTTCCAAGACAAATAGTACTTTATGTGCTCAAACACACAACTTTTGTGACTTTTCAAACTTTGAAGCTCGATAACTTCGGCAAATAAGGACCAAATTTGTTAAACAAAGTGTCAAATTAATCAGCACGACGAGATCTTTAACATAACACAACACATCATGATTGCATCTTGATGAATTTCCAAGACAAATAGTACTTTATGTGCTCAAACACCCAACTTTTGTGACTTTTCAAACTTTGAAGCTCGATAACTTCGGCAAATAAGAACCAAATTTGTTAAACAAAGTGTCAAATTAATCAGCTCGACGAGATCTTTAAAATGACAACACATCATGATTGCATCTTGATGAATTTCCAAGACAAATAGTACTTTATGTGCTCAAACACCCAACTTTTGTGACTTTTCAAACTTTGAAGCTCGATAACTTCGGCAAATTAGGACCAAATTTGTTAAACAAAGTGTCAAATTAATCAGCTCGACGGGATCTTTAAAATGACACAACACATCATGATTGCATCTTGATGAATTTCCAAGACAAATAGTACTTTATGTGCTCAAACACCCAACTTTTGTGACTTTTCAAACTTTGAAGCTCGATAACTTCGGCAAATTAGGACCAAATTTGTTAAACAAAGTGTCACATTAATCAGCTCGACGAGATCTTTAAAATAACACAATACATCATGATTGCATCTTGATGAATTTCCAAGACAAATAGTACTTTATATGCTCAAACACACAACTTTTATGACTTTTCAAACTTTGAAGCTCGATAACTTCGGTAAATTAGGACCAAATTTGTTAAACAAAGTGTCAAATTAATCAGCTCGACGAGATCTTTAAAAT
The DNA here is from genome assembly GCF_040115645.1 of Euwallacea fornicatus. Lineage (NCBI taxonomy): Eukaryota > Metazoa > Arthropoda > Insecta > Coleoptera > Curculionidae > Euwallacea > Euwallacea fornicatus. The sequence continues at coordinate 796,226 of NW_027096009.1, forward strand.
AACACAACACATCATGATTGCATTTTGATGAATTTCCATGAAAAATAGTACTTTATGTGCTCAAACACACAACTTTTGTGACTTTTCAAACTTTGAAGCTCGATAACTTCGGCAAATTAGGACCAAATTTGTTAAACAAAGTGTCAAATTAATCAGCACGACGAGATCTTTAAAATAACACAACATATCATGATTGCATCTTGATGAATTTCCATGAAAAATAGTACTTTATGTGCTCAAACACACAACTTTTGTGACTTTTCAAACTTTGAAGCTCGATAACTTCGGCAAATAAGGACCAAATTTGTTAAACAAAGTGTCAAATTAATCAGCTCGACGAGATCTTTAAAATAACACAACACATCATGATTGCATCTTGATGAATTTCCATGAAAAATAGTACTTTATGTGCTCAAACACACAACTTTTGTGACTTTTCAAACTTTGAAGCTCGATAACTTCGGTAAATTAGGACCAAATTTGTTAAACAAAGTGTCAAATTAATCAGCTCGACGAGATCTTTAAAATAACACAACACATCGTGATTGCATCTTGATGAATTTCCATGAAAAATAGTACTTTATGTGCTCAAACACACAACTTTTGTGACTTTTCAAACTTTGAAGCTCGATAACTTCGGCAAATAAGAACCAAATTTGTTAAACAAAGTGTCAAATTAATCAGCTCGACGAGATCTTTAAAATGACACAACACATCATGATTGCATCTTGATGAATTTCCAAGACAAATAGTACTTTATGTGCTCAAACACACAACTTTTGTGACTTTTCAAACTTTGAAGCTCGATAACTTCGGCAAATAAGGACCAAATTTGTTAAACAAAGTGTCAAATTAATCAGCACGACGAGATCTTTAACATAACACAACACATCATGATTGCATCTTGATGAATTTCCAAGACAAATAGTACTTTATGTGCTCAAACACCCAACTTTTGTGACTTTTCAAACTTTGAAGCTCGATAACATCGGCAAATAAGAACCAAATTTGTTAAACAAAGTGTCAAATTAATCAGCTCGACGAGATCTTTAAAATGACACAACACATCATGATTGCATCTTGATGAATTTCCAAGACAAATAGTACTTTATGTGCTCAAACACACAACTTTTGTGACTTTTCAAACTTTGAAGCTCGATAACTTCGGCAAATAAGGACCAAATTTGTTAAACAAAGTGTCAAATTAATCAGCACGACGAGATCTTTAACATAACACAACACATCATGATTGCATCTTGATGAATTTCCAAGACAAATAGTACTTTATGTGCTCAAACACCCAACTTTTGTGACTTTTCAAACTTTGAAGCTCGATAACTTCGGCAAATTAGGACCAAATTTGTTAAACAAAGTGTCAAATTAATCAGCTCGACGAGATCTTTAAAATGACACAACACATCATGATTGCATCTTGATGAATTTCCAAGACAAATAGTACTTTATGTGCTCAAACACCCAACTTTTGTGACTTTTCAAACTTTGAAGCTCGATAACTTCGGCAAATTAGGACCAAATTTGTTAAACAAAGTGTCACATTAATCAGCTCGACGAGATCTTTAAAATAACACAATACATCATGATTGCATCTTGATGAATTTCCAAGACAAATAGTACTTTATATGCTCAAACACACAACTTTTATGACTTTTCAAACTTTGAAGCTCGATAACTTCGGTAAATTAGGACCAAATTTGTTAAACAAAGTGTCAAATTAATCAGCTCGACGAGATCTTTAAAATAACACAACACATCATGATTGCATTTTGATGAATTTCCATGAAAAATAGTACTTTATGTGCTCAAACACACAACTTTTGTGACTTTTCAAACTTTGAAGCTCGATAACTTCGGCAAATTAGGACCAAATTTGTTAAACAAAGTGTCAAATTAATCAGCACGACGAGATCTTTAAAATAACACAACATATCATGATTGCATCTTGATGAATTTCCATGAAAAATAGTACTTTATGTGCTCAAACACACAACTTTTGTGACTTTTCAAACTTTGAAGCTCGATAACTTCGGCAAATAAGGACCAAATTTGTTAAACAAAGTGTCAAATTAATCAGCTCGACGAGATCTTTAAAATAACACAACACATCATGATTGCATCTTGATGAATTTCCATGAAAAATAGTACTTTGTGTGCTCAAACACACAACTTTTATGACTTTTCAAACTTTGAAGCTCGATAACTTCGGTAAATTAGGACCAAATTTGTTAAACAAAGTGTCAAATTAATCAGCTCGAGGAGATTTTTAAAATAACGCAACACATCATGATTGCATCTTGATGAATTTCCATGAAAAATAGTACTTTATGTGCTCAAACACAAAACTTTTGTGACTTTTCACACTTTGTAGATCGATAACTTCAGCAAATGAGGACCAAATTTGTTAAACAAAGTGTCAAATTAATCAGCTCGACGAGATTTTTAAAATAACACAACACATCATGATTGCATCTTAATGAATTTCCATGAAAAATAGTACTTTATGTGCTCAAACACACAACTTTTGTGACTTTTCAAACTTTGAAGCTCGATAACTTCGGCAAATAAGAACCAAATTTGTTAAACAAAGTGTCAAATTAATCAGCTCGACGAGATCTTTAAAATGACACAACACATCATGATTGCATCTTGATGAATTTCCAAGACAAATAGTACTTTATGTGCTCAAACACACAACTTTTGTGACTTTTCAAACTTTGAAGCTCGATAACTTCGGCAAATAAGGACCAAATTTGTTAAACAAAGTGTCAAATTAATCAGCACGACGAGATCTTTAACATAACACAACACATCATGATTGCATCTTGATGAATTTCCAAGACAAATAGTACTTTATGTGCTCAAACACCCAACTTTTGTGACTTTTCAAACTTTGAAGCTCGATAACTTCGGCAAATAAGAACCAAATTTGTTAAACAAAGTGTCAAATTAATCAGCTCGACGAGATCTTTAAAATGACACAACACATCATGATTGCATCTTGATGAATTTCCAAGACAAATAGTACTTTATGTGCTCAAACACACAACTTTTGTGACTTTTCAAACTTTGAAGCTCGATAACTTCGGCAAATTAGGACCAAATTTGTTAAACAAAGTGTCACATTAATCAGCTCGACGAGATCTTTAAAATAACACAATACATCATGATTGCATCTTGATGAATTTCCAAGACAAATAGTACTTTATATGCTCAAACACACAACTTTTATGACTTTTCAAACTTTGAAGCTCGATAACTTCGGTAAATTAGGACCAAATTTGTTAAACAAAGTGTCAAATTAATCAGCTCGACGAGATCTTTAAAATAACACAACACATCATGATTGCATTTTGATGAATTTCCATGAAAAATAGTACTTTATGTGCTCAAACACACAACTTTTGTGACTTTTCAAACTTTGAAGCTCGATAACTTCGGCAAATTAGGACCAAATTTGTTAAACAAAGTGTCAAATTAATCAGCACGACGAGATCTTTAAAATAACACAACATATCATGATTGCATCTTGATGAATTTCCATGAAAAATAGTACTTTATGTGCTCAAACACACAACTTTTGTGACTTTTCAAACTTTGAAGCTCGATAACTTCGGCAAATAAGGACCAAATTTGTTAAACAAAGTGTCAAATTAATCAGCTCGACGAGATCTTTAAAATAACACAACACATCATGATTGCATCTTGATGAATTTCCATGAAAAATAGTACTTTATGTGCTCAAACACACAACTTTTGTGACTTTTCAAACTTTGAAGCTCGATAACTTCGGTAAATTAGGACCAAATTTGTTAAACAAAGTGTCAAATTAATCAGCTCGACGAGATCTTTAAAATAACACAACACATCGTGATTGCATCTTGATGAATTTCCATGAAAAATAGTACTTTATGTGCTCAAACACACAACTTTTGTGACTTTTCAAACTTTGAAGCTCGATAACTTCGGCAAATAAGTAGCAAATTTGTTAAACAAAGTGTCAAATTAATCAGCTCGACGAGATCTTTAAAATGACACAACACATCATGATTGCATCTTGATGAATTTCCAAGACAAATAGTACTTTATGTGCTCAAACACACAACTTTTGTGACTTTTCAAACTTTGAAGCTCGATAACTTCGGCAAATAAGGACCAAATTTGTTAAACAAAGTGTCAAATTAATCAGCACGACGAGATCTTTAACATAACACAACACATCATGATTGCATCTTGATGAATTTCCAAGACAAATAGTACTTTATGTGCTCAAACACCCAACTTTTGTGACTTTTCAAACTTTGAAGCTCGATAACTTCGGCAAATAAGAACCAAATTTGTTAAACAAAGTGTCAAATTAATCAGCTCGACGAGATCTTTAAAATGACACAACACATCATGATTGCATCTTGATGAATTTCCAAGACAAATAGTACTTTATGTGCTCAAACACACAACTTTTGTGACTTTTCAAACTTTGAAGCTCGATAACTTCGGCAAATAAGAACCAAATTTGTTAAACAAAGTGTCACATTAATCAGCTCGACGAGATCTTTAAAATAACACAATACATCATGATTGCATCTTGATGAATTTCCAAGACAAATAGTACTTTATGTGCTCAAACACACAACTTTTGTGACTTTTCAAACTTTGAAGCTCGATAACTTCGGCAAATAAGGACCAAATTTGTTAAACAAAGTGTCAAATTAATCAGCACGACGAGATCTTTAACATAACATAACACATCATGATTGCATCTTGATGAATTTCCAAGACAAATAGTACTTTATGTGCTCAAACACCCAACTTTTGTGACTTTTCAAACTTTGAAGCTCGATAACTTCGGCAAATTAGGACCAAATTTGTTAAACAAAGTGTCACATTAATCAGCTCGACGAGATCTTTAAAATAACACAATACATCATGATTGCATCTTGATGAATTTCCAAGACAAATAGTACTTTATATGCTCAAACACACAACTTTTATGACTTTTCAAACTTTGAAGCTCGATAACTTCGGTAAATTAGGACCAAATTTGTTAAACAAAGTGTCAAATTAATCAGCTCGACGAGATCTTTAAAATAACACAACACATCATGATTGCATTTTGATGAATTTCCATGAAAAATAGTACTTTATGTGCTCAAACACACAACTTTTGTGACTTTTCAAACTTTGAAGCTCGATAACTTCGGCAAATTAGGACCAAATTTGTTAAACAAAGTGTCAAATTAATCAGCACGACGAGATCTTTAAAATAACACAACATATCATGATTGCATCTTGATGAATTTCCATGAAAAATAGTACTTTATGTGCTCAAACACACAACTTTTGTGACTTTTCAAACTTTGAAGCTCGATAACTTCGGCAAATAAGGACCAAATTTGTTAAACAAAGTGTCAAATTAATCAGCTCGACGAGATCTTTAAAATAACACAACACATCATGATTGCATCTTGATGAATTTCCATGAAAAATAGTACTTTGTGTGCTCAAACACACAACTTTTATGACTTTTCAAACTTTGAAGCTCGATAACTTCGGTAAATTAGGACCAAATTTGTTAAACAAAGTGTCAAATTAATCAGCTCGAGGAGATTTTTAAAATAACGCAACACATCATGATTGCATCTTGATGAATTTCCATGAAAAATAGTACTTTATGTGCTCAAACACAAAACTTTTGTGACTTTTCACACTTTGTAGATCGATAACTTCAGCAAATGAGGACCAAATTTGTTAAACAAAGTGTCAAATTAATCAGCTCGACGAGATTTTTAAAATAACACAACACATCATGATTGCATCTTAATGAATTTCCATGAAAAATAGTACTTTATGTGCTCAAACACACAACTTTTGTGACTTTTCAAACTTTGAAGCTCGATAACTTCGGCAAATAAGAACCAAATTTGTTAAACAAAGTGTCAAATTAATCAGCTCGACGAGATCTTTAAAATGACACAACACATCATGATTGCATCTTGATGAATTTCCAAGACAAATAGTACTTTATGTGCTCAAACACACAACTTTTGTGACTTTTCAAACTTTGAAGCTCGATAACTTCGGCAAATAAGGACCAAATTTGTTAAACAAAGTGTCAAATTAATCAGCACGACGAGATCTTTAACATAACACAACACATCATGATTGCATCTTGATGAATTTCCAAGACAAATAGTACTTTATGTGCTCAAACACCCAACTTTTGTGACTTTTCAAACTTTGAAGCTCGATAACTTCGGCAAATAAGAACCAAATTTGTTAAACAAAGTGTCAAATTAATCAGCTCGACGAGATCTTTAAAATGACACAACACATCATGATTGCATCTTGATGAATTTCCAAGACAAATAGTACTTTATGTGCTCAAACACACAACTTTTGTGACTTTTCAAACTTTGAAGCTCGATAACTTCGGCAAATTAGGACCAAATTTGTTAAACAAAGTGTCACATTAATCAGCTCGACGAGATCTTTAAAATAACACAATACATCATGATTGCATCTTGATGAATTTCCAAGACAAATAGTACTTTATATGCTCAAACACACAACTTTTATGACTTTTCAAACTTTGAAGCTCGATAACTTCGGTAAATTAGGACCAAATTTGTTAAACAAAGTGTCAAATTAATCAGCTCGACGAGATCTTTAAAATAACACAACACATCATGATTGCATTTTGATGAATTTCCATGAAAAATAGTACTTTATGTGCTCAAACACACAACTTTTGTGACTTTTCAAACTTTGAAGCTCGATAACTTCGGCAAATTAGGACCAAATTTGTTAAACAAAGTGTCAAATTAATCAGCACGACGAGATCTTTAAAATAACACAACATATCATGATTGCATCTTGATGAATTTCCATGAAAAATAGTACTTTATGTGCTCAAACACACAACTTTTGTGACTTTTCAAACTTTGAAGCTCGATAACTTCGGCAAATAAGGACCAAATTTGTTAAACAAAGTGTCAAATTAATCAGCTCGACGAGATCTTTAAAATAACACAACACATCATGATTGCATCTTGATGAATTTCCATGAAAAATAGTACTTTATGTGCTCAAACACACAACTTTTGTGACTTTTCAAACTTTGAAGCTCGATAACTTCGGTAAATTAGGACCAAATTTGTTAAACAAAGTGTCAAATTAATCAGCTCGACGAGATCTTTAAAATAACACAACACATCGTGATTGCATCTTGATGAATTTCCATGAAAAATAGTACTTTATGTGCTCAAACACACAACTTTTGTGACTTTTCAAACTTTGAAGCTCGATAACTTCGGCAAATAAGTAGCAAATTTGTTAAACAAAGTGTCAAATTAATCAGCTCGACGAGATCTTTAAAATGACACAACACATCATGATTGCATCTTGATGAATTTCCAAGACAAATAGTACTTTATGTGCTCAAACACACAACTTTTGTGACTTTTCAAACTTTGAAGCTCGATAACTTCGGCAAATAAGGACCAAATTTGTTAAACAAAGTGTCAAATTAATCAGCACGACGAGATCTTTAACATAACACAACACATCATGATTGCATCTTGATGAATTTCCAAGACAAATAGTACTTTATGTGCTCAAACACCCAACTTTTGTGACTTTTCAAACTTTGAAGCTCGATAACTTCGGCAAATAAGAACCAAATTTGTTAAACAAAGTGTCAAATTAATCAGCTCGACGAGATCTTTAAAATGACACAACACATCATGATTGCATCTTGATGAATTTCCAAGACAAATAGTACTTTATGTGCTCAAACACACAACTTTTGTGACTTTTCAAACTTTGAAGCTCGATAACTTCGGCAAATAAGAACCAAATTTGTTAAACAAAGTGTCACATTAATCAGCTCGACGAGATCTTTAAAATAACACAATACATCATGATTGCATCTTGATGAATTTCCAAGACAAATAGTACTTTATGTGCTCAAACACACAACTTTTGTGACTTTTCAAACTTTGAAGCTCGATAACTTCGGCAAATAAGGACCAAATTTGTTAAACAAAGTGTCAAATTAATCAGCACGACGAGATCTTTAACATAACATAACACATCATGATTGCATCTTGATGAATTTCCAAGACAAATAGTACTTTATGTGCTCAAACACCCAACTTTTGTGACTTTTCAAACTTTGAAGCTCGATAACTTCGGCAAATTAGGACCAAATTTGTTAAACAAAGTGTCAAATTAATCAGCTCGACGAGATCTTTAAAATGACACAACACATCATGATTGCATCTTGATGAATTTCCAAGACAAATAGTACTTTATGTGCTCAAACACCCAACTTTTGTGACTTTTCAAACTTTGAAGCTCGATAACTTCGGCAAATTAGGACCAAATTTGTTAAACAAAGTGTCACATTAATCAGCTCGACGAGATCTTTAAAATAACACAATACATCATGATTGCATCTTGATGAATTTCCAAGACAAATAGTACTTTATATGCTCAAACACACAACTTTTATGACTTTTCAAACTTTGAAGCTCGATAACTTCGGTAAATTAGGACCAAATTTGTTAAACAAAGTGTCAAATTAATCAGCTCGACGAGATCTTTAAAATAACACAACACATCATGATTGCATTTTGATGAATTTCCATGAAAAATAGTACTTTATGTGCTCAAACACACAACTTTTGTGACTTTTCAAACTTTGAAGCTCGATAACTTCGGCAAATTAGGACCAAATTTGTTAAACAAAGTGTCAAATTAATCAGCACGACGAGATCTTTAAAATAACACAACATATCATGATTGCATCTTGATGAATTTCCATGAAAAATAGTACTTTATGTGCTCAAACACACAACTTTTGTGACTTTTCAAACTTTGAAGCTCGATAACTTCGGCAAATAAGGACCAAATTTGTTAAACAAAGTGTCAAATTAATCAGCTCGACGAGATCTTTAAAATAACACAACACATCATGATTGCATCTTAATGAATTTCCATGAAAAATAGTACTTTATGTGCTCAAACACACAACTTTTGTGACTTTTCAAACTTTGAAGCTCGATAACTTCGGCAAATAAGAACCAAATTTGTTAAACAAAGTGTCAAATTAATCAGCTCGACGAGATCTTTAAAATGACACAACACATCATGATTGCATCTTGATGAATTTCCAAGACAAATAGTACTTTATGTGCTCAAACACACAACTTTTGTGACTTTTCAAACTTTGAAGCTCGATAACTTCGGCAAATAAGGACCAAATTTGTTAAACAAAGTGTCAAATTAATCAGCACGACGAGATCTTTAACATAACATAACACATCATGATTGCATCTTGATGAATTTCCAAGACAAATAGTACTTTATGTGCTCAAACACCCAACTTTTGTGACTTTTCAAACTTTGAAGCTCGATAACTTCGGCAAATTAGGACCAAATTTGTTAAACAAAGTGTCAAATTAATCAGCTCGACGAGATCTTTAAAATGACACAACACATCATGATTGCATCTTGATGAATTTCCAAGACAAATAGTACTTTATGTGCTCAAACACCCAACTTTTGTGACTTTTCAAACTTTGAAGCTCGATAACTTCGGCAAATTAGGACCAAATTTGTTAAACAAAGTGTCACATTAATCAGCTCGACGAGATCTTTAAAATAACACAATACATCATGATTGCATCTTGATGAATTTCCAAGACAAATAGTACTTTATATGCTCAAACACACAACTTTTATGACTTTTCAAACTTTGAAGCTCGATAACTTCGGTAAATTAGGACCAAATTTGTTAAACAAAGTGTCAAATTAATCAGCTCGACGAGATCTTTAAAATAACACAACACATCATGATTGCATTTTGATGAATTTCCATGAAAAATAGTACTTTATGTGCTCAAACACACAACTTTTGTGACTTTTCAAACTTTGAAGCTCGATAACTTCGGCAAATTAGGACCAAATTTGTTAAACAAAGTGTCAAATTAATCAGCACGACGAGATCTTTAAAATAACACAACATATCATGATTGCATCTTGATGAATTTCCATGAAAAATAGTACTTTATGTGCTCAAACACACAACTTTTGTGACTTTTCAAACTTTGAAGCTCGATAACTTCGGCAAATAAGGACCAAATTTGTTAAACAAAGTGTCAAATTAATCAGCTCGACGAGATCTTTAAAATAACACAACACATCATGATTGCATCTTAATGAATTTCCATGAAAAATAGTACTTTATGTGCTCAAACACACAACTTTTGTGACTTTTCAAACTTTGAAGCTCGATAACTTCGGCAAATAAGAACCAAATTTGTTAAACAAAGTGTCAAATTAATCAGCTCGACGAGATCTTTAAAATGACACAACACATCATGATTGCATCTTGATGAATTTCCAAGACAAATAGTACTTTATGTGCTCAAACACACAACTTTTGTGACTTTTCAAACTTTGAAGCTCGATAACTTCGGCAAATAAGGACCAAATTTGTTAAACAAAGTGTCAAATTAATCAGCACGACGAGATCTTTAACATAACACAACACATCATGATTGCATCTTGATGAATTTCCAAGACAAATAGTACTTTATGTGCTCAAACACCCAACTTTTGTGACTTTTCAAACTTTGAAGCTCGATAACTTCGGCAAATAAGAACCAAATTTGTTAAACAAAGTGTCAAATTAATCAGCTCGACGAGATCTTTAAAATGACACAACACATCATGATTGCATCTTGATGAATTTCCAAGACAAATAGTACTTTATGTGCTCAAACACACAACTTTTGTGACTTTTCAAACTTTGAAGCTCGATAACTTCGGCAAATAAGGACCAAATTTGTTAAACAAAGTGTCAAATTAATCAGCACGACGAGATCTTTAACATAACACAACACATCATGATTGCATCTTGATGAATTTCCAAGACAAATAGTACTTTATGTGCTCAAACACCCAACTTTTGTGACTTTTCAAACTTTGAAGCTCGATAACTTCGGCAAATAAGAACCAAATTTGTTAAACAAAGTGTCAAATTAATCAGCTCGACGAGATCTTTAAAATGACAACACATCATGATTGCATCTTGATGAATTTCCAAGACAAATAGTACTTTATGTGCTCAAACACCCAACTTTTGTGACTTTTCAAACTTTGAAGCTCGATAACTTCGGCAAATTAGGACCAAATTTGTTAAACAAAGTGTCAAATTAATCAGCTCGACGGGATCTTTAAAATGACACAACACATCATGATTGCATCTTGATGAATTTCCAAGACAAATAGTACTTTATGTGCTCAAACACCCAACTTTTGTGACTTTTCAAACTTTGAAGCTCGATAACTTCGGCAAATTAGGACCAAATTTGTTAAACAAAGTGTCACATTAATCAGCTCGACGAGATCTTTAAAATAACACAATACATCATGATTGCATCTTGATGAATTTCCAAGACAAATAGTACTTTATATGCTCAAACACACAACTTTTATGACTTTTCAAACTTTGAAGCTCGATAACTTCGGTAAATTAGGACCAAATTTGTTAAACAAAGTGTCAAATTAATCAGCTCGACGAGATCTTTAAAATAACACAACACATCATGATTGCATTTTGATGAATTTCCATGAAAAATAGTACTTTATGTGCTCAAACACACAACTTTTGTGACTTTTCAAACTTTGAAGCTCGATAACTTCGGCAAATTAGGACCAAATTTGTTAAACAAAGTGTCACATTAATCAGCTCGACGAGATCTTTAAAATAACACAATACATCATGATTGCATCTTGATGAATTTCCAAGACAAATAGTACTTTATATGCTCAAACACACAACTTTTATGACTTTTCAAACTTTGAAGCTCGATAACTTCGGTAAATTAGGACCAAATTTGTTAAACAAAGTGTCAAATTAATCAGCTCGAGGAGATTTTTAAAATAACACAACACATCATGATTGCATCTTGATGAATTTCCATGAAAAATAGTACTTTATGTGCTCAAACACAAAACTTTTGTGACTTTTCACACTTTGTAGATCGATAACTTCAGCAAATGAGGACCAAATTTGTTAAACAAAGTGTCAAATTAATCAGCTCGACGAGATCTTTAACATAACACAACACATCATGATTGCATCTTAATGAATTTCCATGAAAAATAGTACTTTATGTGCTCAAACACACAACTTTTGTGACTTTTCAAACTTTGAAGCTCGATAACTTCGGCAAATAAGAACCAAATTTGTTAAACAAAGTGTCAAATTAATCAGCTCGACGAGATCTTTAAAATGACACAACACATCATGATTGCATCTTGATGAATTTCCAAGACAAATAGTACTTTATGTGCTCAAACACACAACTTTTGTGACTTTTCAAACTTTGAAGCTCGATAACTTCGGCAAATAAAGACCAAATTTGTTAAACAAAGTGTCAAATTAATCAGCACGACGAGATCTTTAACATAACACAACACATCATGATTGCATCTTGATGAATTTCCAAGACAAATAGTACTTTATGTGCTCAAACACCCAACTTTTGTGACTTTTCAAACTTTGAAACTCGATAACTTCGGCAAATAAGAACCAAATTTGTTAAACAAAGTGTCAAATTAATCAGCTCGACGAGATCTTTAAAATGACACAACACATCATGATTGCATCTTGATGAATTTCCAAGACAAATAGTACTTTATGTGCTCAAACACACAACTTTTGTGACTTTTCAAACTTTGAAGCTCGATAACTTCGGCAAATTAGGACCAAATTTGTTAAACAAAGTGTCAAATTAATCAGCTCGACGAGATCTTTAAAATAACACAACACATCATGATTGCATCTTGATGAATTTCCATGAAAAATAGTACTTTATGTGCTCAAACACACAACTTTTGTGACTTTTCAAACTTTGAAGCTCGATAACTTCGGTAAATTAGGACCAAATTTGTTAAACAAAGTGTCAAATTAATCAGCTCGACGAGATCTTTAAAATAACACAACACATCATGATTGCATCTTGATGAATTTCCAAGACAAATAGTACTTTATGTGCTCAAACACCCAACTTTTGTGACTTTTCAAACTTTGAAACTCGATAACTTCGGCAAATAAGAACCAAATTTGTTAAACAAAGTGTCAAATTAATCAGCACGACGAGATCTTTAACATAACACAACACATCATGATTGCATCTTGATGAATTTCCAAGACAAATAGTACTTTATGTGCTCAAACACCCAACTTTTGTGACTTTTCAAACTTTGAAGCTCGATAACTTCGGCAAATTAGGACCAAATTTGTTAAACAAAGTGTCACATTAATCAGCTCGACGAGATCTTTAAAATAACACAATACATCATGATTGCATCTTGATGAATTTCCAAGACAAATAGTACTTTATATGCTCAAACACACAACTTTTATGACTTTTCAAACTTTGAAGCTCGATAACTTCGGTAAATTAGGACCAAATTTGTTAAACAAAGTGTCAAATTAATCAGCTCGACGAGATCTTTAAAATAACACAACACATCATGATTGCATTTTGATGAATTTCCATGAAAAATAGTACTTTATGTGCTCAAACACACAACTTTTGTGACTTTTCAAACTTTGAGGCTCGATAACTTCGGCAAATTAGGACCAAATTTGTTAAACAAAGTGTCAAATTAATCAGCACGACGAGATCTTTAAAATAACACAACATATCATGATTGCATCTTGATGAATTTCCATGAAAAATAGTACTTTATGTGCTCAAACACCCAACTGTTGTGACTTTTCAAACTTTGAAGCTCGATAACTTCGGCAAATTAGGACCAAATTTGTTAAACAAAGTGTCAAATTAATCAGCTCGACGAGATCTTTAAAATAACACAACACATCATGATTGCATCTTGATGAATTTCCATGAAAAATAGTACTTTATGTGCTCAAACACACAACTTTTGTGACTTTTCAAACTTTGAAGCTCGATAACTTCGGCAAATAAGGACCAAATTTGTTAAACAAAGTGTCAAATTAATCAGCACGACGAGATCTTTAACATAACACAACACATCATGATTGCATCTTGATGAATTTCCAAGACAAATAGTACTTTATGTGCTCAAACACCCAACTTTTGTGACTTTTCAAACTTTGAAGCTTGATAACTTCGGCAAATAAGAACCAAATTTGTTAAACAAAGTGTCAAATTAATCAGCTCGACGAGATCTTTAAAATAACACAACACATCATGATTGCATCTTGATGAATTTCCATGAAAAATAGTACTTTATGTGCTCAAACACACAACTTTTGTGACTTTTCAAACTTTGAAGCTCGATAACTTCGGCAAATAAAGACCAAATTTGTTAAACAAAGTGTCAAATTAATCAGCACGACGAGATCTTTAACATAACACAACACATCATGATTGCATCTTGATGAATTTCCAAGACAAATAGTACTTTATGTGCTCAAACACACAACTTTTGTGACTTTTCAAACTTTGAAACTCGATAACTTCGGCAAATAAGAACCAAATTTGTTAAACAAAGTGTCAAATTAATCAGCTCGACGAGATCTTTAAAATGACACAACACATCATGATTGCATCTTGATGAATTTCCAAGACAAATAGTACTTTATGTGCTCAAACACACAACTTTTGTGACTTTTCAAACTTTGAAGCTCGATAACTTCGGCAAATTAGGACCAAATTTGTTAAACAAAGTGTCAAATTAATCAGCACGACGAGATCTTTAAAATAACACAACATATCATGATTGCATCTTGATGAATTTCCATGAAAAATAGTACTTTATGTGCTCAAACACACAACTTTTGTGACTTTTCAAACTTTGAAGCTCGATAACTTCGGCAAATAAGGACCAAATTTGTTAAACAAAGTGTCAAATTAATCAGCTCGACGAGATCTTTAAAATGACACAACACATCATGATTGCATCTTGATGAATTTCCAAGACAAATAGTACTTTATGTGCTCAAACACCCAACTTTTGTGACTTTTCAAACTTTGAAGCTCGATAACTTCGGCAAATTAGGACCAAATTTGTTAAACAAAGTGTCAAATTAATCAGCTCGACGAGATCTTTAAAATAACACAACACATCATGATTGCATCTTGATGAATTTCCATGAAAAATAGTACTTTATGTGCTCAAACACACAACTTTTGTGACTTTTCAAACTTTGAAGCTCGATAACTTCGGTAAATTAGGACCAAATTTGTTAAACAAAGTGTCAAATTAATCAGCTCGACGAGATCTTTAAAATAACACAACACATCATGATTGCATCTTGATGAATTTCCATGAAAAATAGTACTTTATGTGCTCAAACACACAACTTTTGTGACTTTTCAAACTTTGAAGCTCGATAACTTCGGTAAATTAGGACCAAATTTGTTAAACAAAGTGTCAAATTAATCAGCTCGACGAGATCTTTAAAATAACACAACACATCATGATTGCATCTTGATGAATTTCCAAGACAAATAGTACTTTATGTGCTCAAACACCCAACTTTTGTGACTTTTCAAACTTTGAAGCTCGATAACTTCGGCAAATTAGGACCAAATTTGTTAAACAAAGTGTCAAATTAATCAGCTCGACGAGATCTTTAAAATAACACAACACATCATGATTGCATCTTGATGAATTTCCATGAAAAATAGTACTTTATGTGCTCAAACACACAACTTTTGTGACTTTTCAAACTTTGAAGCTCGATAACTTCGGTAAATTAGGACCAAATTTGTTAAACAAAGTGTCAAATTAATCAGCTCGACGAGATCTTTAAAATAACACAACACATCATGATTGCATCTTGATGAATTTCCATGAAAAATAGTACTTTATGTGCTCAAACACACAACTTTTGTGACTTTTCAAACTTTGAAGCTCGATAACTTCGGCAAATAAGAACCAAATTTGTTAAACAAAGTGTCAAATTAATCAGCTCGACGAGATCTTTAAAATAACACAACATATCATGATTGCATCTTGATGAATTTCCATGAAAAATAGTACTTTATGTGCTCAAACACAAAACTTTTGTGACTTTTCACACTTTGTAGATCGATAACTTCGGTAAATTAGGACCAAATTTGTTAAACAAAGTGTCAAATTAATCAGCTCGACGAGATCTTTAAAATAACACAACACATCATGATTGCATCTTGATGAATTTCCATGAAAAATAGTACTTTATGTGCTCAAACACCCAACTTTTGTGACTTTTCAAACTTTGAAGCTCGATAACTTCGGTAAATTAGGACCAAATTTGTTAAACAAAGTGTCAAATTAATCAGCTCGACGAGATCTTTAAAATAACACAACACATCATGATTGCATCTTGATGAATTTCCATGAAAAATAGTACTTTATGTGCTCAAACACACAACTTTTGTGACTTTTCAAACTTTGAAGCTCGATAACTTCGGTAAATTAGGACCAAATTTGTTAAACAAAGTGTCAAATTAATCAGCTCGACGAGATCTTTAAAATGACACAACACATCATGATTGCATCTTGATGAATTTCCAAGACAAATAGTACTTTATATGCTCAAACACACAACTTTTATGACTTTTCAAACTTTGAAGCTCGATAACTTCGGTAAATTAGGACCAAATTTGTTAAACAAAGTGTCAAATTAATCAGCTCGAGGAGATTTTTAAAATAACACAACACATCATGATTGCATCTTGATGAATTTCCATGAAAAATAGTACTTTATGTGCTCAAACACAAAACTTTTGTGACTTTTCACACTTTGTAGATCGATAACTTCAGCAAATGAGGACCAAATTTGTTAAACAAAGTGTCAAATTAATCAGCTCGACGAGATCTTTAACATAACACAACACATCATGATTGCATCTTAATGAATTTCCATGAAAAATAGTACTTTATGTGCTCAAACACACAACTTTTGTGACTTTTCAAACTTTGAAGCTCGATAACTTCGGCAAATAAGAACCAAATTTGTTAAACAAAGTGTCAAATTAATCAGCTCGACGAGATCTTTAAAATGACACAACACATCATGATTGCATCTTGATGAATTTCCAAGACAAATAGTACTTTATGTGCTCAAACACACAACTTTTGTGACTTTTCAAACTTTGAAGCTCGATAACTTCGGCAAATAAAGACCAAATTTGTTAAACAAAGTGTCAAATTAATCAGCACGACGAGATCTTTAACATAACACAACACATCATGATTGCATCTTGATGAATTTCCAAGACAAATAGTACTTTATGTGCTCAAACACCCAACTTTTGTGACTTTTCAAACTTTGAAACTCGATAACTTCGGCAAATAAGAACCAAATTTGTTAAACAAAGTGTCAAATTAATCAGCTCGACGAGATCTTTAAAATGACACAACACATCATGATTGCATCTTGATGAATTTCCAAGACAAATAGTACTTTATGTGCTCAAACACACAACTTTTGTGACTTTTCAAACTTTGAAGCTCGATAACTTCGGCAAATTAGGACCAAATTTGTTAAACAAAGTGTCAAATTAATCAGCTCGACGAGATCTTTAAAATAACACAACACATCATGATTGCATCTTGATGAATTTCCATGAAAAATAGTACTTTATGTGCTCAAACACACAACTTTTGTGACTTTTCAAACTTTGAAGCTCGATAACTTCGGTAAATTAGGACCAAATTTGTTAAACAAAGTGTCAAATTAATCAGCTCGACGAGATCTTTAAAATAACACAACACATCATGATTGCATCTTGATGAATTTCCAAGACAAATAGTACTTTATGTGCTCAAACACCCAACTTTTGTGACTTTTCAAACTTTGAAACTCGATAACTTCGGCAAATAAGAACCAAATTTGTTAAACAAAGTGTCAAATTAATCAGCACGACGAGATCTTTAACATAACACAACACATCATGATTGCATCTTGATGAATTTCCAAGACAAATAGTACTTTATGTGCTCAAACACCCAACTTTTGTGACTTTTCAAACTTTGAAGCTCGATAACTTCGGCAAATTAGGACCAAATTTGTTAAACAAAGTGTCACATTAATCAGCTCGACGAGATCTTTAAAATAACACAATACATCATGATTGCATCTTGATGAATTTCCAAGACAAATAGTACTTTATATGCTCAAACACACAACTTTTATGACTTTTCAAACTTTGAAGCTCGATAACTTCGGTAAATTAGGACCAAATTTGTTAAACAAAGTGTCAAATTAATCAGCTCGACGAGATCTTTAAAATAACACAACACATCATGATTGCATTTTGATGAATTTCCATGAAAAATAGTACTTTATGTGCTCAAACACACAACTTTTGTGACTTTTCAAACTTTGAGGCTCGATAACTTCGGCAAATTAGGACCAAATTTGTTAAACAAAGTGTCAAATTAATCAGCACGACGAGATCTTTAAAATAACACAACATATCATGATTGCATCTTGATGAATTTCCATGAAAAATAGTACTTTATGTGCTCAAACACCCAACTGTTGTGACTTTTCAAACTTTGAAGCTCGATAACTTCGGCAAATTAGGACCAAATTTGTTAAACAAAGTGTCAAATTAATCAGCTCGACGAGATCTTTAAAATAACACAACACATCATGATTGCATCTTGATGAATTTCCATGAAAAATAGTACTTTATGTGCTCAAACACACAACTTTTGTGACTTTTCAAACTTTGAAGCTCGATAACTTCGGTAAATTAGGACCAAATTTGTTAAACAAAGTGTCAAATTAATCAGCTCGACGAGATCTTTAAAATAACACAACACATCATGATTGCATCTTGATGAATTTCCATGAAAAATAGTACTTTATGTGCTCAAACACACAACTTTTGTGACTTTTCAAACTTTGAAGCTCGATAACTTCGGCAAATAAAGACCAAATTTGTTAAACAAAGTGTCAAATTAATCAGCACGACGAGATCTTTAACATAACACAACACATCATGATTGCATCTTGATGAATTTCCAAGACAAATAGTACTTTATGTGCTCAAACACACAACTTTTGTGACTTTTCAAACTTTGAAACTCGATAACTTCGGCAAATAAGAACCAAATTTGTTAAACAAAGTGTCAAATTAATCAGCTCGACGAGATCTTTAAAATGACACAACACATCATGATTGCATCTTGATGAATTTCCAAGACAAATAGTACTTTATGTGCTCAAACACACAACTTTTGTGACTTTTCAAACTTTGAAGCTCGATAACTTCGGCAAATTAGGACCAAATTTGTTAAACAAAGTGTCAAATTAATCAGCACGACGAGATCTTTAAAATAACACAACATATCATGATTGCATCTTGATGAATTTCCATGAAAAATAGTACTTTATGTGCTCAAACACACAACTTTTGTGACTTTTCAAACTTTGAAGCTCGATAACTTCGGCAAATAAGGACCAAATTTGTTAAACAAAGTGTCAAATTAATCAGCTCGACGAGATCTTTAAAATGACACAACACATCATGATTGCATCTTGATGAATTTCCAAGACAAATAGTACTTTATGTGCTCAAACACCCAACTTTTGTGACTTTTCAAACTTTGAAGCTCGATAACTTCGGCAAATTAGGACCAAATTTGTTAAACAAAGTGTCAAATTAATCAGCTCGACGAGATCTTTAAAATAACACAACACATCATGATTGCATCTTGATGAATTTCCATGAAAAATAGTACTTTATGTGCTCAAACACACAACTTTTGTGACTTTTCAAACTTTGAAGCTCGATAACTTCGGTAAATTAGGACCAAATTTGTTAAACAAAGTGTCAAATTAATCAGCTCGACGAGATCTTTAAAATAACACAACACATCATGATTGCATCTTGATGAATTTCCATGAAAAATAGTACTTTATGTGCTCAAACACACAACTTTTGTGACTTTTCAAACTTTGAAGCTCGATAACTTCGGTAAATTAGGACCAAATTTGTTAAACAAAGTGTCAAATTAATCAGCTCGACGAGATCTTTAAAATAACACAACACATCATGATTGCATCTTGATGAATTTCCAAGACAAATAGTACTTTATGTGCTCAAACACCCAACTTTTGTGACTTTTCAAACTTTGAAGCTCGATAACTTCGGCAAATTAGGACCAAATTTGTTAAACAAAGTGTCAAATTAATCAGCTCGACGAGATCTTTAAAATAACACAACACATCATGATTGCATCTTGATGAATTTCCATGAAAAATAGTACTTTATGTGCTCAAACACACAACTTTTGTGACTTTTCAAACTTTGAAGCTCGATAACTTCGGTAAATTAGGACCAAATTTGTTAAACAAAGTGTCAAATTAATCAGCTCGACGAGATCTTTAAAATAACACAACACATCATGATTGCATCTTGATGAATTTCCATGAAAAATAGTACTTTATGTGCTCAAACACACAACTTTTGTGACTTTTCAAACTTTGAAGCTCGATAACTTCGGCAAATAAGAACCAAATTTGTTAAACAAAGTGTCAAATTAATCAGCTCGACGAGATCTTTAAAATAACACAACATATCATGATTGCATCTTGATGAATTTCCATGAAAAATAGTACTTTATGTGCTCAAACACAAAACTTTTGTGACTTTTCACACTTTGTAGATCGATAACTTCGGTAAATTAGGACCAAATTTGTTAAACAAAGTGTCAAATTAATCAGCTCGACGAGATCTTTAAAATAACACAACACATCATGATTGCATCTTGATGAATTTCCATGAAAAATAGTACTTTATGTGCTCAAACACCCAACTTTTGTGACTTTTCAAACTTTGAAGCTCGATAACTTCGGTAAATTAGGACCAAATTTGTTAAACAAAGTGTCAAATTAATCAGCTCGACGAGATCTTTAAAATAACACAACACATCATGATTGCATCTTGATGAATTTCCATGAAAAATAGTACTTTATGTGCTCAAACACACAACTTTTGTGACTTTTCAAACTTTGAAGCTCGATAACTTCGGCAAATAAGAACCAAATTTGTTAAACAAAGTGTCAAATTAATCAGCTCGACGAGATCTTTAAAATGACACAACACATCATGATTGCATCTTGATGAATTTCCAAGACAAATAGTACTTTATGTGCTCAAACACACAACTTTTGTGACTTTTCAAACTTTGAAGCTCGATAACTTCGGCAAATAAGGACCAAATTTGTTAAACAAAGTGTCAAATTAATCAGCAGGACGAGATCTTTAACATAACACAACACATCATGATTGCATCTTGATGAATTTCCATGAAAAATAGTACTTTATGTGCTCAAACACACAAGTTTTGTGACTTTTCAAACTTTGAAGCTCGATAACTTCGGCAAATAAGAACCAAATTTGTTAAACAAAGTGTCAAATTAATCAGCAGGACGAGATCTTTAACATAACACAACACATCATGATTGCATCTTGATGAATTTCCAAGACAAATAGTACTTTATGTGCTCAAACACACAACTTTTGTGACTTTTCAAACTTTGAAACTCGATAACTTCGGCAAATAAGAACCAAATTTGTTAAACAAAGTGTCAAATTAATCAGCTCGACGAGATCTTTAAAATGACACAACACATCATGATTGCATCTTGATGAATTTCCAAGACAAATAGTACTTTATGTGCTCAAACACACAACTTTTGTGACTTTTCAAATTTTGAAGCTCGATAACTTCGGCAAATTAGGACCAAATTTGTTAAACAAAGTGTCAAATTAATCAGCACGACGAGATCTTTAAAATAACACAACATATCATGATTGCATCTTGATGAATTTCCATGAAAAATAGTACTTTATGTGCTCAAACACACAACTTTTGTGACTTTTCAAACTTTGAAGCTCGATAACTTCGGCAAATAAGGACCAAATTTGTTAAACAAAGTGTCAAATTAATCAGCTCGACGAGATCTTTAAAATGACACAACACATCATGATTGCATCTTGATGAATTTCCAAGACAAATAGTACTTTATGTGCTCAAACACCCAACTTTTGTGACTTTTCAAACTTTGAAGCTCGATAACTTCGGCAAATTAGGACCAAATTTGTTAAACAAAGTGTCAAATTAATCAGCTCGACGAGATCTTTAAAATAACACAACACATCATGATTGCATCTTGATGAATTTCCATGAAAAATAGTACTTTATGTGCTCAAACACACAACTTTTGTGACTTTTCAAACTTTGAAGCTCGATAACTTCGGTAAATTAGGACCAAATTTGTTAAACAAAGTGTCAAATTAATCAGCTCGACGAGATCTTTAAAATAACACAACACATCATGATTGCATCTTGATGAATTTCCATGAAAAATAGTACTTTATGTGCTCAAACACACAACTTTTGTGACTTTTCAAACTTTGAAGCTCGATAACTTCGGTAAATTAGGACCAAATTTGTTAAACAAAGTGTCAAATTAATCAGCTCGACGAGATCTTTAAAATAACACAACACATCATGATTGCATCTTGATGAATTTCCAAGACAAATAGTACTTTATGTGCTCAAACACCCAACTTTTGTGACTTTTCAAACTTTGAAGCTCGATAACTTCGGCAAATTAGGACCAAATTTGTTAAACAAAGTGTCAAATTAATCAGCTCGACGAGATCTTTAAAATAACACAACACATCATGATTGCATCTTGATGAATTTCCATGAAAAATAGTACTTTATGTGCTCAAACACACAACTTTTGTGACTTTTCAAACTTTGAAGCTCGATAACTTCGGTAAATTAGGACCAAATTTGTTAAACAAAGTGTCAAATTAATCAGCTCGACGAGATCTTTAAAATAACACAACACATCATGATTGCATCTTGATGAATTTCCATGAAAAATAGTACTTTATGTGCTCAAACACACAACTTTTGTGACTTTTCAAACTGTGAAGCTCGATAACTTCGGCAAATAAGAACCAAATTTGTTAAACAAAGTGTCAAATTAATCAGCTCGACGAGATCTTTAAAATAACACAACATATCATGATTGCATCTTGATGAATTTCCATGAAAAATAGTACTTTATGTGCTCAAACACAAAACTTTTGTGACTTTTCACACTTTGTAGATCGATAACTTCGGTAAATTAGGACCAAATTTGTTAAACAAAGTGTCAAATTAATCAGCTCGACGAGATCTTTAAAATAACACAACACATCATGATTGCATCTTGATGAATTTCCATGAAAAATAGTACTTTATGTGCTCAAACACCCAACTTTTGTGACTTTTCAAACTTTGAAGCTCGATAACTTCGGTAAATTAGGACCAAATTTGTTAAACAAAGTGTCAAATTAATCAGCTCGACGAGATCTTTAAAATAACACAACACATCATGATTGCATCTTGATGAATTTCCATGAAAAATAGTACTTTATGTGCTCAAACACACAACTTTTGTGACTTTTCAAACTTTGAAGCTCGATAACTTCGGCAAATAAGAACCAAATTTGTTAAACAAAGTGTCAAATTAATCAGCTCGACGAGATCTTTAAAATGACACAACACATCATGATTGCATCTTGATGAATTTCCAAGACAAATAGTACTTTATGTGCTCAAACACACAACTTTTGTGACTTTTCAAACTTTGAAGCTCGATAACTTCGGCAAATAAGGACCAAATTTGTTAAACAAAGTGTCAAATTAATCAGCAGGACGAGATCTTTAACATAACACAACACATCATGATTGCATCTTGATGAATTTCCATGAAAAATAGTACTTTATGTGCTCAAACACACAAGTTTTGTGACTTTTCAAACTTTGAAGCTCGATAACTTCGGCAAATAAGAACCAAATTTGTTAAACAAAGTGTCAAATTAATCAGCTCGACGAGATCTTTAAAATGACACAACACATCATGATTGCATCTTGATGAATTTCCATGAAAAATAGTACTTTATGTGCTCAAACACCCAACTTTTGTGACTTTTCAAACTTTGAAGCTCGATAACTTCGGCAAATTAGGACCAAATTTGTTAAACAAAGTGTCACATTAATCAGCTCGACGAGATCTTTAAAATAACACAACACATCATGATTGCATCTTGATGAATTTCCATGAAAAATAGTACTTTATGTGCTCAAACACACAACTTTTGTGACTTTTCAAACTTTGAAGCTCGATAACTTCGGCAAATTAGGACCAAATTTGTTAAACAAAGTGTCAAATTAATCAGCACGACGAGATCTTTAAAATAACACAACATATCATGATTGCATCTTGATGAATTTCCATGAAAAATAGTACTTTATGTGCTCAAACACACAACTTTTATGACTTTTCAAACTTTGAAGCTCGATAACTTCGGTAAATTAGGACCAAATTTGTTAAACAAAGTGTCAAATTAATCAGCTCGAGGAGATTTTTAAAATAACACAACACATCATGATTGCATCTTGATGAATTTCCATGAAAAATAGTACTTTATGTGCTCAAACACAAAACTTTTGTGACTTTTCACACTTTGTAGATCGATAACTTCAGCAAATGAGGACCAAATTTGTTAAACAAAGTGTTAAATTAATCAGCTCGACGAGATCTTTAAAATGACACAACACATCATGATTGCATCTTAATGAATTTCCATGAAAAATAGTACTTTATGTGCTCAA
This sequence comes from Euwallacea fornicatus, assembly GCF_040115645.1. NCBI lineage: Eukaryota > Metazoa > Arthropoda > Insecta > Coleoptera > Curculionidae > Euwallacea > Euwallacea fornicatus. The sequence continues at coordinate 820,928 of NW_027096009.1, forward strand.
ACACACAACTTTTGTGACTTTTCAAACTTTGAAGCTCGATAACTTCGGCAAATAAGGACCAAATTTGTTAAACAAAGTGTCAAATTAATCAGCTCGACGAGATCTTTAAAATGACACAACACATCATGATTGCATCTTGATGAATTTCCAAGACAAATAGTACTTTATGTGCTCAAACACAAAACTTTTGTGACTTTTCACACTTTGTAGATCGATAACTTCGGCAAATGATACCCAAATTTGTTAAAAAAAGTGTCAAATTAATCAGCTCGACGAGATCTTTAAAATGACACAACACATCATGATTGCATCTTGATGAATTTCCAAGACAAATAGTACTTTATGTGCTCAAACACACAACTTTTGTGACTTTTCAAACTTTGAAGCTCGATAACTTCGGCAAATAAGGACCAAATTTGTTAAACAAAGTGTCAAATTAATCAGCAGGACGAGATCTTTAACATAACACAACACATCATGATTGCATCTTGATGAATTTCCATGAAAAATAGTACTTTATGTGCTCAAACACACAACTTTTGTGACTTTTCAAACTTTGAAGCTCGATAACTTCGGCAAATAAGAACCAAATTTGTTAAACAAAGTGTCAAATTAATCAGCTCGACGAGATCTTTAAAATGACACAACACATCATGATTGCATCTTGATGAATTTCCATGAAAAATAGTACTTTATGTGCTCAAACACCCAACTTTTGTGACTTTTCAAACTTTGAAGCTCGATAACTTCGGCAAATTAGGACCAAATTTGTTAAACAAAGTGTCAAATTAATCAGCTCGACGAGATCTTTAAAATGACACAACACATCATGATTGCATCTTGATGAATTTCCATGAAAAATAGTACTTTATGTGCTCAAACACCCAACTTTTGTGACTTTTCAAACTTTGAAGCTCGATAACTTCGGCAAATTAGGACCAAATTTGTTAAACAAAGTGTCACATTAATCAGCTCGACGAGATCTTTAAAATAACACAACACATCATGATTGCATCTTGATGAATTTCCATGAAAAATAGTACTTTATGTGCTCAAACACACAACTTTTATGACTTTTCAAACTTTGAAGCTCGATAACTTCGGTAAATTAGGACCAAATTTGTTAAACAAAGTGTCAAATTAATCAGCTCGAGGAGATTTTTAAAATAACACAACACATCATGATTGCATCTTGATGAATTTCCATGAAAAATAGTACTTTATGTGCTCAAACACAAAACTTTTGTGACTTTTCACACTTTGTAGATCGATAACTTCAGCAAATGAGGACCAAATTTGTTAAACAAAGTGTTAAATTAATCAGCTCGACGAGATCTTTAAAATAACACAACACATCATGATTGCATCTTGATGAATTTCCATGAAAAATAGTACTTTATGTGCTCAAACACACAACTTTTATGACTTTTCAAACTTTGAAGCTCGATAACTTCGGTAAATTAGGACCAAATTTGTTAAACAAAGTGTCAAATTAATCAGCTCGACGAGATCTTTAAAATGACACAACACATCATGATTGCATCTTAATGAATTTCCATGAAAAATAGAACTTTATGTGCTCAAACACACAACTTTTGTGACTTTTCAAACTTTGAAGCTCGATAACTTCGGCAAATAAGGACCAAATTTGTTAAACAAAGTGTCAAATTAATCAGCTCGACGAGATCTTTAAAATGACACAACACATCATGATTGCATCTTGATGAATTTCCAAGACAAATAGTACTTTATGTGCTCAAACACAAAACTTTTGTGACTTTTCACACTTTGTAGATCGATAACTTCGGCAAATGATACCCAAATTTGTTAAACAAAGTGTCAAATTAATCAGCTCGACGAGATCTTTAAAATGACACAACACATCATGATTGTATCTTGATGAATTTCCAAGACAAATAGTACTTTATGTGCTCAAACACCCAACTTTTGTGACTTTTCAAACTTTGAAGCTCGATAACTTCGGCAAATTAGGACCAAATTTGTTAAACAAAGTGTCAAATTAATCAGCTCGACGAGATCTTTAAAATAACACAACACATCATGATTGCATCTTGATGAATTTCCAAGACAAATAGTACTTTATGTGCTCAAACACCCAACTTTTGTGACTTTTCAAACTTTGAAGCTCGATAACTTCGGCAAATTAGGACCAAATTTGTTAAACAAAGTGTCAAATTAATCAGCTCGACGAGATCTTTAAAATAACACAACACATCATGATTGCATCTTGATGAATTTCCATGAAAAATAGTACTTTATGTGCTCAAACACACAACTTTTGTGACTTTTCAAATTTTGAAGCTCGATAACTTCGGTAAATTAAGACCAAATTTGTTAAACAAAGTGTCAAATTAATCAGCTCGACGAGATCTTTAAAATAACACAACACATCATGATTGCATCTTGATGAATTTCCAAGACAAATAGTACTTTATGTGCTCAAACACAAAACTTTTGTGACTTTTCAAACTTTGAAGCTCGATAACTTCGGCAAATAAGGACCAAATTTGTTAAACAAAGTGTCAAATTAATCAGCACGACGAGATCTTTAACATAACACAACACATCATGATTGCATCTTGATGAATTTCCAAGACAAATAGTACTTTATGTGCTCAAACACCCAACTTTTGTGACTTTTCAAACTTTGAAGCTCGATAACTTCGGCAAATTAGGACCAAATTTGTTAAACAAAGTGTCAAATTAATCAGCTCGACGAGATCTTTAAAATAACACAACACATCATGATTGCATCTTAATGAATTTCCATGAAAAATAGTACTTTATGTGCTCAAACACACAACTTTTGTGACTTTTCAAACTTTGAAGCTCGATAACTTCGGCAAATAAGGACCAAATTTGTTAAACAAAGTGTCAAATTAATCAGCACGACGAGATCTTTAACATAACACAACACATCATGATTGCATCTTGATGAATTTCCAAGACAAATAGTACTTTATGTGCTCAAACACCCAACTTTTGTGACTTTTCAAACTTTGAAGCTCGATAACTTCGGTAAATTAGGACCAAATTTGTTAAACAAAGTGTCAAATTAATCAGCTCGACGAGATCTTTAAAATGACACAACACATCATGATTGCATCTTAATGAATTTCCATGAAAAATAGTACTTTATGTGCTCAAACACACAACTTTTGTGACTTTTCAAACTTTGAAGCTCGATAACTTCGGCAAATAAGGACCAAATTTGTTAAACAAAGTGTCAAATTAATCAGCTCGACGAGATCTTTAAAATGACACAACACATCATGATTGCATCTTGATGAATTTCCAAGACAAATAGTACTTTATGTGCTCAAACACAAAACTTTTGTGACTTTTCACACTTTGTAGATCGATAACTTCGGCAAATGATACCCAAATTTGTTAAACAAAGTGTCAAATTAATCAGCTCGACGAGATCTTTAAAATAACACAATACATCATGATTGCATCTTGATGAATTTCCAAGACAAATAGTACTTTATATGCTCAAACACACAACTTTTATGACTTTTCAAACTTTGAAGCTCGATAACTTCGGTAAATTAGGACCAAATTTGTTAAACAAAGTGTCAAATTAATCAGCTCGAGGAGATTTTTAAAATAACACAACACATCATGATTGCATCTTGATGAATTTCCATGAAAAATAGTACTTTATGTGCTCAAACACAAAACTTTTGTGACTTTTCACACTTTGTAGATCGATAACTTCAGCAAATGAGGACCAAATTTGTTAAACAAAGTGTCAAATTAATCAGCTCGACGAGATTTTTAAAATAACACAACACATCATGATTGCATCTTAATGAATTTCCATGAAAAATAGTACTTTATGTGCTCAAACACACAACTTTTGTGACTTTTCAAACTTTGAAGCTCGATAACTTCGGCAAATAAGAACCAAATTTGTTAAACAAAGTGTCAAATTAATCAGCTCGACGAGATCTTTAAAATGACACAACACATCATGATTGCATCTTGATGAATTTCCAAGACAAATAGTACTTTATGTGCTCAAACACACAACTTTTGTGACTTTTCAAACTTTGAAGCTCGATAACTTCGGCAAATAAGGACCAAATTTGTTAAACAAAGTGTCAAATTAATCAGCACGACGAGATCTTTAACATAACACAACACATCATGATTGCATCTTGATGAATTTCCAAGACAAATAGTACTTTATGTGCTCAAACACCCAACTTTTGTGACTTTTCAAACTTTGAAGCTCGATAACTTCGGCAAATAAGAACCAAATTTGTTAAACAAAGTGTCAAATTAATCAGCTCGACGAGATCTTTAAAATGACACAACACATCATGATTGCATCTTGATGAATTTCCAAGACAAATAGTACTTTATGTGCTCAAACACACAACTTTTGTGACTTTTCAAACTTTGAAGCTCGATAACTTCGGCAAATAAGGACCAAATTTGTTAAACAAAGTGTCAAATTAATCAGCACGACGAGATCTTTAACATAACACAACACATCATGATTGCATCTTGATGAATTTCCAAGACAAATAGTACTTTATGTGCTCAAACACCCAACTTTTGTGACTTTTCAAACTTTGAAGCTCGATAACTTCGGCAAATTAGGACCAAATTTGTTAAACAAAGTGTCAAATTAATCAGCTCGACGAGATCTTTAAAATGACACAACACATCATGATTGCATCTTGATGAATTTCCAAGACAAATAGTACTTTATGTGCTCAAACACCCAACTTTTGTGACTTTTCAAACTTTGAAGCTCGATAACTTCGGCAAATTAGGACCAAATTTGTTAAACAAAGTGTCACATTAATCAGCTCGACGAGATCTTTAAAATAACACAATACATCATGATTGCATCTTGATGACTTTCCAAGACAAATAGTACTTTATATGCTCAAACACACAACTTTTATGACTTTTCAAACTTTGAAGCTCGATAACTTCGGTAAATTAGGACCAAATTTGTTAAACAAAGTGTCAAATTAATCAGCTCGACGAGATCTTTAAAATAACACAACACATCATGATTGCATTTTGATGAATTTCCATGAAAAATAGTACTTTATGTGCTCAAACACACAACTTTTGTGACTTTTCAAACTTTGAAGCTCGATAACTTCGGCAAATTAGGACCAAATTTGTTAAACAAAGTGTCAAATTAATCAGCACGACGAGATCTTTAAAATAACACAACATATCATGATTGCATCTTGATGAATTTCCATGAAAAATAGTACTTTATGTGCTCAAACACACAACTTTTGTGACTTTTCAAACTTTGAAGCTCGATAACTTCGGCAAATAAGGACCAAATTTGTTAAACAAAGTGTCAAATTAATCAGCTCGACGAGATCTTTAAAATAACACAACACATCATGATTGCATCTTGATGAATTTCCATGAAAAATAGTACTTTATGTGCTCAAACACACAACTTTTATGACTTTTCAAACTTTGAAGCTCGATAACTTCGGTAAATTAGGACCAAATTTGTTAAACAAAGTGTCAAATTAATCAGCTCGACGAGATTTTTAAAATAACACAACACATCATGATTGCATCTTAATGAATTTCCATGAAAAATAGTACTTTATGTGCTCAAACACACAACTTTTGTGACTTTTCAAACTTTGAAGCTCGATAACTTCGGCAAATAAGGACCAAATTTGTTAAACAAAGTGTCAAATTAATCAGCTCGACGAGATCTTTAAAATGACACAACACATCATGATTGCATCTTGATGAATTTCCAAGACAAATAGTACTTTATGTGCTCAAACACCCAACTTTTGTGACTTTTCAAACTTTGAAGCTCGATAACTTCGGCAAATTAGGACCAAATTTGTTAAACAAAGTGTCAAATTAATCAGCTCGACGAGATCTTTAAAATAACACAACACATCATGATTGCATCTTGATGAATTTCCAAGACAAATAGTACTTTATGTGCTCAAACACCCAACTTTTGTGACTTTTCAAACTTTGAAGCTCGATAACTTCGGCAAATTAGGACCAAATTTGTTAAACAAAGTGTCAAATTAATCAGCTCGACGAGATCTTTAAAATGACACAACACATCATGATTGCATCTTGATGAATTTCCAAGACAAATAGTACTTTATGTGCTCAAACACCCAACTTTTGTGACTTTTCAAACTTTGAAGCTCGATAACTTCGGCAAATTAGGACCAAATTTGTTAAACAAAGTGTCACATTAATCAGCTCGACGAGATCTTTAAAATAACACAATACATCATGATTGCATCTTGATGAATTTCCAAGACAAATAGTACTTTATATGCTCAAACACACAACTTTTATGACTTTTCAAACTTTGAAGCTCGATAACTTCGGTAAATTAGGACCAAATTTGTTAAACAAAGTGTCAAATTAATCAGCTCAAGGAGATTTTTAAAATAACACAACACATCATGATTGCATCTTGATGAATTTCCATGAAAAATAGTACTTTATGTGCTCAAACACAAAACTTTTGTGACTTTTCACACTTTGTAGATCGATAACTTCAGCAAATGAGGACCAAATTTGTTAAACAAAGTGTCAAATTAATCAGCTCGACGAGATTTTTAAAATAACACAACACATCATGATTGCATCTTAATGAATTTCCATGAAAAATAGTACTTTATGTGCTCAAACACACAACTTTTGTGACTTTTCAAACTTTGAAGCTCAATAACTTCGGCAAATAAGAACCAAATTTGTTAAACAAAGTGTCAAATTAATCAGCTCGACGAGATCTTTAAAATGACACAACACATCATGATTGCATCTTGATGAATTTCCATGAAAAATAGTACTTTATGTGCTCAAACACACAACTTTTATGACTTTTCAAACTTTGAAGCTCGATAACTTCGGTAAATTAGGACCAAATTTGTTAAACAAAGTGTCAAATTAATCAGCTCGACGAGATTTTTAAAATAACACAACACATCATGATTGCATCTTAATGAATTTCCATGAAAAATAGTACTTTATGTGCTCAAACACACAACTTTTGTGACTTTTCAAACTTTGAAGCTCGATAACTTCGGCAAATAAGGACCAAATTTGTTAAACAAAGTGTCAAATTAATCAGCTCGACGAGATCTTTAAAATGACACAACACATCATGATTGCATCTTGATGAATTTCCAAGACAAATAGTACTTTATGTGCTCAAACACCCAACTTTTGTGACTTTTCAAACTTTGAAGCTCGATAACTTCGGCAAATTAGGACCAAATTTGTTAAACAAAGTGTCAAATTAATCAGCTCGACGAGATCTTTAAAATAACACAACACATCATGATTGCATCTTGATGAATTTCCAAGACAAATAGTACTTTATGTGCTCAAACACCCAACTTTTGTGACTTTTCAAACTTTGAAGCTCGATAACTTCGGCAAATAAGGACCAAATTTGTTAAACAAAGTGTCAAATTAATCAGCACGACGAGATCTTTAACATAACACAACACATCATGATTGCATCTTGATGAATTTCCAAGACAAATAGTACTTTATGTGCTCAAACACCCAACTTTTGTGACTTTTCAAACTTTGAAGCTCGATAACTTCGGCAAATAAGGACCAAATTTGTTAAACAAAGTGTCAAATTAATCAGCACGACGAGATCTTTAACATAACACAACACATCATGATTGCATCTTGATGAATTTCCAAGACAAATAGTACTTTATGTGCTCAAACACCCAACTTTTGTGACTTTTCAAACTTTGAAGCTCGATAACTTCGGCAAATTAGGACCAAATTTGTTAAACAAAGTGTCAAATTAATCAGCTCGACGAGATCTTTAAAATGACACAACACATCATGATTGCATCTTGATGACTTTCCAAGACAAATAGTACTTTATATGCTCAAACACACAACTTTTATGACTTTTCAAACTTTGAAGCTCGATAACTTCGGTAAATTAGGACCAAATTTGTTAAACAAAGTGTCAAATTAATCAGCTCGACGAGATCTTTAAAATAACACAACACATCATGTTTGCATTTTGATGAATTTCCATGAAAAATAGTACTTTATGTGCTCAAACACCCAACTGTTGTGACTTTTCAAACTTTGAAGCTCGATAACTTCGGCAAATTAGGACCAAATTTGTTAAACAAAGTGTCAAATTAATCAGCTCGACGAGATCTTTAAAATAACACAACACATCATGATTGCATCTTGATGAATTTCCAAGACAAATAGTACTTTATGTGCTCAAACACCCAACTTTTGTGACTTTTCAAACTTTGAAGCTCGATAACTTCGGTAAATTAGGACCAAATTTGTTAAACAAAGTGTCAAATTAATCAGCTCGACGAGATCTTTAAAATAACACAACACATCATGATTGCATCTTGATGAATTTCCATGAAAAATAGTACTTTATGTGCTCAAACACACAACTTTTGTGACTTTTCAAACTTTGAAGCTCGATAACTTCGGCAAATAAGGACCAAATTTGTTAAACAAAGTGTCAAATTAATCAGCACGACGAGATCTTTAACATAACACAACACATCATGATTGCATCTTGATGAATTTCCAAGACAAATAGTACTTTATGTGCTCAAACACCCAACTTTTGTGACTTTTCAAACTTTGAAGCTCGATAACTTCGGCAAATAAGGACCAAATTTGTTAAACAAAGTGTCAAATTAATCAGCACGACGAGATCTTTAACATAACACAACACATCATGATTGCATCTTGATGAATTTCCAAGACAAATAGTACTTTATGTGCTCAAACACCCAACTTTTGTGACTTTTCAAACTTTGAAGCTCGATAACTTCGGCAAATAAGAACCAAATTTGTTAAACAAAGTGTCAAATTAATCAGCTCGACGAGATCTTTAAAATGACACAACACATCATGATTGCATCTTGATGAATTTCCAAGACAAATAGTACTTTATGTGCTCAAACACACAACTTTTGTGACTTTTCAAACTTTGAAGCTCGATAACTTCGGCAAATAAGGACCAAATTTGTTAAACAAAGTGTCAAATTAATCAGCACGACGAGATCTTTAACATAACACAACACATCATGATTGCATCTTGATGAATTTCCAAGACAAATAGTACTTTATGTGCTCAAACACCCAACTTTTGTGACTTTTCAAACTTTGAAGCTCGATAACTTCGGCAAATTAGGACCAAATTTGTTAAACAAAGTGTCAAATTAATCAGCTCGACGAGATCTTTAAAATGACACAACACGTCATGATTGCATCTTGATGAATTTCCAAGACAAATAGTACTTTATGTGCTCAAACACCCAACTTTTGTGACTTTTCAAACTTTGAAGCTCGATAACTTCGGCAAATTAGGACCAAATTTGTTAAACAAAGTGTCACATTAATCAGCTCGACGAGATCTTTAAAATAACACAACACATCATGTTTGCATTTTGATGAATTTCCATGAAAAATAGTACTTTATGTGCTCAAACACCCAACTGTTGTGACTTTTCAAACTTTGAAGCTCGATAACTTCGGTAAATTAGGACCAAATTTGTTAAACAAAGTGTCAAATTAATCAGCTCGACGAGATCTTTAAAATAACACAACACATCATGTTTGCATTTTGATGAATTTCCATGAAAAATAGTACTTTATGTGCTCAAACACCCAACTGTTGTGACTTTTCAAACTTTGAAGCTCGATAACTTCGGTAAATTAGGACCAAATTTGTTAAACAAAGTGTCAAATTAATCAGCTCGACGAGATCTTTAAAATAACACAACACATCATGATTGCATCTTGATGAATTTCCATGAAAAATAGTACTTTATGTGCTCAAACACACAACTTTTGTGACTTTTCAAACTTTGAAGCTCGATAACTTCGGTAAATTAGGACCAAATTTGTTAAACAAAGTGTCAAATTAATCAGCACGACGAGATCTTTAACATAACACAACACATCATGATTGCATCTTGATGAATTTCCAAGACAAATAGTACTTTATGTGCTCAAACACCCAACTTTTGTGACTTTTCAAACTTTGAAGCTCGATAACTTCGGCAAATTAGGACCAAATTTGTTAAACAAAGTGTCAAATTAATCAGCTCGACGAGATCTTTAAAATGACACAACACATCATGATTGCATCTTGATGAATTTCCAAGACAAATAGTACTTTATGTGCTCAAACACCCAACTTTTGTGACTTTTCAAACTTTGAAGCTCGATAACTTCGGCAAATTAGGACCAAATTTGTTAAACAAAGTGTCACATTAATCAGCTCGACGAGATCTTTAAAATAACACAATACATCATGATTGCATCTTGATGAATTTCCAAGACAAATAGTACTTTATGTGCTCAAACACACAACTTTTGTGACTTTTCAAACTTTGAAGCTCGATAACTTCGGCAAATAAGGACCAAATTTGTTAAACAAAGTGTCAAATTAATCAGCACGACGAGATCTTTAACATAACACAACACATCATGATTGCATCTTGATGAATTTCCAAGACAAATAGTACTTTATGTGCTCAAACACCCAACTTTTGTGACTTTTCAAACTTTGAAGCTCGATAACTTCGGCAAATTAGGACCAAATTTGTTAAACAAAGTGTCAAATTAATCAGCTCGACGAGATCTTTAAAATGACACAACACGTCATGATTGCATCTTGATGAATTTCCAAGACAAATAGTACTTTATGTGCTCAAACACCCAACTTTTGTGACTTTTCAAACTTTGAAGCTCGATAACTTCGGCAAATTAGGACCAAATTTGTTAAACAAAGTGTCAAATTAATCAGCTCGACGAGATTTTTAAAATAACACAACACATCATGATTGCATCTTGATGAATTTCCATGAAAAATAGTACTTTATGTGCTCAAACACAAAACTTTTGTGACTTTTCACACTTTGTAGATCGATAACTTCAGCAAATGAGGACCAAATTTGTTAAACAAAGTGTCAAATTAATCAGCTCGACGAGATCTTTAAAATAACACAACATATCATGATTGCATCTTGATGAATTTCCATGAAAAATAGTACTTTATGTGCTCAAACACACAACTTTTGTGACTTTTCAAACTTTGAAGCTCGATAACTTCGGCAAATAAGGACCAAATTTGTTAAACAAAGTGTCAAATTAATCAGCTCGACGAGATCTTTAAAATAACACAACACATCATGATTGCATCTTGATGAATTTCCATGAAAAATAGTACTTTGTGTGCTCAAACACACAACTTTTATGACTTTTCAAACTTTGAAGCTCGATAACTTCGGTAAATTAGGACCAAATTTGTTAAACAAAGTGTCAAATTAATCAGCTCGAGGAGATTTTTAAAATAACACAACACATCATGATTGCATCTTGATGAATTTCCAAGACAAATAGTACTTTATGTGCTCAAACACCCAACTTTTGTGACTTTTCAAACTTTGAAGCTCGATAACTTCGGCAAATTAGGACCAAATTTGTTAAACAAAGTGTCAAATTAATCAGCTCGACGAGATCTTTAAAATAACACAACACATCATGATTGCATCTTGATGAATTTCCATGAAAAATAGTACTTTATGTGCTCAAACACACAACTTTTGTGACTTTTCAAACTTTGAAGCTCGATAACTTCGGTAAATTAGGACCAAATTTGTTAAACAAAGTGTCAAATTAATCAGCTCGACGAGATCTTTAAAATAACACAACACATCATGATTGCATCTTGATGAATTTCCAAGACAAATAGTACTTTATGTGCTCAAACACCCAACTTTTGTGACTTTTCAAACTTTGAAGCTCGATAACTTCGGCAAATTAGGACCAAATTTGTTAAACAATGTGTCAAATTAATCAGCTCGACGAGATCTTTAAAATAACACAACACATCATGATTGCATCTTGATGAATTTCCATGAAAAATAGTACTTTATGTGCTCAAACACACAACTTTTGTGACTTTTCAAACTTTGAAGCTCGATAACTTCGGTAAATTAGGACCAAATTTGTTAAACAAAGTGTCAAATTAATCAGCTCGACGAGATCTTTAAAATAACACAACACATCATGATTGCATCTTGATGAATTTCCATGAAAAATAGTACTTTATGTGCTCAAACACACAACTTTTGTGACTTTTCAAACTTTGAAGCTCGATAACTTCGGCAAATAAGAACCAAATTTGTTAAACAAAGTGTCAAATTAATCAGCTCGACGAGATCTTTAAAATGACACAACACATCATGATTGCATCTTGATGAATTTCCAAGACAAATAGTACTTTATGTGCTCAAACACACAACTTTTGTGACTTTTCAAACTTTGAAGCTCGATAACTTCGGCAAATAAGGACCAAATTTGTTAAACAAAGTGTCAAATTAATCAGCACGACGAGATCTTTAACATAACACAACACATCATGATTGCATCTTGATGAATTTCCAAGACAAATAGTACTTTATGTGCTCAAACACCCAACTTTTGTGACTTTTCAAACTTTGAAGCTCGATAACTTCGGCAAATTAGGACCAAATTTGTTAAACAAAGTGTCAAATTAATCAGCTCGACGAGATCTTTAAAATGACACAACACATCATGATTGCATCTTGATGAATTTCCAAGACAAATAGTACTTTATGTGCTCAAACACCCAACTTTTGTGACTTTTCAAACTTTGAAGCTCGATAACTTCGGCAAATTAGGACCAAATTTGTTAAACAAAGTGTCACATTAATCAGCTCGACGAGATCTTTAAAATGACACAACACATCATGATTGCATCTTGATGAATTTCCAAGACAAATAGTACTTTATGTGCTCAAACACACAACTTTTATGACTTTTCAAACTTTGAAGCTCGATAACTTCGGTAAATTAGGACCAAATTTGTTAAACAAAGTGTCAAATTAATCAGCTCGACGAGATCTTTAAAATAACACAACACATCATGATTGCATTTTGATGAATTTCCATGAAAAATAGTACTTTATGTGCTCAAACACACAACTTTTGTGACTTTTCAAACTTTGAAGCTCGATAACTTCGGCAAATTAGGACCAAATTTGTTAAACAAAGTGTCAAATTAATCAGCACGACGAGATCTTTAAAATAACACAACATATCATGATTGCATCTTGATGAATTTCCATGAAAAATAGTACTTTATGTGCTCAAACACACAACTTTTGTGACTTTTCAAACTTTGAAGCTCGATAACTTCGGCAAATAAGGACCAAATTTGTTAAACAAAGTGTCAAATTAATCAGCTCGAGGAGATTTTTAAAATAACACAACACATCATGATTGCATCTTGATGAATTTCCATGAAAAATAGTACTTTATGTGCTCAAACACAAAACTTTTGTGACTTTTCACACTTTGTAGATCGATAACTTCAGCAAATGAGGACCAAATTTGTTAAACAAAGTGTCAAATTAATCAGCTCGACGAGATCTTTAAAATAACACAACATATCATGATTGCATCTTGATGAATTTCCATGAAAAATAGTACTTTATGTGCTCAAACACACAACTTTTGTGACTTTTCAAACTTTGAAGCTCGATAACTTCGGCAAATAAGGACCAAATTTGTTAAACAAAGTGTCAAATTAATCAGCTCGACGAGATCTTTAAAATAACACAACACATCATGATTGCATCTTGATGAATTTCCATGAAAAATAGTACTTTGTGTGCTCAAACACACAACTTTTATGACTTTTCAAACTTTGAAGCTCGATAACTTCGGTAAATTAGGACCAAATTTGTTAAACAAAGTGTCAAATTAATCAGCTCGAGGAGATTTTTAAAATAACACAACACATCATGATTGCATCTTGATGAATTTCCAAGACAAATAGTACTTTATGTGCTCAAACACCCAACTTTTGTGACTTTTCAAACTTTGAAGCTCGATAACTTCGGCAAATTAGGACCAAATTTGTTAAACAAAGTGTCAAATTAATCAGCTCGACGAGATCTTTAAAATAACACAACACATCATGATTGCATCTTGATGAATTTCCATGAAAAATAGTACTTTATGTGCTCAAACACACAACTTTTGTGACTTTTCAAACTTTGAAGCTCGATAACTTCGGTAAATTAGGACCAAATTTGTTAAACAAAGTGTCAAATTAATCAGCTCGACGAGATCTTTAAAATAACACAACACATCATGATTGCATCTTGATGAATTTCCAAGACAAATAGTACTTTATGTGCTCAAACACCCAACTTTTGTGACTTTTCAAACTTTGAAGCTCGATAACTTCGGCAAATTAGGACCAAATTTGTTAAACAATGTGTCAAATTAATCAGCTCGACGAGATCTTTAAAATAACACAACACATCATGATTGCATCTTGATGAATTTCCATGAAAAATAGTACTTTATGTGCTCAAACACACAACTTTTGTGACTTTTCAAACTTTGAAGCTCGATAACTTCGGTAAATTAGGACCAAATTTGTTAAACAAAGTGTCAAATTAATCAGCTCGACGAGATCTTTAAAATAACACAACACATCATGATTGCATCTTGATGAATTTCCATGAAAAATAGTACTTTATGTGCTCAAACACACAACTTTTGTGACTTTTCAAACTTTGAAGCTCGATAACTTCGGCAAATAAGAACCAAATTTGTTAAACAAAGTGTCAAATTAATCAGCTCGACGAGATCTTTAAAATGACACAACACATCATGATTGCATCTTGATGAATTTCCAAGACAAATAGTACTTTATGTGCTCAAACACACAACTTTTGTGACTTTTCAAACTTTGAAGCTCGATAACTTCGGCAAATAAGGACCAAATTTGTTAAACAAAGTGTCAAATTAATCAGCACGACGAGATCTTTAACATAACACAACACATCATGATTGCATCTTGATGAATTTCCAAGACAAATAGTACTTTATGTGCTCAAACACCCAACTTTTGTGACTTTTCAAACTTTGAAGCTCGATAACTTCGGCAAATTAGGACCAAATTTGTTAAACAAAGTGTCAAATTAATCAGCTCGACGAGATCTTTAAAATGACACAACACATCATGATTGCATCTTGATGAATTTCCAAGACAAATAGTACTTTATGTGCTCAAACACCCAACTTTTGTGACTTTTCAAACTTTGAAGCTCGATAACTTCGGCAAATTAGGACCAAATTTGTTAAACAAAGTGTCACATTAATCAGCTCGACGAGATCTTTAAAATAACACAATACATCATGATTGCATCTTGATGAATTTCCAAGACAAATAGTACTTTATATGCTCAAACACACAACTTTTATGACTTTTCAAACTTTGAAGCTCGATAACTTCGGTAAATTAGGACCAAATTTGTTAAACAAAGTGTCAAATTAATCAGCTCGACGAGATCTTTAAAATAACACAACACATCATGATTGCATTTTGATGAATTTCCATGAAAAATAGTACTTTATGTGCTCAAACACACAACTTTTGTGACTTTTCAAACTTTGAAGCTCGATAACTTCGGCAAATTAGGACCAAATTTGTTAAACAAAGTGTCAAATTAATCAGCTCGACGAGATCTTTAAAATAACACAACACATCATGATTGCATCTTGATGAATTTCCATGAAAAATAGTACTTTGTGTGCTCAAACACACAACTTTTATGACTTTTCAAACTTTGAAGCTCGATAACTTCGGTAAATTAGGACCAAATTTGTTAAACAAAGTGTCAAATTAATCAGCTCGAGGAGATTTTTAAAATAACACAACACATCATGATTGCATCTTGATGAATTTCCATGAAAAATAGTACTTTATGTGCTCAAACACAAAACTTTTGTGACTTTTCACACTTTGTAGATCGATAACTTCAGCAAATGAGGACCAAATTTGTTAAACAAAGTGTCAAATTAATCAGCTCGACGAGATCTTTAAAATAACACAACATATCATGATTGCATCTTGATGAATTTCCATGAAAAATAGTACTTTATGTGCTCAAACACACAACTTTTGTGACTTTTCAAACTTTGAAGCTCGATAACTTCGGCAAATAAGGACCAAATTTGTTAAACAAAGTGTCAAATTAATCAGCTCGACGAGATCTTTAAAATAACACAACACATCATGATTGCATCTTGATGAATTTCCATGAAAAATAGTACTTTGTGTGCTCAAACACACAACTTTTATGACTTTTCAAACTTTGAAGCTCGATAACTTCGGTAAATTAGGACCAAATTTGTTAAACAAAGTGTCAAATTAATCAGCTCGAGGAGATTTTTAAAATAACACAACACATCATGATTGCATCTTGATGAATTTCCAAGACAAATAGTACTTTATGTGCTCAAACACCCAACTTTTGTGACTTTTCAAACTTTGAAGCTCGATAACTTCGGCAAATTAGGACCAAATTTGTTAAACAAAGTGTCAAATTAATCAGCTCGACGAGATCTTTAAAATAACACAACACATCATGATTGCATCTTGATGAATTTCCAAGACAAATAGTACTTTATGTGCTCAAACACCCAACTTTTGTGACTTTTCAAACTTTGAAGCTCGATAACTTCGGCAAATTAGGACCAAATTTGTTAAACAAAGTGTCAAATTAATCAGCACGACGAGATCTTTAACATAACACAACACATCATGATTGCATCTTGATGAATTTCCAAGACAAATAGTACTTTATGTGCTCAAACACCCAACTTTTGTGACTTTTCAAACTTTGAAGCTCGATAACTTCGGCAAATAAGAACCAAATTTGTTAAACAAAGTGTCAAATTAATCAGCTCGACGAGATCTTTAAAATGACACAACACATCATGATTGCATCTTGATGAATTTCCAAGACAAATAGTACTTTATGTGCTCAAACACACAACTTTTGTGACTTTTCAAACTTTGAAGCTCGATAACTTCGGCAAATAAGGACCAAATTTGTTAAACAAAGTGTCAAATTAATCAGCACGACGAGATCTTTAACATAACACAACACATCATGATTGCATCTTGATGAATTTCCAAGACAAATAGTACTTTATGTGCTCAAACACCCAACTTTTGTGACTTTTCAAACTTTGAAGCTCGATAACTTCGGCAAATTAGGACCAAATTTGTTAAACAAAGTGTCAAATTAATCAGCTCGACGAGATCTTTAAAATGACACAACACATCATGATTGCATTTTGATGAATTTCCATGAAAAATAGTACTTTATGTGCTCAAACACACAACTTTTGTGACTTTTCAAACTTTGAAGCTCGATAACTTCGGCAAATTAGGACCAAATTTGTTAAACAAAGTGTCAAATTAATCAGCTCGACGAGATCTTTAAAATGACACAACACATCATGATTGCATCTTGATGAATTTCCAAGACAAATAGTACTTTATGTGCTCAAACACACAACTTTTGTGACTTTTCAAACTTTGAAGCTCGATAACTTCGGCAAATAAGGACCAAATTTGTTAAACAAAGTGTCAAATTAATCAGCACGACGAGATCTTTAACATAACACAACACATCATGATTGCATCTTGATGAATTTCCAAGACAAATAGTACTTTATATGCTCAAACACACAACTTTTATGACTTTTCAAACTTTGAAGCTCGATAACTTCGGTAAATTAGGACCAAATTTGTTAAACAAAGTGTCAAATTAATCAGCTCGACGAGATCTTTAAAATAACACAACACATCATGATTGCATTTTGATGAATTTCCATGAAAAATAGTACTTTATGTGCTCAAACACACAACTTTTGTGACTTTTCAAACTTTGAAGCTCGATAACTTCGGCAAATTAGGACCAAATTTGTTAAACAAAGTGTCAAATTAATCAGCACGACGAGATCTTTAAAATAACACAACATATCATGATTGCATCTTGATGAATTTCCATGAAAAATAGTACTTTATGTGCTCAAACACACAACTTTTGTGACTTTTCAAACTTTGAAGCTCGATAACTTCGGCAAATAAGGACCAAATTTGTTAAACAAAGTGTCAAATTAATCAGCTCGACGAGATCTTTAAAATAACACAACACATCATGATTGCATCTTGATGAATTTCCATGAAAAATAGTACTTTATGTGCTCAAACACACAACTTTTATGACTTTTCAAACTTTGAAGCTCGATAACTTCGGTAAATTAGGACCAAATTTGTTAAACAAAGTGTCACATTAATCAGCTCGACGAGATTTTTAAAATAACACAACACATCATGATTGCATCTTAATGAATTTCCATGAAAAATAGTACTTTATGTGCTCAAACACACAACTTTTGTGACTTTTCAAACTTTGAAGCTCGATAACTTCGGTAAATTAGGACCAAATTTGTTAAACAAAGTGTCAAATTAATCAGCTCGACGAGATCTTTAAAATAACACAACACATCATGATTGCATCTTGATGAATTTCCAAGACAAATAGTACTTTATGTGCTCAAACACCCAACTTTTGTGACTTTTCAAACTTTGAAGCTCGATAACTTCGGCAAATTAGGACCAAATTTGTTAAACAAAGTGTCAAATTAATCAGCTCGACGAGATCTTTAAAATAACACAACACATCATGATTGCATCTTGATGAATTTCCATGAAAAATAGTACTTTATGTGCTCAAACACACAACTTTTGTGACTTTTCAAACTTTGAAGCTCGATAACTTCGGTAAATTAGGACCAAATTTGTTAAACAAAGTGTCAAATTAATCAGCTCGACGAGATCTTTAAAATAACACAACACATCGTGATTGCATCTTGATGAATTTCCATGAAAAATAGTACTTTATGTGCTCAAACACACAACTTTTGTGACTTTTCAAACTTTGAAGCTCGATAACTTCGGCAAATAAGAACCAAATTTGTTAAACAAAGTGTCAAATTAATCAGCTCGACGAGATCTTTAAAATGACACAACACATCATGATTGCATCTTGATGAATTTCCAAGACAAATAGTACTTTATGTGCTCAAACACACAACTTTTGTGACTTTTCAAACTTTGAAGCTCGATAACTTCGGCAAATAAGGACCAAATTTGTTAAACAAAGTGTCAAATTAATCAGCACGACGAGATCTTTAACATAACACAACACATCATGATTGCATCTTGATGAATTTCCAAGACAAATAGTACTTTATGTGCTCAAACACCCAACTTTTGTGACTTTTCAAACTTTGAAGCTCGATAACTTCGGCAAATAAGAACCAAATTTGTTAAACAAAGTGTCAAATTAATCAGCTCGACGAGATCTTTAAAATGACACAACACATCATGATTGCATCTTGATGAATTTCCAAGACAAATAGTACTTTATGTGCTCAAACACACAACTTTTGTGACTTTTCAAACTTTGAAGCTCGATAACTTCGGCAAATAAGGACCAAATTTGTTAAACAAAGTGTCAAATTAATCAGCACGACGAGATCTTTAACATAACACAACACATCATGATTGCATCTTGATGAATTTCCAAGACAAATAGTACTTTATGTGCTCAAACACCCAACTTTTGTGACTTTTCAAACTTTGAAGCTTGATAACTTCGGCAAATAAGAACCAAATTTGTTAAACAAAGTGTCAAATTAATCAGCTCGACGAGATCTTTAAAATAACACAACACATCATGATTGCATTTTGATGAATTTCCATGAAAAATAGTACTTTATGTGCTCAAACACACAACTTTTGTGACTTTTCAAACTTTGAAGCTCGATAACTTCGGCAAATTAGGACCAAATTTGTTAAACAAAGTGTCAAATTAATCAGCACGACGAGATCTTTAAAATAACACAACATATCATGATTGCATCTTGATGAATTTCCATGAAAAATAGTACTTTATGTGCTCAAACACACAACTTTTGTGACTTTTCAAACTTTGAAGCTCGATAACTTCGGCAAATAAGGACCAAATTTGTTAAACAAAGTGTCAAATTAATCAGCTCGACGAGATCTTTAAAATAACACAACACATCATGATTGCATCTTGATGAATTTCCATGAAAAATAGTACTTTATGTGCTCAAACACACAACTTTTATGACTTTTCAAACTTTGAAGCTCGATAACTTCGGTAAATTAGGACCAAATTTGTTAAACAAAGTGTCACATTAATCAGCTCGACGAGATTTTTAAAATAACACAACACATCATGATTGCATCTTAATGAATTTCCATGAAAAATAGTACTTTATGTGCTCAAACACACAACTTTTGTGACTTTTCAAACTTTGAAGCTCGATAACTTCGGTAAATTAGGACCAAATTTGTTAAACAAAGTGTCAAATTAATCAGCTCGACGAGATCTTTAAAATAACACAACACATCATGATTGCATCTTGATGAATTTCCAAGACAAATAGTACTTTATGTGCTCAAACACCCAACTTTTGTGACTTTTCAAACTTTGAAGCTCGATAACTTCGGCAAATTAGGACCAAATTTGTTAAACAAAGTGTCAAATTAATCAGCTCGACGAGATCTTTAAAATAACACAACACATCATGATTGCATCTTGATGAATTTCCATGAAAAATAGTACTTTATGTGCTCAAACACACAACTTTTGTGACTTTTCAAACTTTGAAGCTCGATAACTTCGGTAAATTAGGACCAAATTTGTTAAACAAAGTGTCAAATTAATCAGCTCGACGAGATCTTTAAAATAACACAACACATCGTGATTGCATCTTGATGAATTTCCATGAAAAATAGTACTTTATGTGCTCAAACACACAACTTTTGTGACTTTTCAAACTTTGAAGCTCGATAACTTCGGCAAATAAGAACCAAATTTGTTAAACAAAGTGTCAAATTAATCAGCTCGACGAGATCTTTAAAATGACACAACACATCATGATTGCATCTTGATGAATTTCCAAGACAAATAGTACTTTATGTGCTCAAACACACAACTTTTGTGACTTTTCAAACTTTGAAGCTCGATAACTTCGGCAAATAAGGACCAAATTTGTTAAACAAAGTGTCAAATTAATCAGCACGACGAGATCTTTAACATAACACAACACATCATGATTGCATCTTGATGAATTTCCAAGACAAATAGTACTTTATGTGCTCAAACACCCAACTTTTGTGACTTTTCAAACTTTGAAGCTCGATAACTTCGGCAAATAAGAACCAAATTTGTTAAACAAAGTGTCAAATTAATCAGCTCGACGAGATCTTTAAAATGACACAACACATCATGATTGCATCTTGATGAATTTCCAAGACAAATAGTACTTTATGTGCTCAAACACACAACTTTTGTGACTTTTCAAACTTTGAAGCTCGATAACTTCGGCAAATAAGGACCAAATTTGTTAAACAAAGTGTCAAATTAATCAGCACGACGAGATCTTTAACATAACACAACACATCATGATTGCATCTTGATGAATTTCCAAGACAAATAGTACTTTATGTGCTCAAACACCCAACTTTTGTGACTTTTCAAACTTTGAAGCTTGATAACTTCGGCAAATAAGAACCAAATTTGTTAAACAAAGTGTCAAATTAATCAGCTCGACGAGATCTTTAAAATGACACAACACATCATGATTGCATCTTAATGAATTTCCATGAAAAATAGTACTTTATGTGCTCAAACACACAACTTTTGTGACTTTTCAAACTTTGAAGCTCGATAACTTCGGCAAATAAGAACCAAATTTGTTAAACAAAGTGTCAAATTAATCAGCTCGACGAGATCTTTAAAATGACACAACACATCATGATTGCATCTTGATGAATTTCCAAGACAAATAGTACTTTATGTGCTCAAACACACAACTTTTGTGACTTTTCAAACTTTGAAGCTCGATAACTTCGGCAAATAAGGACCAAATTTGTTAAACAAAGTGTCAAATTAATCAGCACGACGAGATCTTTAACATAACACAACACATCATGATTGCATCTTGATGAATTTCCAAGACAAATAGTACTTTATGTGCTCAAACACCCAACTTTTGTGACTTTTCAAACTTTGAAGCTCGATAACTTCGGCAAATAAGAACCAAATTTGTTAAACAAAGTGTCAAATTAATCAGCTCGACGAGATCTTTAAAATGACACAACACATCATGATTGCATCTTGATGAATTTCCAAGACAAATAGTACTTTATGTGCTCAAACACACAACTTTTGTGACTTTTCAAACTTTGAAGCTCGATAACTTCGGCAAATAAGGACCAAATTTGTTAAACAAAGTGTCAAATTAATCAGCACGACGAGATCTTTAACATAACACAACACATCATGATTGCATCTTGATGAATTTCCAAGACAAATAGTACTTTATGTGCTCAAACACCCAACTTTTGTGACTTTTCAAACTTTGAAGCTCGATAACTTCGGCAAATTAGGACCAAATTTGTTAAACAAAGTGTCAAATTAATCAGCTCGACGAGATCTTTAAAATGACACAACACATCATGATTGCATCTTGATGAATTTCCAAGACAAATAGTACTTTATGTGCTCAAACACCCAACTTTTGTGACTTTTCAAACTTTGAAGCTCGATAACTTCGGCAAATTAGGACCAAATTTGTTAAACAAAGTGTCACATTAATCAGCTCGACGAGATCTTTAAAATAACACAATACATCATGATTGCATCTTGATGAATTTCCAAGACAAATAGTACTTTATATGCTCAAACACACAACTTTTATGACTTTTCAAACTTTGAAGCTCGATAACTTCGGTAAATTAGGACCAAATTTGTTAAACAAAGTGTCAAATTAATCAGCTCGACGAGATCTTTAAAATAACACAACACATCATGATTGCATCTTGATGAATTTCCATGAAAAATAGTACTTTATGTGCTCAAACACACAACTTTTGTGACTTTTCAAACTTTGAAGCTCGATAACTTCGGTAAATTAGGACCAAATTTGTTAAACAAAGTGTCAAATTAATCAGCTCGACGAGATCTTTAAAATAACACAACACATCGTGATTGCATCTTGATGAATTTCCATGAAAAATAGTACTTTATGTGCTCAAACACACAACTTTTGTGACTTTTCACACTTTGTAGATCGATAACTTCGGTAAATTAGGACCAAATTTGTTAAGCAAAGTGTCAAATTAATCAGCTCGAGGAGATTTTTAAAATAACACAACACATCATGATTGCATCTTGATGAATTTCCATGAAAAATAGTACTTTATGTGCTCAAACACAAAACTTTTGTGACTTTTCACACTTTGTAGATCGATAACTTCGGCAAATAAGGACCAAATTTGTTAAACAAAGTGTCAAATTAATCAGCTCGACGAGATCTTTAAAATGACACAACACATCATGATTGCATCTTGATGAATTTCCAAGACAAATAGTACTTTATGTGCTCAAACACACAACTTTTGTGACTTTTCAAACTTTGAAGCTCGATAACTTCGGCAAATAAGGACCAAATTTGTTAAACAAAGTGTCAAATTAATCAGCACGACGAGATCTTTAACATAACACAACACATCATGATTGCATCTTGATGAATTTCCAAGACAAATAGTACTTTATGTGCTCAAACACCCAACTTTTGTGACTTTTCAAACTTTGAAGCTCGATAACTTCGGCAAATAAGAACCAAATTTGTTAAACAAAGTGTCAAATTAATCAGCTCGACGAGATCTTTAAAATGACACAACACATCATGATTGCATCTTGATGAATTTCCAAGACAAATAGTACTTTATGTGCTCAAACACACAACTTTTGTGACTTTTCAAACTTTGAAGCTCGATAACTTCGGCAAATTAGGACCAAATTTGTTAAACAAAGTGTCAAATTAATCAGCTCGACGAGATCTTTAAAATGACACAACACATCATGATTGCATCTTGATGAATTTCCAAGACAAATAGTACTTTATGTGCTCAAACACCCAACTTTTGTGACTTTTCAAACTTTGAAGCTCGATAACTTCGGCAAATTAGGACCAAATTTGTTAAACAAAGTGTCACATTAATCAGCTCGACGAGATCTTTAAAATAACACAATACATCATGATTGCATCTTGATGAATTTCCAAGACAAATAGTACTTTATATGCTCAAACACACAACTTTTATGACTTTTCAAACTTTGAAGCTCGATAACTTCGGTAAATAAGAACCAAATTTGTTAAACAAAGTGTCAAATTAATCAGCTCGACGAGATCTTTAAAATGACACAACACATCATGATTGCATTTTGATGAATTTCCATGAAAAATAGTACTTTATGTGCTCAAACACACAACTTTTGTGACTTTTCAAACTTTGAAGCTCGATAACTTCGGCAAATTAGGACCAAATTTGTTAAACAAAGTGTCAAATTAATCAGCACGACGAGATCTTTAAAATAACACAACATATCATGATTGCATCTTGATGAATTTCCATGAAAAATAGTACTTTATGTGCTCAAACACACAACTTTTGTGACTTTTCAAACTTTGAAGCTCGATAACTTCGGCAAATAAGGACCAAATTTGTTAAACAAAGTGTCAAATTAATCAGCTCGACGAGATCTTTAAAATAACACAACACATCATGATTGCATCATGATGAATTTCCATGAAAAATAGTACTTTATGTGCTCAAACACACAACTTTTATGACTTTTCAAACTTTGAAGCTCGATAACTTCGGTAAATTAGGACCAAATTTGTTAAACAAAGTGTCAAATTAATCAGCTCGACGAGATTTTTAAAATAACACAACACATCATGATTGCATCTTAATGAATTTCCATGAAAAATAGTACTTTATGTGCTCAAACACACAACTTTTGTGACTTTTCAAACTTTGAAGCTCGATAACTTCGGCAAATAAGAACCAAATTTGTTAAACAAAGTGTCAAATTAATCAGCTCGACGAGATCTTTAAAATGACACAACACATCATGATTGCATCTTGATGAATTTCCAAGACAAATAGTACTTTATGTGCTCAAACACACAACTTTTGTGACTTTTCAAACTTTGAAGCTCGATAACTTCGGCAAATTAGGACCAAATTTGTTAAACAAAGTGTCAAATTAATCAGCTCGACGAGATCTTTAAAATGACACAACACATCATGATTGCATCTTGATGAATTTCCAAGACAAATAGTACTTTATGTGCTCAAACACCCAACTGTTGTGACTTTTCAAACTTTGAAGCTCGATAACTTCGGCAAATTAGGACCAAATTTGTTAAACAAAGTGTCAAATTAATCAGCTCGACGAGATCTTTAAAATAACACAACACATCATGATTGCATCTTGATGAATTTCCATGAAAAATAGTACTTTGTGTGCTCAAACACACAACTTTTATGACTTTTCAAACTTTGAAGCTCGATAACTTCGGTAAATTAGGACCAAATTTGTTAAACAAAGTGTCAAATTAATCAGCTCGAGGAGATTTTTAAAATAACACAACACATCATGATTGCATCTTGATGAATTTCCATGAAAAATAGTACTTTATGTGCTCAAACACAAAACTTTTGTGACTTTTCACACTTTGTAGATCGATAACTTCAGCAAATGAGGACCAAATTTGTTAAACAAAGTGTCAAATTAATCAGCTCGACGAGATTTTTAAAATAACACAACACATCATGATTGCATCTTAATGAATTTCCATGAAAAATAGTACTTTATGTGCTCAAACACACAACTTTTGTGACTTTTCAAACTTTGAAGCTCGATAACTTCGGCAAATAAGAACCAAATTTGTTAAACAAAGTGTCAAATTAATCAGCTCGACGAGATCTTTAAAATGACACAACACATCATGATTGCATCTTGATGAATTTCCAAGACAAATAGTACTTTATGTGCTCAAACACACAACTTTTGTGACTTTTCAAACTTTGAAGCTCGATAACTTCGGCAAATAAGGACCAAATTTGTTAAACAAAGTGTCAAATTAATCAGCACGACGAGATCTTTAACATAACACAACACATCATGATTGCATCTTGATGAATTTCCAAGACAAATAGTACTTTATGTGCTCAAACACCCAACTTTTGTGACTTTTCAAACTTTGAAGCTCGATAACTTCGGCAAATAAGGACCAAATTTGTTAAACAAAGTGTCAAATTAATCAGCTCGACGAGATCTTTAAAATGACACAACACATCATGATTGCATCTTGATGAATTTCCAAGACAAATAGTACTTTATGTGCTCAAACACCCAACTGTTGTGACTTTTCAAACTTTGAAGCTCGATAACTTCGGCAAATTAGGACCAAATTTGTTAAACAAAGTGTCACATTAATCAGCTCGACGAGATCTTTAAAATGACACAACACATCATGATTGCATCTTGATGAATTTCCAAGACAAATAGTACTTTATGTGCTCAAACACCCAACTTTTGTGACTTTTCAAACTTTGAAGCTCGATAACTTCGGCAAATAAGAACCAAATTTGTTAAACAAAGTGTCAAATTAATCAGCTCGACGAGATCTTTAAAATGACACAACACATCATGATTGCATCTTGATGAATTTCCAAGACAAATAGTACTTTATGTGCTCAAACACACAACTTTTGTGACTTTTCAAACTTTGAAGCTCGATAACTTCGGCAAATAAGGACCAAATTTGTTAAACAAAGTGTCAAATTAATCAGCACGACGAGATCTTTAACATAAAACAACACATCATGATTGCATCTTGATGAATTTCCAAGACAAATAGTACTTTATGTGCTCAAACACCCAACTTTTGTGACTTTTCAAACTTTGAAGCTCGATAACTTCGGCAAATAAGAACCAAATTTGTTAAACAAAGTGTCAAATTAATCAGCTCGACGAGATCTTTAAAATGACCCAACACATCATGATTGCATCTTGATGAATTTCCAAGACAAATAGTACTTTATGTGCTCAAACACACAACTTTTGTGACTTTTCAAACTTTGAAGCTCGATAACTTCGGCAAATAAGGACCAAATTTGTTAAACAAAGTGTCAAATTAATCAGCACGACGAGATCTTTAACATAACACAACACATCATGATTGCATCTTGATGAATTTCCAAGACAAATAGTACTTTATGTGCTCAAACACCCAACTTTTGTGACTTTTCAAACTTTGAAGCTCGATAACTTCGGCAAATTAGGACCAAATTTGTTAAACAAAGTGTCAAATTAATCAGCTCGACGAGATCTTTAAAATGACACAACACATCATGATTGCATCTTGATGAATTTCCAAGACAAATAGTACTTTATGTGCTCAAACACCCAACTTTTGTGACTTTTCAAACTTTGAAGCTCGATAACTTCGGCAAATTAGGACCAAATTTGTTAAACAAAGTGTCACATTAATCAGCTCGACGAGATCTTTAAAATAACACAATACATCATGATTGCATCTTGATGAATTTCCAAGACAAATAGTACTTTATATGCTCAAACACACAACTTTTATGACTTTTCAAACTTTGAAGCTCGATAACTTCGGTAAATTAGGACCAAATTTGTTAAACAAAGTGTCAAATTAATCAGCTCGACGAGATCTTTAAAATAACACAACACATCATGATTGCATCTTGATGAATTTCCAAGACAAATAGTACTTTATGTGCTCAAACACACAACTTTTGTGACTTTTCAAACTTTGAAGCTCGATAACTTCGGCAAATTAGGACCAAATTTGTTAAACAAAGTGTCAAATTAATCAGCTCGACGAGATCTTTAAAATGACACAACACATCATGATTGCATCTTGATGAATTTCCAAGACAAATAGTACTTTATGTGCTCAAACACCCAACTTTTGTGACTTTTCAAACTTTGAAGCTCGATAACTTCGGCAAATTAGGACCAAATTTGTTAAACAAAGTGTCACATTAATCAGCTCGACGAGATCTTTAAAATAACACAATACATCATGATTGCATCTTGATGAATTTCCAAGACAAATAGTACTTTATATGCTCAAACACACAACTTTTATGACTTTTCAAACTTTGAAGCTCGATAACTTCGGTAAATAAGAACCAAATTTGTTAAACAAAGTGTCAAATTAATCAGCTCGACGAGATCTTTAAAATGACACAACACATCATGATTGCATTTTGATGAATTTCCATGAAAAATAGTACTTTATGTGCTCAAACACACAACTTTTGTGACTTTTCAAACTTTGAAGCTCGATAACTTCGGCAAATTAGGACCAAATTTGTTAAACAAAGTGTCAAATTAATCAGCACGACGAGATCTTTAAAATAACACAATATATCATGATTGCATCTTGATGAATTTCCATGAAAAATAGTACTTTATGTGCTCAAACACACAACTTTTGTGACTTTTCAAACTTTGAAGCTCGATAACTTCGGCAAATAAGAACCAAATTTGTTAAACAAAGTGTCAAATTAATCAGCTCGACGAGATCTTTAAAATGACACAACACATCATGATTGCATCTTGATGAATTTCCAAGACAAATAGTACTTTATGTGCTCAAACACACAACTTTTGTGACTTTTCAAACTTTGAAGCTCGATAACTTCGGCAAATAAGGACCAAATTTGTTAAACAAAGTGTCAAATTAATCAGCACGACGAGATCTTTAACATAACACAACACATCATGATTGCATCTTGATGAATTTCCAAGACAAATAGTACTTTATGTGCTCAAACACACAACTTTTGTGACTTTTCAAACTTTGAAGCTCGATAACTTCGGCAAATTAGGACCAAATTTGTTAAACAAAGTGTCAAATTAATCAGCACGACGAGATCTTTAACATAACACAACACATCATGATTGCATCTTGATGAATTTCCAAGACAAATAGTACTTTATGTGCTCAAACACACAACTTTTGTGACTTTTCAAACTTTGAAGCTCGATAACTTCGGCAAATAAGGACCAAATTTGTTAAACAAAGTGTCAAATTAATCAGCACGACGAGATCTTTAACATAACACAACACATCATGATTGCATCTTGATGAATTTCCAAGACAAATAGTACTTTATGTGCTCAAACACACAACTTTTGTGACTTTTCAAACTTTGAAGCTCGATAACTTCGGCAAATTAGGACCAAATTTGTTAAACAAAGTGTCAAATTAATCAGCTCGACGAGATCTTTAAAATGACACAACACATCATGATTGCATCTTGATGAATTTCCAAGACAAATAGTACTTTATGTGCTCAAACACCCAACTTTTGTGACTTTTCAAACTTTGAAGCTCGATAACTTCGGCAAATTAGGACCAAATTTGTTAAACAAAGTGTCACATTAATCAGCTCGACGAGATCTTTAAAATAACACAATACATCATGATTGCATCTTGATGAATTTCCAAGACAAATAGTACTTTATATGCTCAAACACACAACTTTTATGACTTTTCAAACTTTGAAGCTCGATAACTTCGGTAAATTAGGACCAAATTTGTTAAACAAAGTGTCAAATTAATCAGCTCGACGAGATCTTTAAAATAACACAACACATCATGATTGCATCTTGATGAATTTCCAAGACAAATAGTACTTTATGTGCTCAAACACACAACTTTTGTGACTTTTCAAACTTTGAAGCTCGATAACTTCGGCAAATTAGGACCAAATTTGTTAAACAAAGTGTCAAATTAATCAGCTCGACGAGATCTTTAAAATGACACAACACATCATGATTGCATCTTGATGAATTTCCAAGACAAATAGTACTTTATGTGCTCAAACACCCAACTTTTGTGACTTTTCAAACTTTGAAGCTCGATAACTTCGGCAAATTAGGACCAAATTTGTTAAACAAAGTGTCACATTAATCAGCTCGACGAGATCTTTAAAATAACACAATACATCATGATTGCATCTTGATGAATTTCCAAGACAAATAGTACTTTATATGCTCAAACACACAACTTTTATGACTTTTCAAACTTTGAAGCTCGATAACTTCGGTAAATAAGAACCAAATTTGTTAAACAAAGTGTCAAATTAATCAGCTCGACGAGATCTTTAAAATGACACAACACATCATGATTGCATTTTGATGAATTTCCATGAAAAATAGTACTTTATGTGCTCAAACACACAACTTTTGTGACTTTTCAAACTTTGAAGCTCGATAACTTCGGCAAATTAGGACCAAATTTGTTAAACAAAGTGTCAAATTAATCAGCACGACGAGATCTTTAAAATAACACAACATATCATGATTGCATCTTGATGAATTTCCATGAAAAATAGTACTTTATGTGCTCAAACACACAACTTTTGTGACTTTTCAAACTTTGAAGCTCGATAACTTCGGCAAATAAGGACCAAATTTGTTAAACAAAGTGTCACATTAATCAGCTCGACGAGATCTTTAAAATAACACAACACATCATGATTGCATCATGATGAATTTCCATGAAAAATAGTACTTTATGTGCTCAAACACACAACTTTTATGACTTTTCAAACTTTGAAGCTCGATAACTTCGGTAAATTAGGACCAAATTTGTTAAACAAAGTGTCAAATTAATCAGCTCGACGAGATTTTTAAAATAACACAACACATCATGATTGCATCTTAATGAATTTCCATGAAAAATAGTACTTTATGTGCTCAAACACACAACTTTTGTGACTTTTCAAACTTTGAAGCTCGATAACTTCGGCAAATAAGAACCAAATTTGTTAAACAAAGTGTCAAATTAATCAGCTCGACGAGATCTTTAAAATGACACAACACATCATGATTGCATCTTGATGAATTTCCAAGACAAATAGTACTTTATGTGCTCAAACACACAACTTTTGTGACTTTTCAAACTTTGAAGCTCGATAACTTCGGCAAATTAGGACCAAATTTGTTAAACAAAGTGTCAAATTAATCAGCTCGACGAGATCTTTAAAATGACACAACACATCATGATTGCATCTTGATGAATTTCCAAGACAAATAGTACTTTATGTGCTCAAACACCCAACTGTTGTGACTTTTCAAACTTTGAAGCTCGATAACTTCGGCAAATTAGGACCAAATTTGTTAAACAAAGTGTCAAATTAATCAGCTCGACGAGATCTTTAAAATAACACAACACATCATGATTGCATCTTGATGAATTTCCATGAAAAATAGTACTTTGTGTGCTCAAACACACAACTTTTATGACTTTTCAAACTTTGAAGCTCGATAACTTCGGTAAATTAGGACCAAATTTGTTAAACAAAGTGTCAAATTAATCAGCTCGAGGAGATTTTTAAAATAACACAACACATCATGATTGCATCTTGATGAATTTCCATGAAAAATAGTACTTTATGTGCTCAAACACAAAACTTTTGTGACTTTTCACACTTTGTAGATCGATAACTTCAGCAAATGAGGACCAAATTTGTTAAACAAAGTGTCAAATTAATCAGCTCGACGAGATTTTTAAAATAACACAACACATCATGATTGCATCTTAATGAATTTCCATGAAAAATAGTACTTTATGTGCTCAAACACACAACTTTTGTGACTTTTCAAACTTTGAAGCTCGATAACTTCGGCAAATAAGAACCAAATTTGTTAAACAAAGTGTCAAATTAATCAGCTCGACGAGATCTTTAAAATGACACAACACATCATGATTGCATCTTGATGAATTTCCAAGACAAATAGTACTTTATGTGCTCAAACACACAACTTTTGTGACTTTTCAAACTTTGAAGCTCGATAACTTCGGCAAATAAGGACCAAATTTGTTAAACAAAGTGTCAAATTAATCAGCACGACGAGATCTTTAACATAACACAACACATCATGATTGCATCTTGATGAATTTCCAAGACAAATAGTACTTTATGTGCTCAAACACCCAACTTTTGTGACTTTTCAAACTTTGAAGCTCGATAACTTCGGCAAATAAGGACCAAATTTGTTAAACAAAGTGTCAAATTAATCAGCTCGACGAGATCTTTAAAATGACACAACACATCATGATTGCATCTTGATGAATTTCCAAGACAAATAGTACTTTATGTGCTCAAACACCCAACTGTTGTGACTTTTCAAACTTTGAAGCTCGATAACTTCGGCAAATTAGGACCAAATTTGTTAAACAAAGTGTCACATTAATCAGCTCGACGAGATCTTTAAAATAACACAATACATCATGATTGCATCTTGATGAATTTCCATGAAAAATAGTACTTTATGTGCTCAAACACAAAACTTTTGTGACTTTTCACACTTTGTAGATCGATAACTTCAGCAAATGAGGACCAAATTTGTTAAACAAAGTGTCAAATTAATCAGCTCGACGAGATTTTTAAAATAACACAACACATCATGATTGCATCTTAATGAATTTCCATGAAAAATAGTACTTTATGTGCTCAAACACACAACTTTTGTGACTTTTCAAACTTTGAAGCTCGATAACTTCGGCAAATAAGGACCAAATTTGTTAAACAAAGTGTCAAATTAATCAGCACGACGAGATCTTTAACATAACACAACACATCATGATTGCATCTTGATGAATTTCCAAGACAAATAGTACTTTATGTGCTCAAACACCCAACTTTTGTGACTTTTCAAACTTTGAAGCTCGATAACTTCGGCAAATTAGGACCAAATTTGTTAAACAAAGTGTCACATTAATCAGCTCGACGAGATCTTTAAAATAACACAATACATCATGATTGCATCTTGATGAATTTCCAAGACAAATAGTACTTTATATGCTCAAACACACAACTTTTATGACTTTTCAAACTTTGAAGCTCGATAACTTCGGTAAATAAGAACCAAATTTGTTAAACAAAGTGTCAAATTAATCAGCTCGACGAGATCTTTAAAATGACACAACACATCATGATTGCATTTTGATGAATTTCCATGAAAAATAGTACTTTATGTGCTCAAACACACAACTTTTGTGACTTTTCAAACTTTGAAGCTCGATAACTTCGGCAAATTAGGACCAAATTTGTTAAACAAAGTGTCAAATTAATCAGCACGACGAGATCTTTAAAATAACACAACATATCATGATTGCATCTTGATGAATTTCCATGAAAAATAGTACTTTATGTGCTCAAACACACAACTTTTGTGACTTTTCAAACTTTGAAGCTCGATAACTTCGGCAAATAAGGACCAAATTTGTTAAACAAAGTGTCAAATTAATCAGCTCGACGAGATCTTTAAAATAACACAACACATCATGATTGCATCATGATGAATTTCCATGAAAAATAGTACTTTATGTGCTCAAACACACAACTTTTATGACTTTTCAAACTTTGAAGCTCGATAACTTCGGTAAATTAGGACCAAATTTGTTAAACAAAGTGTCAAATTAATCAGCTCGACGAGATTTTTAAAATAACACAACACATCATGATTGCATCTTAATGAATTTCCATGAAAAATAGTACTTTATGTGCTCAAACACACAACTTTTGTGACTTTTCAAACTTTGAAGCTCGATAACTTCGGCAAATAAGGACCAAATTTGTTAAACAAAGTGTCAAATTAATCAGCTCGACGAGATCTTTAAAATGACACAACACATCATGATTGCATCTTGATGAATTTCCAAGACAAATAGTACTTTATGTGCTCAAACACCCAACTGTTGTGACTTTTCAAACTTTGAAGCTCGATAACTTCGGCAAATTAGGACCAAATTTGTTAAACAAAGTGTCAAATTAATCAGCTCGACGAGATCTTTAAAATAACACAACACATCATGATTGCATCTTGATGAATTTCCATGAAAAATAGTACTTTATGTGCTCAAACACACAACTTTTGTGACTTTTCAAACTTTGAAGCTCGATAACTTCGGTAAATTAGGACCAAATTTGTTAAACAAAGTGTCAAATTAATCAGCTCGACGAGATCTTTAAAATAACACAACACATCATGATTGCATCTTGATGAATTTCCATGAAAAATAGTACTTTATGTGCTCAAACACACAACTTTTGTGACTTTTCAAACTTTGAAGCTCGATAACTTCGGCAAATAAGGACCAAATTTGTTAAACAAAGTGTCAAATTAATCAGCACGACGAGATCTTTAACATAACACAACACATCATGATTGCATCTTGATGAATTTCCAAGACAAATAGTACTTTATGTGCTCAAACACCCAACTTTTGTGACTTTTCAAACTTTGAAGCTCGATAACTTCGGCAAATAAGAACCAAATTTGTTAAACAAAGTGTCAAATTAATCAGCTCGACGAGATCTTTAAAATGACACAACACATCATGATTGCATCTTGATGAATTTCCAAGACAAATAGTACTTTATGTGCTCAAACACACAACTTTTGTGACTTTTCAAACTTTGAAGCTCGATAACTTCGGCAAATTAGGACCAAATTTGTTAAACAAAGTGTCAAATTAATCAGCTCGACGAGATCTTTAAAATGACACAACACATCATGATTGCATCTTGATGAATTTCCAAGACAAATAGTACTTTATGTGCTCAAACACCCAACTTTTGTGACTTTTCAAACTTTGAAGCTCGATAACTTCGGCAAATTAGGACCAAATTTGTTAAACAAAGTGTCACATTAATCAGCTCGACGAGATCTTTAAAATAACACAATACATCATGATTGCATCTTGATGAATTTCCAAGACAAATAGTACTTTATATGCTCAAACACACAACTTTTATGACTTTTCAAACTTTGAAGCTCGATAACTTCGGTAAATTAGGACCAAATTTGTTAAACAAAGTGTCAAATTAATCAGCTCGACGAGATCTTTAAAATAACACAACACATCATGATTGCATTTTGATGAATTTCCATGAAAAATAGTACTTTATGTGCTCAAACACACAACTTTTGTGACTTTTCAAACTTTGAAGCTCGATAACTTCGGCAAATTAGGACCAAATTTGTTAAACAAAGTGTCAAATTAATCAGCACGACGAGATCTTTAAAATAACACAACATATCATGATTGCATCTTGATGAATTTCCATGAAAAATAGTACTTTATGTGCTCAAACACACAACTTTTGTGACTTTTCAAACTTTGAAGCTCGATAACTTCGGCAAATAAGGACCAAATTTGTTAAACAAAGTGTCAAATTAATCAGCTCGACGAGATCTTTAAAATAACACAACACATCATGATTGCATCTTGATGAATTTCCATGAAAAATAGTACTTTATGTGCTCAAACACACAACTTTTATGACTTTTCAAACTTTGAAGCTCGATAACTTCGGTAAATTAGGACCAAATTTGTTAAACAAAGTGTCAAATTAATCAGCTCGACGAGATTTTTAAAATAACACAACACATCATGATTGCATCTTAATGAATTTCCATGAAAAATAGTACTTTATGTGCTCAAACACACAACTTTTGTGACTTTTCAAACTTTGAAGCTCGATAACTTCGGCAAATAAGGACCAAATTTGTTAAACAAAGTGTCAAATTAATCAGCTCGACGAGATCTTTAAAATGACACAACACATCATGATTGCATCTTGATGAATTTCCAAGACAAATAGTACTTTATGTGCTCAAACACCCAACTGTTGTGACTTTTCAAACTTTGAAGCTCGATAACTTCGGCAAATTAGGACCAAATTTGTTAAACAAAGTGTCAAATTAATCAGCTCGACGAGATCTTTAAAATAACACAACACATCATGATTGCATCTTGATGAATTTCCATGAAAAATAGTACTTTATGTGCTGAAACACACAACTTTTGTGACTTTTCAAACTTTGAAGCTCGATAACTTCGGTAAATTAGGACCAAATTTGTTAAACAAAGTGTCAAATTAATCAGCTCGACGAGATCTTTAAAATAACACAACACATCATGATTGCATCTTGATGAATTTCCATGAAAAATAGTACTTTATGTGCTCAAACACACAACTTTTGTGACTTTTCAAACTTTGAAGCTCGATAACTTCGGCAAATAAGAACCAAATTTGTTAAACAAAGTGTCAAATTAATCAGCTCGACGAGATCTTTAAAATGACACAACACATCATGATTGCATCTTGATGAATTTCCAAGACAAATAGTACTTTATATGCTCAAACACACAACTTTTATGACTTTTCAAACTTTGAAGCTCGATAACTTCGGTAAATTAGGACCAAATTTGTTAAACAAAGTGTCAAATTAATCAGCTCGACGAGATCTTTAAAATAACACAACACATCATGATTGCATTTTGATGAATTTCCATGAAAAATAGTACTTTATGTGCTCAAACACACAACTTTTGTGACTTTTCAAACTTTGAAGCTCGATAACTTCGGCAAATTAGGACCAAATTTGTTAAACAAAGTGTCAAATTAATCAGCACGACGAGATCTTTAAAATAACACAACATATCATGATTGCATCTTGATGAATTTCCATGAAAAATAGTACTTTATGTGCTCAAACACACAACTTTTGTGACTTTTCAAACTTTGAAGCTCGATAACTTCGGCAAATAAGGACCAAATTTGTTAAACAAAGTGTCAAATTAATCAGCTCGACGAGATCTTTAAAATAACACAACACATCATGATTGCATCTTGATGAATTTCCATGAAAAATAGTACTTTATGTGCTCAAACACACAACTTTTATGACTTTTCAAACTTTGAAGCTCGATAACTTCGGTAAATTAGGACCAAATTTGTTAAACAAAGTGTCAAATTAATCAGCTCGACGAGATTTTTAAAATAACACAACACATCATGATTGCATCTTAATGAATTTCCATGAAAAATAGTACTTTATGTGCTCAAACACCCAACTTTTGTGACTTTTCAAACTTTGAAGCTCGATAACTTCGGCAAATAAGGACCAAATTTGTTAAACAAAGTGTCAGATTAATCAGCTCGACGAGATCTTTAAAATGACACAACACATCATGATTGCATCTTGATGAATTTCCAAGACAAATAGTACTTTATGTGCTCAAACACCCAACTGTTGTGACTTTTCAAACTTTGAAGCTCGATAACTTCGGCAAATTAGGACCAAATTTGTTAAACAAAGTGTCAAATTAATCAGCTCGACGAGATCTTTAAAATAACACAACACATCATGATTGCATCTTGATGAATTTCCATGAAAAATAGTACTTTATGTGCTGAAACACACAACTTTTGTGACTTTTCAAACTTTGAAGCTCGATAACTTCGGTAAATTAGGACCAAATTTGTTAAACAAAGTGTCAAATTAATCAGCTCGACGAGATCTTTAAAATAACACAACACATCATGATTGCATCTTGATGAATTTCCATGAAAAATAGTACTTTATGTGCTCAAACACACAACTTTTGTGACTTTTCAAACTTTGAAGCTCGATAACTTCGGCAAATAAGAACCAAATTTGTTAAACAAAGTGTCAAATTAATCAGCTCGACGAGATCTTTAAAATGACACAACACATCATGATTGCATCTTGATGAATTTCCAAGACAAATAGTACTTTATGTGCTCAAACACACAACTTTTGTGACTTTTCAAACTTTGAAGCTCGATAACTTCGGCAAATAAGGACCAAATTTGTTAAACAAAGTGTCAAATTAATCAGCACGACGAGATCTTTAACATAACACAACACATCATGATTGCATCTTGATGAATTTCCAAGACAAATAGTACTTTATGTGCTCAAACACCCAACTTTTGTGACTTTTCAAACTTTGAAGCTCGATAACTTCGGCAAATTAGGACCAAATTTGTTAAACAAAGTGTCAAATTAATCAGCACGACGAGATCTTTAAAATAACACAACAAATCATGATTGCATCTTGATGAATTTCCATGAAAAATAGTACTTTATGTGCTCAAACACACAACTTTTATGACTTTTCAAACTTTGAAGTTCGATAACTTCGGTAAATTAGGACCAAATTTGTTAAACAAAGTGTCAAATTAATCAGCTCGACGAGATCTTTAAAATAACACAACAAATCATGATTGCATCTTGATGAATTTCCATGAAAAATAGTACTTTATGTGCTCAAACACCCAACTTTTGTGACTTTTCAAACTTTGAAGCTCGATAACTTCGGCAAATTAGGACCAAATTTGTTAAACAAAGTGTCAAATTAATCAGCACGACGAGATCTTTAAAATAACACAACAAATCATGATTGCATCTTGATGAATTTCCATGAAAAATAGTACTTTATGTGCTCAAACACCCAACTGTTGTGACTTTTCAAACTTTGAAGCTCGATAACTTCGGCAAATTAGGACCAAATTTGTTAAACAAAGTGTCAAATTAATCAGCTCGACGAGATCTTTAAAATAACACAACACATCATGATTGCATCTTGATGAATTTCCATGAAAAATAGTACTTTATGTGCTCAAACACACAACTTTTGTGACTTTTCAAACTTTGAAGCTCGATAACTTCGGTAAATTAGGACCAAATTTGTTAAACAAAGTGTCAAATTAATCAGCTCGACGAGATCTTTAAAATAACACAACACATCATGATTGCATCTTGATGAATTTCCATGAAAAATAGTACTTTATGTGCTCAAACACACAACTTTTGTGACTTTTCAAACTTTGAAGCTCGATAACTTCGGCAAATAAGGACCAAATTTGTTAAACAAAGTGTCAAATTAATCAGCACGACGAGATCTTTAACATAACACAACACATCATGATTGCATCTTGATGAATTTCCAAGACAAATAGTACTTTATGTGCTCAAACACCCAACTTTTGTGACTTTTCAAACTTTGAAGCTCGATAACTTCGGCAAATAAGAACCAAATTTGTTAAACAAAGTGTCAAATTAATCAGCTCGACGAGATCTTTAAAATGACACAACACATCATGATTGCATCTTGATGAATTTCCAAGACAAATAGTACTTTATGTGCTCAAACACACAACTTTTGTGACTTTTCAAACTTTGAAGCTCGATAACTTCGGCAAATTAGGACCAAATTTGTTAAACAAAGTGTCAAATTAATCAGCTCGACGAGATCTTTAAAATGACACAACACATCATGATTGCATCTTGATGAATTTCCAAGACAAATAGTACTTTATGTGCTCAAACACCCAACTTTTGTGACTTTTCAAACTTTGAAGCTCGATAACTTCGGCAAATTAGGACCAAATTTGTTAAACAAAGTGTCACATTAATCAGCTCGACGAGATCTTTAAAATAACACAATACATCATGATTGCATCTTGATGAATTTCCAAGACAAATAGTACTTTATATGCTCAAACACACAACTTTTATGACTTTTCAAACTTTGAAGCTCGATAACTTCGGTAAATTAGGACCAAATTTGTTAAACAAAGTGTCAAATTAATCAGCTCGACGAGATCTTTAAAATAGCACAACACATCATGATTGCATTTTGATGAATTTCCATGAAAAATAGTACTTTATGTGCTCAAACACACAACTTTTGTGACTTTTCAAACTTTGAAGCTCGATAACTTCGGCAAATTAGGACCAAATTTGTTAAACAAAGTGTCAAATTAATCAGCACGACGAGATCTTTAAAATAACACAACATATCATGATTGCATCTTGATGAATTTCCATGAAAAATAGTACTTTATGTGCTCAAACACACAACTTTTGTGACTTTTCAAACTTTGAAGCTCGATAACTTCGGCAAATAAGGACCAAATTTGTTAAACAAAGTGTCAAATTAATCAGCTCGACGAGATCTTTAAAATAACACAACACATCATGATTGCATCTTGATGAATTTCCATGAAAAATAGTACTTTATGTGCTCAAACACACAACTTTTATGACTTTTCAAACTTTGAAGCTCGATAACTTCGGTAAATTAGGACCAAATTTGTTAAACAAAGTGTCAAATTAATCAGCTCGACGAGATTTTTAAAATAACACAACACATCATGATTGCATCTTAATGAATTTCCATGAAAAATAGTACTTTATGTGCTCAAACACACAACTTTTGTGACTTTTCAAACTTTGAAGCTCGATAACTTCGGCAAATAAGGACCAAATTTGTTAAACAAAGTGTCAAATTAATCAGCTCGACGAGATCTTTAAAATGACACAACACATCATGATTGCATCTTGATGAATTTCCAAGACAAATAGTACTTTATGTGCTCAAACACCCAACTGTTGTGACTTTTCAAACTTTGAAGCTCGATAACTTCGGCAAATTAGGACCAAATTTGTTAAACAAAGTGTCAAATTAATCAGCTCGACGAGATCTTTAAAATAACACAACACATCATGATTGCATCTTGATGAATTTCCATGAAAAATAGTACTTTATGTGCTGAAACACACAACTTTTGTGACTTTTCAAACTTTGAAGCTCGATAACTTCGGTAAATTAGGACCAAATTTGTTAAACAAAGTGTCAAATTAATCAGCTCGACGAGATCTTTAAAATAACACAACACATCATGATTGCATCTTGATGAATTTCCATGAAAAATAGTACTTTATGTGCTCAAACACACAACTTTTGTGACTTTTCAAACTTTGAAGCTCGATAACTTCGGCAAATAAGAACCAAATTTGTTAAACAAAGTGTCAAATTAATCAGCTCGACGAGATCTTTAAAATGACACAACACATCATGATTGCATCTTGATGAATTTCCAAGACAAATAGTACTTTATATGCTCAAACACACAACTTTTATGACTTTTCAAACTTTGAAGCTCGATAACTTCGGTAAATTAGGACCAAATTTGTTAAACAAAGTGTCAAATTAATCAGCTCGACGAGATCTTTAAAATAACACAACACATCATGATTGCATTTTGATGAATTTCCATGAAAAATAGTACTTTATGTGCTCAAACACACAACTTTTGTGACTTTTCAAACTTTGAAGCTCGATAACTTCGGCAAATTAGGACCAAATTTGTTAAACAAAGTGTCAAATTAATCAGCACGACGAGATCTTTAAAATAACACAACATATCATGATTGCATCTTGATGAATTTCCATGAAAAATAGTACTTTATGTGCTCAAACACACAACTTTTGTGACTTTTCAAACTTTGAAGCTCGATAACTTCGGCAAATAAGGACCAAATTTGTTAAACAAAGTGTCAAATTAATCAGCTCGACGAGATCTTTAAAATAACACAACACATCATGATTGCATCTTGATGAATTTCCATGAAAAATAGTACTTTATGTGCTCAAACACACAACTTTTATGACTTTTCAAACTTTGAAGCTCGATAACTTCGGTAAATTAGGACCAAATTTGTTAAACAAAGTGTCAAATTAATCAGCTCGACGAGATTTTTAAAATAACACAACACATCATGATTGCATCTTAATGAATTTCCATGAAAAATAGTACTTTATGTGCTCAAACACACAACTTTTGTGACTTTTCAAACTTTGAAGCTCGATAACTTCGGCAAATAAGGACCAAATTTGTTAAACAAAGTGTCAGATTAATCAGCTCGACGAGATCTTTAAAATGACACAACACATCATGATTGCATCTTGATGAATTTCCAAGACAAATAGTACTTTATGTGCTCAAACACCCAACTGTTGTGACTTTTCAAACTTTGAAGCTCGATAACTTCGGCAAATTAGGACCAAATTTGTTAAACAAAGTGTCAAATTAATCAGCTCGACGAGATCTTTAAAATAACACAACACATCATGATTGCATCTTGATGAATTTCCATGAAAAATAGTACTTTATGTGCTGAAACACACAACTTTTGTGACTTTTCAAACTTTGAAGCTCGATAACTTCGGTAAATTAGGACCAAATTTGTTAAACAAAGTGTCAAATTAATCAGCTCGACGAGATCTTTAAAATAACACAACACATCATGATTGCATCTTGATGAATTTCCATGAAAAATAGTACTTTATGTGCTCAAACACACAACTTTTGTGACTTTTCAAACTTTGAAGCTCGATAACTTCGGCAAATAAGAACCAAATTTGTTAAACAAAGTGTCAAATTAATCAGCTCGACGAGATCTTTAAAATGACACAACACATCATGATTGCATCTTGATGAATTTCCAAGACAAATAGTACTTTATGTGCTCAAACACACAACTTTTGTGACTTTTCAAACTTTGAAGCTCGATAACTTCGGCAAATAAGGACCAAATTTGTTAAACAAAGTGTCAAATTAATCAGCACGACGAGATCTTTAACATAACACAACACATCATGATTGCATCTTGATGAATTTCCAAGACAAATAGTACTTTATGTGCTCAAACACCCAACTTTTGTGACTTTTCAAACTTTGAAGCTCGATAACTTCGGCAAATTAGGACCAAATTTGTTAAACAAAGTGTCAAATTAATCAGCACGACGAGATCTTTAAAATAACACAACAAATCATGATTGCATCTTGATGAATTTCCATGAAAAATAGTACTTTATGTGCTCAAACACACAACTTTTGTGACTTTTCAAACTTTGAAGCTCGATAACTTCGGCAAATAAGGACCAAATTTGTTAAACAAAGTGTCAAATTAATCAGCTCGACGAGATCTTTAAAATAACACAACACATCATGATTGCATCTTGATGAATTTCCATGAAAAATAGTACTTTATGTGCTCAAACACACAACTTTTATGACTTTTCAAACTTTGAAGCTCGATAACTTCGGTAAATTAGGACCAAATTTGTTAAACAAAGTGTCAAATTAATCAGCTCGAGGAGATTTTTAAAATAACACAACACATCATGATTGCATCTTGATGAATTTCCATGAAAAATAGTACTTTATGTGCTGAAACACAAAACTTTTGTGACTTTTCACACTTTGTAGATCGATAACTTCAGCAAATAAGGACCAAATTTGTTAAACAAAGTGTCAAATTAATCAGCTCGACGAGATCTTTAAAATAACACAACACATCATGATTGCATCTTGATGAATTTCCATGAAAAATAGTACTTTATGTGCTGAAACACACAACTTTTGTGACTTTTCAAACTTTGAAGCTCGATAACTTCGGTAAATTAGGACCAAATTTGTTAAACAAAGTGTCAAATTAATCAGCTCGACGAGATCTTTAAAATAACACAACACATCATGATTGCATCTTGATGAATTTCCATGAAAAATAG
Organism: Euwallacea fornicatus; assembly: GCF_040115645.1. Classification (NCBI taxonomy): domain Eukaryota; kingdom Metazoa; phylum Arthropoda; class Insecta; order Coleoptera; family Curculionidae; genus Euwallacea; species Euwallacea fornicatus. The sequence goes on from NW_027096009.1 coordinate 864,032, forward strand.
TACTTTATGTGCTCAAACACACAACTTTTGTGACTTTTCAAACTTTGAAGCTCGATAACTTCGGCAAATAAGAACCAAATTTGTTAAACAAAGTGTCAAATTAATCAGCTCGACGAGATCTTTAAAATGACACAACACATCATGATTGCATCTTGATGAATTTCCAAGACAAATAGTACTTTATGTGCTCAAACACACAACTTTTGTGACTTTTCAAACTTTGAAGCTCGATAACTTCGGCAAATAAGGACCAAATTTGTTAAACAAAGTGTCAAATTAATCAGCACGACGAGATCTTTAAAATAACACAACAAATCATGATTGCATCTTGATGAATTTCCATGAAAAATAGTACTTTATGTGCTCAAACACACAACTTTTGTGACTTTTCAAACTTTGAAGCTCGATAACTTCGGCAAATAAGGACCAAATTTGTTAAACAAAGTGTCAAATTAATCAGCACGACGAGATCTTTAACATAACACAACACATCATGATTGCATCTTGATGAATTTCCAAGACAAATAGTACTTTATGTGCTCAAACACCCAACTTTTGTGACTTTTCAAACTTTGAAACTCGATAACTTCGGCAAATAAGAACCAAATTTGTTAAACAAAGTGTCAAATTAATCAGCTCGACGAGATCTTTAAAATGACACAACACATCATGATTGCATCTTGATGAATTTCCAAGACAAATAGTACTTTATGTGCTCAAACACACAACTTTTGTGACTTTTCAAACTTTGAAGCTCGATAACTTCGGCAAATTAGGACCAAATTTGTTAAACAAAGTGTCAAATTAATCAGCTCGACGAGATCTTTAAAATGACACAACACATCATGATTGCATCTTGATGAATTTCCAAGACAAATAGTACTTTATGTGCTCAAACACCCAACTTTTGTGACTTTTCAAACTTTGAAGCTCGATAACTTCGGCAAATTAGGACCAAATTTGTTAAACAAAGTGTCACATTAATCAGCTCGACGAGATCTTTAAAATAACACAATACATCATGATTGCATCTTGATGAATTTCCAAGACAAATAGTACTTTATATGCTCAAACACACAACTTTTATGACTTTTCAAACTTTGAAGCTCGATAACTTCGGTAAATTAGGACCAAATTTGTTAAACAAAGTGTCAAATTAATCAGCTCGACGAGATCTTTAAAATAACACAACACATCATGATTGCATTTTGATGAATTTCCATGAAAAATAGTACTTTATGTGCTCAAACACACAACTTTTGTGACTTTTCAAACTTTGAAGCTCGATAACTTCGGCAAATTAGGACCAAATTTGTTAAACAAAGTGTCAAATTAATCAGCACGACGAGATCTTTAAAATAACACAACATATCATGATTGCATCTTGATGAATTTCCATGAAAAATAGTACTTTATGTGCTCAAACACACAACTTTTGTGACTTTTCAAACTTTGAAGCTCGATAACTTCGGCAAATAAGGACCAAATTTGTTAAACAAAGTGTCAAATTAATCAGCTCGACGAGATCTTTAAAATAACACAACACATCATGATTGCATCTTGATGAATTTCCATGAAAAATAGTACTTTATGTGCTCAAACACACAACTTTTATGACTTTTCAAACTTTGAAGCTCGATAACTTCGGTAAATTAGGACCAAATTTGTTAAACAAAGTGTCAAATTAATCAGCTCGACGAGATTTTTAAAATAACACAACACATCATGATTGCATCTTAATGAATTTCCATGAAAAATAGTACTTTATGTGCTCAAACACACAACTTTTGTGACTTTTCAAACTTTGAAGCTCGATAACTTCGGCAAATAAGGACCAAATTTGTTAAACAAAGTGTCAGATTAATCAGCTCGACGAGATCTTTAAAATGACACAACACATCATGATTGCATCTTGATGAATTTCCAAGACAAATAGTACTTTATGTGCTCAAACACCCAACTGTTGTGACTTTTCAAACTTTGAAGCTCGATAACTTCGGCAAATTAGGACCAAATTTGTTAAACAAAGTGTCAAATTAATCAGCTCGACGAGATCTTTAAAATAACACAACACATCATGATTGCATCTTGATGAATTTCCATGAAAAATAGTACTTTATGTGCTGAAACACACAACTTTTGTGACTTTTCAAACTTTGAAGCTCGATAACTTCGGTAAATTAGGACCAAATTTGTTAAACAAAGTGTCAAATTAATCAGCTCGACGAGATCTTTAAAATAACACAACACATCATGATTGCATCTTGATGAATTTCCATGAAAAATAGTACTTTATGTGCTCAAACACACAACTTTTGTGACTTTTCAAACTTTGAAGCTCGATAACTTCGGCAAATAAGAACCAAATTTGTTAAACAAAGTGTCAAATTAATCAGCTCGACGAGATCTTTAAAATGACACAACACATCATGATTGCATCTTGATGAATTTCCAAGACAAATAGTACTTTATGTGCTCAAACACACAACTTTTGTGACTTTTCAAACTTTGAAGCTCGATAACTTCGGCAAATAAGGACCAAATTTGTTAAACAAAGTGTCAAATTAATCAGCACGACGAGATCTTTAACATAACACAACACATCATGATTGCATCTTGATGAATTTCCAAGACAAATAGTACTTTATGTGCTCAAACACCCAACTTTTGTGACTTTTCAAACTTTGAAGCTCGATAACTTCGGCAAATTAGGACCAAATTTGTTAAACAAAGTGTCAAATTAATCAGCACGACGAGATCTTTAAAATAACACAACAAATCATGATTGCATCTTGATGAATTTCCATGAAAAATAGTACTTTATGTGCTCAAACACACAACTTTTGTGACTTTTCAAACTTTGAAGCTCGATAACTTCGGCAAATAAGGACCAAATTTGTTAAACAAAGTGTCAAATTAATCAGCTCGACGAGATCTTTAAAATAACACAACACATCATGATTGCATCTTGATGAATTTCCATGAAAAATAGTACTTTATGTGCTCAAACACACAACTTTTATGACTTTTCAAACTTTGAAGCTCGATAACTTCGGTAAATTAGGACCAAATTTGTTAAACAAAGTGTCAAATTAATCAGCTCGAGGAGATTTTTAAAATAACACAACACATCATGATTGCATCTTGATGAATTTCCATGAAAAATAGTACTTTATGTGCTGAAACACAAAACTTTTGTGACTTTTCACACTTTGTAGATCGATAACTTCAGCAAATAAGGACCAAATTTGTTAAACAAAGTGTCAAATTAATCAGCTCGACGAGATCTTTAAAATAACACAACACATCATGATTGCATCTTGATGAATTTCCATGAAAAATAGTACTTTATGTGCTGAAACACACAACTTTTGTGACTTTTCAAACTTTGAAGCTCGATAACTTCGGTAAATTAGGACCAAATTTGTTAAACAAAGTGTCAAATTAATCAGCTCGACGAGATCTTTAAAATAACACAACACATCATGATTGCATCTTGATGAATTTCCATGAAAAATAGTACTTTATGTGCTCAAACACACAACTTTTGTGACTTTTCAAACTTTGAAGCTCGATAACTTCGGCAAATAAGAACCAAATTTGTTAAACAAAGTGTCAAATTAATCAGCTCGACGAGATCTTTAAAATGACACAACACATCATGATTGCATCTTGATGAATTTCCAAGACAAATAGTACTTTATGTGCTCAAACACACAACTTTTGTGACTTTTCAAACTTTGAAGCTCGATAACTTCGGCAAATAAGGACCAAATTTGTTAAACAAAGTGTCAAATTAATCAGCACGACGAGATCTTTAAAATAACACAACAAATCATGATTGCATCTTGATGAATTTCCATGAAAAATAGTACTTTATGTGCTCAAACACACAACTTTTGTGACTTTTCAAACTTTGAAGCTCGATAACTTCGGCAAATAAGGACCAAATTTGTTAAACAAAGTGTCAAATTAATCAGCACGACGAGATCTTTAACATAACACAACACATCATGATTGCATCTTGATGAATTTCCAAGACAAATAGTACTTTATGTGCTCAAACACCCAACTTTTGTGACTTTTCAAACTTTGAAACTCGATAACTTCGGCAAATAAGAACCAAATTTGTTAAACAAAGTGTCAAATTAATCAGCTCGACGAGATCTTTAAAATGACACAACACATCATGATTGCATCTTGATGAATTTCCAAGACAAATAGTACTTTATGTGCTCAAACACACAACTTTTGTGACTTTTCAAACTTTGAAGCTCGATAACTTCGGCAAATTAGGACCAAATTTGTTAAACAAAGTGTCAAATTAATCAGCTCGACGAGATCTTTAAAATGACACAACACATCATGATTGCATCTTGATGAATTTCCAAGACAAATAGTACTTTATGTGCTCAAACACCCAACTTTTGTGACTTTTCAAACTTTGAAGCTCGATAACTTCGGCAAATTAGGACCAAATTTGTTAAACAAAGTGTCACATTAATCAGCTCGACGAGATCTTTAAAATAACACAATACATCATGATTGCATCTTGATGAATTTCCAAGACAAATAGTACTTTATATGCTCAAACACACAACTTTTATGACTTTTCAAACTTTGAAGCTCGATAACTTCGGTAAATTAGGACCAAATTTGTTAAACAAAGTGTCAAATTAATCAGCTCGACGAGATCTTTAAAATAACACAACACATCATGATTGCATTTTGATGAATTTCCATGAAAAATAGTACTTTATGTGCTCAAACACACAACTTTTGTGACTTTTCAAACTTTGAAGCTCGATAACTTCGGCAAATTAGGACCAAATTTGTTAAACAAAGTGTCAAATTAATCAGCACGACGAGATCTTTAAAATAACACAACATATCATGATTGCATCTTGATGAATTTCCATGAAAAATAGTACTTTATGTGCTCAAACACACAACTTTTGTGACTTTTCAAACTTTGAAGCTCGATAACTTCGGCAAATAAGGACCAAATTTGTTAAACAAAGTGTCAAATTAATCAGCTCGACGAGATCTTTAAAATAACACAACACATCATGATTGCATCTTGATGAATTTCCATGAAAAATAGTACTTTATGTGCTCAAACACACAACTTTTATGACTTTTCAAACTTTGAAGCTCGATAACTTCGGTAAATTAGGACCAAATTTGTTAAACAAAGTGTCAAATTAATCAGCTCGACGAGATTTTTAAAATAACACAACACATCATGATTGCATCTTAATAAATTTCCATGAAAAATAGTACTTTATGTGCTCAAACACACAACTTTTGTGACTTTTCAAACTTTGAAGCTCGATAACTTCGGCAAATAAGGACCAAATTTGTTAAACAAAGTGTCAAATTAATCAGCTCGACGAGATCTTTAAAATGACACAACACATCATGATTGCATCTTGATGAATTTCCAAGACAAATAGTACTTTATGTGCTCAAACACCCAACTGTTGTGACTTTTCAAACTTTGAAGCTCGATAACTTCGGCAAATTAGGACCAAATTTGTTAAACAAAGTGTCAAATTAATCAGCTCGACGAGATCTTTAAAATAACACAACACATCATGATTGCATCTTGATGAATTTCCATGAAAAATAGTACTTTATGTGCTGAAACACACAACTTTTGTGACTTTTCAAACTTTGAAGCTCGATAACTTCGGTAAATTAGGACCAAATTTGTTAAACAAAGTGTCAAATTAATCAGCTCGACGAGATCTTTAAAATAACACAACACATCATGATTGCATCTTGATGAATTTCCATGAAAAATAGTACTTTATGTGCTCAAACACACAACTTTTGTGACTTTTCAAACTTTGAAGCTCGATAACTTCGGTAAATTAGGACCAAATTTGTTAAACAAAGTGTCAAATTAATCAGCTCGAGGAGATCTTTAACATAACACAACACATCATGATTGCATCTTGATGAATTTCCAAGACAAATAGTACTTTATGTGCTCAAACACCCAACTTTTGTGACTTTTCAAACTTTGAAGCTCGATAACTTCGGCAAATTAGGACCAAATTTGTTAAACAAAGTGTCAAATTAATCAGCACGACGAGATCTTTAAAATAACACAACAAATCATGATTGCATCTTGATGAATTTCCAAGACAAATAGTACTTTATGTGCTCAAACACCCAACTTTTGTGACTTTTCAAACTTTGAAGCTCGATAACTTCGGCAAATTAGGACCAAATTTGTTAAACAAAGTGTCACATTAATCAGCTCGACGAGATCTTTAAAATAACACAATACATCATGATTGCATCTTGATGAATTTCCAAGACAAATAGTACTTTATATGCTCAAACACACAACTTTTATGACTTTTCAAACTTTGAAGCTCGATAACTTCGGTAAATTAGGACCAAATTTGTTAAACAAAGTGTCAAATTAATCAGCTCGACGAGATCTTTAAAATAACACAACACATCATGATTGCATTTTGATGAATTTCCATGAAAAATAGTACTTTATGTGCTCAAACACACAACTTTTGTGACTTTTCAAACTTTGAAGCTCGATAACTTCGGCAAATTAGGACCAAATTTGTTAAACAAAGTGTCAAATTAATCAGCACGACGAGATCTTTAAAATAACACAACATATCATGATTGCATCTTGATGAATTTCCATGAAAAATAGTACTTTATGTGCTCAAACACACAACTTTTGTGACTTTTCAAACTTTGAAGCTCGATAACTTCGGCAAATAAGGACCAAATTTGTTAAACAAAGTGTCAAATTAATCAGCTCGACGAGATCTTTAAAATAACACAACACATCATGATTGCATCTTGATGAATTTCCATGAAAAATAGTACTTTATGTGCTCAAACACACAACTTTTATGACTTTTCAAACTTTGAAGCTCGATAACTTCGGTAAATTAGGACCAAATTTGTTAAACAAAGTGTCAAATTAATCAGCTCGACGAGATTTTTAAAATAACACAACACATCATGATTGCATCTTAATGAATTTCCATGAAAAATAGTACTTTATGTGCTCAAACACACAACTTTTGTGACTTTTCAAACTTTGAAGCTCGATAACTTCGGCAAATAAGGACCAAATTTGTTAAACAAAGTGTCAGATTAATCAGCTCGACGAGATCTTTAAAATGACACAACACATCATGATTGCATCTTGATGAATTTCCAAGACAAATAGTACTTTATGTGCTCAAACACCCAACTGTTGTGACTTTTCAAACTTTGAAGCTCGATAACTTCGGCAAATTAGGACCAAATTTGTTAAACAAAGTGTCAAATTAATCAGCTCGACGAGATCTTTAAAATAACACAACACATCATGATTGCATCTTGATGAATTTCCATGAAAAATAGTACTTTATGTGCTGAAACACACAACTTTTGTGACTTTTCAAACTTTGAAGCTCGATAACTTCGGTAAATTAGGACCAAATTTGTTAAACAAAGTGTCAAATTAATCAGCTCGACGAGATCTTTAAAATAACACAACACATCATGATTGCATCTTGATGAATTTCCATGAAAAATAGTACTTTATGTGCTCAAACACACAACTTTTGTGACTTTTCAAACTTTGAAGCTCGATAACTTCGGCAAATAAGAACCAAATTTGTTAAACAAAGTGTCAAATTAATCAGCTCGACGAGATCTTTAAAATGACACAACACATCATGATTGCATCTTGATGAATTTCCAAGACAAATAGTACTTTATGTGCTCAAACACCCAACTTTTGTGACTTTTCAAACTTTGAAGCTCGATAACTTCGGCAAATTAGGACCAAATTTGTTAAACAAAGTGTCAAATTAATCAGCACGACGAGATCTTTAAAATAACACAACAAATCATGATTGCATCTTGATGAATTTCCATGAAAAATAGTACTTTATGTGCTCAAACACACAACTTTTGTGACTTTTCAAACTTTGAAGCTCGATAACTTCGGCAAATAAGGACCAAATTTGTTAAACAAAGTGTCAAATTAATCAGCTCGACGAGATCTTTAAAATAACACAACACATCATGATTGCATCTTGATGAATTTCCATGAAAAATAGTACTTTATGTGCTCAAACACACAACTTTTATGACTTTTCAAACTTTGAAGCTCGATAACTTCGGTAAATTAGGACCAAATTTGTTAAACAAAGTGTCAAATTAATCAGCTCGAGGAGATTTTTAAAATAACACAACACATCATGATTGCATCTTGATGAATTTCCATGAAAAATAGTACTTTATGTGCTCAAACACAAAACTTTTGTGACTTTTCACACTTTGTAGATCGATAACTTCAGCAAATAAGGACCAAATTTGTTAAACAAAGTGTCAAATTAATCAGCACGACGAGATCTTTAACATAACACAACACATCATGATTGCATCTTGATGAATTTCCAAGACAAATAGTACTTTATGTGCTCAAACACACAACTTTTGTGACTTTTCAAACTTTGAAGCTCGATAACTTCGGCAAATAAGGACCAAATTTGTTAAACAAAGTGTCAAATTAATCAGCACGACGAGATCTTTAACATAACACAACACATCATGATTGCATCTTGATGAATTTCCAAGACAAATAGTACTTTATGTGCTCAAACACCCAACTTTTGTGACTTTTCAAACTTTGAAACTCGATAACTTCGGCAAATAAGAACCAAATTTGTTAAACAAAGTGTCAAATTAATCAGCTCGACGAGATCTTTAAAATGACACAACACATCATGATTGCATCTTGATGAATTTCCAAGACAAATAGTACTTTATGTGCTCAAACACACAACTTTTGTGACTTTTCAAACTTTGAAGCTCGATAACTTCGGCAAATAAGGACCAAATTTGTTAAACAAAGTGTCAAATTAATCAGCACGACGAGATCTTTAACATAACACAACACATCATGATTGCATCTTGATGAATTTCCAAGACAAATAGTACTTTATGTGCTCAAACACCCAACTTTTGTGACTTTTCAAACTTTGAAGCTCGATAACTTCGGCAAATTAGGACCAAATTTGTTAAACAAAGTGTCAAATTAATCAGCACGACGAGATCTTTAACATAACACAACACATCATGATTGCATCTTGATGAATTTCCAAGACAAATAGTACTTTATGTGCTCAAACACCCAACTTTTGTGACTTTTCAAACTTTGAAGCTCGATAACTTCGGCAAATAAGAACCAAATTTGTTAAACAAAGTGTCAAATTAATCAGCTCGACGAGATCTTTAAAATGACACAACACATCATGATTGCATCTTGATGAATTTCCAAGACAAATAGTACTTTATGTGCTCAAACACCCAACTGTTGTGACTTTTCAAACTTTGAAGCTCGATAACTTCGGCAAATTAGGACCAAATTTGTTAAACAAAGTGTCAAATTAATCAGCTCGACGAGATCTTTAAAATAACACAACACATCATGATTGCATCTTGATGAATTTCCATGAAAAATAGTACTTTATGTGCTGAAACACACAACTTTTGTGACTTTTCAAACTTTGAAGCTCGATAACTTCGGTAAATTAGGACCAAATTTGTTAAACAAAGTGTCAAATTAATCAGCTCGACGAGATCTTTAAAATAACACAACACATCATGATTGCATCTTGATGAATTTCCAAGACAAATAGTACTTTATATGCTCAAACACACAACTTTTATGACTTTTCAAACTTTGAAGCTCGATAACTTCGGTAAATTAGGACCAAATTTGTTAAACAAAGTGTCAAATTAATCAGCTCGACGAGATCTTTAAAATAACACAACACATCATGATTGCATTTTGATGAATTTCCATGAAAAATAGTACTTTACGTGCTCAAACACACAACTTTTGTGACTTTTCAAACTTTGAAGCTCGATAACTTCGGCAAATTAGGACCAAATTTGTTAAACAAAGTGTCAAATTAATCAGCACGACGAGATCTTTAAAATAACACAACATATCATGATTGCATCTTGATGAATTTCCATGAAAAATAGTACTTTATGTGCTCAAACACACAACTTTTGTGACTTTTCAAACTTTGAAGCTCGATAACTTCGGCAAATAAGGACCAAATTTGTTAAACAAAGTGTCAAATTAATCAGCTCGACGAGATCTTTAAAATAACACAACACATCATGATTGCATCTTGATGAATTTCCATGAAAAATAGTACTTTATGTGCTCAAACACACAACTTTTATGACTTTTCAAACTTTGAAGCTCGATAACTTCGGTAAATTAGGACCAAATTTGTTAAACAAAGTGTCAAATTAATCAGCTCGACGAGATTTTTAAAATAACACAACACATCATGATTGCATCTTAATGAATTTCCATGAAAAATAGTACTTTATGTGCTCAAACACACAACTTTTGTGACTTTTCAAACTTTGAAGCTCGATAACTTCGGCAAATAAGGACCAAATTTGTTAAACAAAGTGTCAGATTAATCAGCTCGACGAGATCTTTAAAATGACACAACACATCATGATTGCATCTTGATGAATTTCCAAGACAAATAGTACTTTATGTGCTCAAACACCCAACTGTTGTGACTTTTCAAACTTTGAAGCTCGATAACTTCGGCAAATTAGGACCAAATTTGTTAAACAAAGTGTCAAATTAATCAGCTCGACGAGATCTTTAAAATAACACAACACATCATGATTGCATCTTGATGAATTTCCATGAAAAATAGTACTTTATGTGCTGAAACACACAACTTTTGTGACTTTTCAAACTTTGAAGCTCGATAACTTCGGTAAATTAGGACCAAATTTGTTAAACAAAGTGTCAAATTAATCAGCTCGACGAGATCTTTAAAATAACACAACACATCATGATTGCATCTTGATGAATTTCCATGAAAAATAGTACTTTATGTGCTCAAACACACAACTTTTGTGACTTTTCAAACTTTGAAGCTCGATAACTTCGGCAAATAAGAACCAAATTTGTTAAACAAAGTGTCAAATTAATCAGCTCGACGAGATCTTTAAAATGACACAACACATCATGATTGCATCTTGATGAATTTCCAAGACAAATAGTACTTTATTTGCTCAAACACACAACTTTTGTGACTTTTCAAACTTTGAAGCTCGATAACTTCGGCAAATAAGGACCAAATTTGTTAAACAAAGTGTCAAATTAATCAGCACGACGAGATCTTTAACATAACACAACACATCATGATTGCATCTTGATGAATTTCCAAGACAAATAGTACTTTATGTGCTCAAACACCCAACTTTTGTGACTTTTCAAACTTTGAAGCTCGATAACTTCGGCAAATTAGGACCAAATTTGTTAAACAAAGTGTCAAATTAATCAGCACGACGAGATCTTTAAAATAACACAACAAATCATGATTGCATCTTGATGAATTTCCATGAAAAATAGTACTTTATGTGCTCAAACACACAACTTTTGTGACTTTTCAAACTTTGAAGCTCGATAACTTCGGCAAATAAGGACCAAATTTGTTAAACAAAGTGTCAAATTAATCAGCTCGACGAGATCTTTAAAATAACACAACACATCATGATTGCATCTTGATGAATTTCCATGAAAAATAGTACTTTATGTGCTCAAACACACAACTTTTATGACTTTTCAAACTTTGAAGCTCGATAACTTCGGTAAATTAGGACCAAATTTGTTAAACAAAGTGTCAAATTAATCAGCTCGAGGAGATTTTTAAAATAACACAACACATCATGATTGCATCTTGATGAATTTCCATGAAAAATAGTACTTTATGTGCTCAAACACAAAACTTTTGTGACTTTTCACACTTTGTAGATCGATAACTTCAGCAAATAAGGACCAAATTTGTTAAACAAAGTGTCAAATTAATCAGCACGACGAGATCTTTAACATAACACAACACATCATGATTGCATCTTGATGAATTTCCAAGACAAATAGTACTTTATGTGCTCAAACACACAACTTTTGTGACTTTTCAAACTTTGAAGCTCGATAACTTCGGCAAATAAGGACCAAATTTGTTAAACAAAGTGTCAAATTAATCAGCACGACGAGATCTTTAACATAACACAACACATCATGATTGCATCTTGATGAATTTCCAAGACAAATAGTACTTTATGTGCTCAAACACCCAACTTTTGTGACTTTTCAAACTTTGAAACTCGATAACTTCGGCAAATAAGAACCAAATTTGTTAAACAAAGTGTCAAATTAATCAGCTCGACGAGATCTTTAAAATGACACAACACATCATGATTGCATCTTGATGAATTTCCAAGACAAATAGTACTTTATGTGCTCAAACACACAACTTTTGTGACTTTTCAAACTTTGAAGCTCGATAACTTCGGCAAATAAGGACCAAATTTGTTAAACAAAGTGTCAAATTAATCAGCACGACGAGATCTTTAACATAACACAACACATCATGATTGCATCTTGATGAATTTCCAAGACAAATAGTACTTTATGTGCTCAAACACCCAACTTTTGTGACTTTTCAAACTTTGAAGCTCGATAACTTCGGCAAATTAGGACCAAATTTGTTAAACAAAGTGTCAAATTAATCAGCTCGACGGGATCTTTAAAATGACATAACACATCATGATTGCATCTTGATGAATTTCCAAGACAAATAGTACTTTATGTGCTCAAACACCCAACTTTTGTGACTTTTCAAACTTTGAAGCTCGATAACTTCGGCAAATTAGGACCAAATTTGTTAAACAAAGTGTCACATTAATCAGCTCGACGAGATTTTTAAAATAACACAACACATCATGATTGCATCTTAATGAATTTCCATGAAAAATAGTACTTTATGTGCTCAAACACACAACTTTTATGACTTTTCAAACTTTGAAGCTCGATAACTTCGGTAAATTAGGACCAAATTTGTTAAACAAAGTGTCAAATTAATCAGCTCGACGAGATTTTTAAAATAACACAACACATCATGATTGCATCTTAATGAATTTCCATGAAAAATAGTACTTTATGTGCTCAAACACACAACTTTTGTGACTTTTCAAACTTTGAAGCTCGATAACTTCGGCAAATAAGGACCAAATTTGTTAAACAAAGTGTCAAATTAATCAGCTCGACGAGATCTTTAAAATGACACAACACATCATGATTGCATCTTGATGAATTTCCAAGACAAATAGTACTTTATGTGCTCAAACACCCAACTGTTGTGACTTTTCAAACTTTGAAGCTCGATAACTTCGGCAAATTAGGACCAAATTTGTTAAACAAAGTGTCAAATTAATCAGCTCGACGAGATCTTTAAAATAACACAACACATCATGATTGCATCTTGATGAATTTCCATGAAAAATAGTACTTTATGTGCTGAAACACACAACTTTTGTGACTTTTCAAACTTTGAAGCTCGATAACTTCGGTAAATTAGGACCAAATTTGTTAAACAAAGTGTCAAATTAATCAGCTCGACGAGATCTTTAAAATAACACAACACATCATGATTGCATCTTGATGAATTTCCATGAAAAATAGTACTTTATGTGCTCAAACACACAACTTTTGTGACTTTTCAAACTTTGAAGCTCGATAACTTCGGCAAATAAGAACCAAATTTGTTAAACAAAGTGTCAAATTAATCAGCTCGACGAGATCTTTAAAATGACACAACACATCATGATTGCATCTTGATGAATTTCCAAGACAAATAGTACTTTATGTGCTCAAACACACAACTTTTGTGACTTTTCAAACTTTGAAGCTCGATAACTTCGGCAAATAAGGACCAAATTTGTTAAACAAAGTGTCAAATTAATCAGCACGACGAGATCTTTAAAATAACACAACAAATCATGATTGCATCTTGATGAATTTCCATGAAAAATAGTACTTTATGTGCTCAAACACACAACTTTTGTGACTTTTCAAACTTTGAAGCTCGATAACTTCGGCAAATAAGGACCAAATTTGTTAAACAAAGTGTCAAATTAATCAGCTCGACGAGATCTTTAAAATAACACAACACATCATGATTGCATCTTGATGAATTTCCATGAAAAATAGTACTTTATGTGCTCAAACACACAACTTTTATGACTTTTCAAACTTTGAAGCTCGATAACTTCGGTAAATTAGGACCAAATTTGTTAAACAAAGTGTCAAATTAATCAGCTCGAGGAGATTTTTAAAATAACACAACACATCATGATTGCATCTTGATGAATTTCCATGAAAAATAGTACTTTATGTGCTCAAACACACAACTTTTGTGACTTTTCAAACTTTGAAGCTCGATAACTTCGGCAAATAAGGACCAAATTTGTTAAACAAAGTGTCAAATTAATCAGCTCGACGAGATCTTTAAAATAACACAACACATCATGATTGCATCTTGATGAATTTCCATGAAAAATAGTACTTTATGTGCTCAAACACACAACTTTTATGACTTTTCAAACTTTGAAGCTCGATAACTTCGGTAAATTAGGACCAAATTTGTTAAACAAAGTGTCAAATTAATCAGCTCGACGAGATCTTTAAAATGACACAACACATCATGATTGCATCTTGATGAATTTCCAAGACAAATAGTACTTTATGTGCTCAAACATCCAACTTTTGTGACTTTTCAAACTTTGAAGCTCGATAACTTCGGCAAATTAGGACCAAATTTGTTAAACAAAGTGTCAAATTAATCAGCTCGACGAGATTTTTAAAATATCACAACACATCATGATTGCATCTTGATGAATTTCCATGAAAAATAGTACTTTATGTGCTCAAACACAAAACTTTTGTGACTTTTCACACTTTGTAGATCGATAACTTCAGCAAATAAGGACCAAATTTGTTAAACAAAGTGTCAAATTAATCAGCACGACGAGATCTTTAACATAACACAACACATCATGATTGCATCTTGATGAATTTCCAAGACAAATAGTACTTTATGTGCTCAAACACACAACTTTTGTGACTTTTCAAACTTTGAAGCTCGATAACTTCGGCAAATAAGGACCAAATTTGTTAAACAAAGTGTCAAATTAATCAGCACGACGAGATCTTTAACATAACACAACACATCATGATTGCATCTTGATGAATTTCCAAGACAAATAGTACTTTATGTGCTCAAACACCCAACTTTTGTGACTTTTCAAACTTTGAAGCTCGATAACTTCGGCAAATTAGGACCAAATTTGTTAAACAAAGTGTCAAATTAATCAGCTCGACGGGATCTTTAAAATGACATAACACATCATGATTGCATCTTGATGAATTTCCAAGACAAATAGTACTTTATGTGCTCAAACACCCAACTTTTGTGACTTTTCAAACTTTGAAGCTCGATAACTTCGGCAAATTAGGACCAAATTTGTTAAACAAAGTGTCACATTAATCAGCTCGACGAGATTTTTAAAATAACACAACACATCATGATTGCATCTTAATGAATTTCCATGAAAAATAGTACTTTATGTGCTCAAACACACAACTTTTATGACTTTTCAAACTTTGAAGCTCGATAACTTCGGTAAATTAGGACCAAATTTGTTAAACAAAGTGTCAAATTAATCAGCTCGACGAGATTTTTAAAATAACACAACACATCATGATTGCATCTTAATGAATTTCCATGAAAAATAGTACTTTATGTGCTCAAACACACAACTTTTGTGACTTTTCAAACTTTGAAGCTCGATAACTTCGGCAAATAAGGACCAAATTTGTTAAACAAAGTGTCAAATTAATCAGCTCGACGAGATCTTTAAAATGACACAACACATCATGATTGCATCTTGATGAATTTCCAAGACAAATAGTACTTTATGTGCTCAAACACCCAACTGTTGTGACTTTTCAAACTTTGAAGCTCGATAACTTCGGCAAATTAGGACCAAATTTGTTAAACAAAGTGTCAAATTAATCAGCTCGACGAGATCTTTAAAATAACACAACACATCATGATTGCATCTTGATGAATTTCCATGAAAAATAGTACTTTATGTGCTGAAACACACAACTTTTGTGACTTTTCAAACTTTGAAGCTCGATAACTTCGGTAAATTAGGACCAAATTTGTTAAACAAAGTGTCAAATTAATCAGCTCGACGAGATCTTTAAAATAACACAACACATCATGATTGCATCTTGATGAATTTCCATGAAAAATAGTACTTTATGTGCTCAAACACACAACTTTTGTGACTTTTCAAACTTTGAAGCTCGATAACTTCGGCAAATAAGAACCAAATTTGTTAAACAAAGTGTCAAATTAATCAGCTCGACGAGATCTTTAAAATGACACAACACATCATGATTGCATCTTGATGAATTTCCAAGACAAATAGTACTTTATGTGCTCAAACACACAACTTTTGTGACTTTTCAAACTTTGAAGCTCGATAACTTCGGCAAATAAGGACCAAATTTGTTAAACAAAGTGTCAAATTAATCAGCACGACGAGATCTTTAAAATAACACAACAAATCATGATTGCATCTTGATGAATTTCCAAGACAAATAGTACTTTATGTGCTCAAACACACAACTTTTGTGACTTTTCAAACTTTGAAGCTCGATAACTTCGGCAAATAAGGACCAAATTTGTTAAACAAAGTGTCAAATTAATCAGCTCGACGAGATCTTTAAAATAACACAACACATCATGATTGCATCTTGATGAATTTCCATGAAAAATAGTACTTTATGTGCTCAAACACACAACTTTTATGACTTTTCAAACTTTGAAGCTCGATAACTTCGGTAAATTAGGACCAAATTTGTTAAACAAAGTGTCAAATTAATCAGCTCGAGGAGATTTTTAAAATAACACAACACATCATGATTGCATCTTGATGAATTTCCATGAAAAATAGTACTTTATGTGCTCAAACACACAACTTTTGTGACTTTTCAAACTTTGAAGCTCGATAACTTCGGCAAATAAGGACCAAATTTGTTAAACAAAGTGTCAAATTAATCAGCTCGACGAGATCTTTAAAATAACACAACACATCATGATTGCATCTTGATGAATTTCCATGAAAAATAGTACTTTATGTGCTCAAACACACAACTTTTATGACTTTTCAAACTTTGAAGCTCGATAACTTCGGTAAATTAGGACCAAATTTGTTAAACAAAGTGTCAAATTAATCAGCTCGACGAGATCTTTAAAATGACACAACACATCATGATTGCATCTTGATGAATTTCCAAGACAAATAGTACTTTATGTGCTCAAACATCCAACTTTTGTGACTTTTCAAACTTTGAAGCTCGATAACTTCGGCAAATTAGGACCAAATTTGTTAAACAAAGTGTCAAATTAATCAGCTCGACGAGATTTTTAAAATATCACAACACATCATGATTGCATCTTGATGAATTTCCATGAAAAATAGTACTTTATGTGCTCAAACACAAAACTTTTGTGACTTTTCACACTTTGTAGATCGATAACTTCAGCAAATAAGGACCAAATTTGTTAAACAAAGTGTCAAATTAATCAGCACGACGAGATCTTTAACATAACACAACACATCATGATTGCATCTTGATGAATTTCCAAGACAAATAGTACTTTATGTGCTCAAACACACAACTTTTGTGACTTTTCAAACTTTGAAGCTCGATAACTTCGGCAAATAAGGACCAAATTTGTTAAACAAAGTGTCAAATTAATCAGCACGACGAGATCTTTAACATAACACAACACATCATGATTGCATCTTGATGAATTTCCAAGACAAATAGTACTTTATGTGCTCAAACACCCAACTTTTGTGACTTTTCAAACTTTGAAGCTCGATAACTTCGGCAAATTAGGACCAAATTTGTTAAACAAAGTGTCAAATTAATCAGCTCGACGGGATCTTTAAAATGACATAACACATCATGATTGCATCTTGATGAATTTCCAAGACAAATAGTACTTTATGTGCTCAAACACCCAACTTTTGTGACTTTTCAAACTTTGAAGCTCGATAACTTCGGCAAATTAGGACCAAATTTGTTAAACAAAGTGTCACATTAATCAGCTCGACGAGATCTTTAAAATAACACAATACATCATGATTGCATCTTGATGAATTTCCAAGACAAATAGTACTTTATATGCTCAAACACACAACTTTTATGACTTTTCAAACTTTGAAGCTCGATAACTTCGGCAAATTAGGACCAAATTTGTTAAACAAAGTGTCAAATTAATCAGCACGACGAGATCTTTAAAATAACACAACATATCATGATTGCATCTTGATGAATTTCCATGAAAAATAGTACTTTATGTGCTCAAACACACAACTTTTGTGACTTTTCAAACTTTGAAACTCGATAACTTCGGCAAATAAGGACCAAATTTGTTAAACAAAGTGTCAAATTAATCAGCTCGACGAGATCTTTAAAATAACACAACACATCATGATTGCATCTTGATGAATTTCCATGAAAAATAGTACTTTATGTGCTCAAACACACAACTTTTATGACTTTTCAAACTTTGAAGCTCGATAACTTCGGTAAATTAGGACCAAATTTGTTAAACAAAGTGTCAAATTAATCAGCTCGAGGAGATTTTTAAAATAACACAACACATCATGATTGCATCTTGATGAATTTCCATGAAAAATAGTACTTTATGTGCTCAAACACAAAACTTTTGTGACTTTTCACACTTTGTAGATCGATAACTTCAGCAAATAAGGACCAAATTTGTTAAACAAAGTGTCAAATTAATCAGCACGACGAGATCTTTAACATAACACAACACATCATGATTGCATCTTGATGAATTTCCAAGACAAATAGTACTTTATGTGCTCAAACACACAACTTTTGTGACTTTTCAAACTTTGAAGCTCGATAACTTCGGCAAATAAGGACCAAATTTGTTAAACAAAGTCTCAAATTAATCAGCACGACGAGATCTTTAACATAACACAACACATCATGATTGCATCTTGATGAATTTCCAAGACAAATAGTACTTTATGTGCTCAAACACCCAACTTTTGTGACTTTTCAAACTTTGAAACTCGATAACTTCGGCAAATAAGAACCAAATTTGTTAAACAAAGTGTCAAATTAATCAGCACGACGAGATCTTTAACATAACACAACACATCATGATTGCATCTTGATGAATTTCCATGAAAAATAGTACTTTATGTGCTCAAACACACAACTTTTGTGACTTTTCAAACTTTGAAGCTCGATAACTTCGGCAAATAAGAACCAAATTTGTTAAACAAAGTGTCAAATTAATCAGCTCGACGAGATCTTTAAAATGACACAACACATCATGATTGCATCTTGATGAATTTCCATGAAAAATAGTACTTTATGTGCTCAAACACCCAACTTTTGTGACTTTTCAAACTTTGAAGCTCGATAACTTCGGCAAATTAGGACCAAATTTGTTAAACAAAGTGTCAAATTAATCAGCACGACGAGATCTTTAAAATAACACAACAAATCATGATTGCATCTTGATGAATTTCCATGAAAAATGGTACTTTATGTGCTCAAACACACAACTTTTGTGACTTTTCAAACTTTGAAGCTCGATAACTTCGGCAAATAAGGACCAAATTTGTTAAACAAAGTGTCAAATTAATCAGCTCGACGAGATCTTTAAAATAACACAACACATCATGATTGCATCTTGATGAATTTCCATGAAAAATAGTACTTTATGTGCTCAAACACACAACTTTTATGACTTTTCAAACTTTGAAGCTCGATAACTTCGGTAAATTAGGACCAAATTTGTTAAACAAAGTGTCAAATTAATCAGCTCGAGGAGATTTTTAAAATAACACAACACATCATGATTGCATCTTGATGAATTTCCATGAAAAATAGTACTTTATGTGCTCAAACACAAAACTTTTGTGACTTTTCACACTTTGTAGATCGATAACTTCAGCAAATAAGGACCAAATTTGTTAAACAAAGTGTCAAATTAATCAGCACGACGAGATCTTTAACATAACACAACACATCATGATTGCATCTTGATGAATTTCCAAGACAAATAGTACTTTATGTGCTCAAACACCCAACTTTTGTGACTTTTCAAACTTTGAAACTCGATAACTTCGGCAAATAAGAACCAAATTTGTTAAACAAAGTGTCAAATTAATCAGCTCGACGAGATCTTTAAAATGACACAACACATCATGATTGCATCTTGATGAATTTCCATGAAAAATAGTACTTTATGTGCTCAAACACACAACTTTTGTGACTTTTCAAACTTTGAAGCTCGATAACTTCGGCTAATAAGAACCAAATTTGTTAAACAAAGTGTCAAATTAATCAGCTCGACGAGATCTTTAACATAACACAACACATCATGATTGCATCTTGATGAATTTCCATGAAAAATAGTACTTTATGTGCTCAAACACACAACTTTTGTGACTTTTCAAACTTTGAAGCTCGATAACTTCGGCAAATAAGAACCAAATTTGTTAAACAAAGTGTCAAATTAATCAGCTCGACGAGATCTTTAAAATGACACAACACATCATGATTGCATCTTGATGAATTTCCATGAAAAATAGTACTTTATGTGCTCAAACACACAACTTTTGTGACTTTTCAAACTTTGAAGCTCGATAACTTCGGTAAATTAGGACCAAATTTGTTAAACAAAGTGTCAAATTAATCAGCTCGACGAGATCTTTAAAATAACACAACACATCATGATTGCATCTTGATGAATTTCCAAGACAAATAGTACTTTATGTGCTCAAACACCCAACTTTTGTGACTTTTCAAACTTTGAAACTCGATAACTTCGGCAAATAAGAACCAAATTTGTTAAACAAAGTGTCAAATTAATCAGCTCGACGAGATCTTTAAAATGACACAACACATCATGATTGCATCTTGATGAATTTCCAAGACAAATAGTACTTTATGTGCTCAAACACACAACTTTTGTGACTTTTCAAACTTTGAAGCTCGATAACTTCGGCAAATAAGGACCAAATTTGTTAAACAAAGTGTCAAATTAATCAGCTCGACGAGATCTTTAAAATGACACAACACATCATGATTGCATCTTGATGAATTTCCAAGACAAATAGTACTTTATGTGCTCAAACACACAACTTTTGTGACTTTTCAAACTTTGAAGCTCGATAACTTCGGCAAATAAGGACCAAATTTGTTAAACAAAGTGTCAAATTAATCAGCACGACGAGATCTTTAACATAACACAACACATCATGATTGCTTCTTGATGAATTTCCAAGACAAATAGTACTTTATGTGCTCAAACACCCAACTTTTGTGACTTTTCAAACTTTGAAGCTCGATAACTTCGGCAAATTAGGACCAAATTTGTTAAACAAAGTGTCAAATTAATCAGCTCGACGGGATCTTTAAAATGACATAACACATCATGATTGCATCTTGATGAATTTCCAAGACAAATAGTACTTTATGTGCTCAAACACCCAACTTTTGTGACTTTTCAAACTTTGAAGCTCGATAACTTCGGCAAATTAGGACCAAATTTGTTAAACAAAGTGTCACATTAATCAGCTCGACGAGATCTTTAAAATAACACAATACATCATGATTGCATCTTGATGAATTTCCAAGACAAATAGTACTTTATATGCTCAAACACACAACTTTTATGACTTTTCAAACTTTGAAGCTCGATAACTTCGGCAAATTAGGACCAAATTTGTTAAACAAAGTGTCAAATTAATCAGCACGACGAGATCTTTAAAATAACACAACATATCATGATTGCATCTTGATGAATTTCCATGAAAAATAGTACTTTATGTGCTCAAACACACAACTTTTGTGACTTTTCAAACTTTGAAACTCGATAACTTCGGCAAATAAGGACCAAATTTGTTAAACAAAGTGTCAAATTAATCAGCTCGACGAGATCTTTAAAATAACACAACACATCATGATTGCATATTGATGAATTTCCATGAAAAATAGTACTTTATGTGCTCAAACACACAACTTTTATGACTTTTCAAACTTTGAAGCTCGATAACTTCGGTAAATTAGGACCAAATTTGTTAAACAAAGTGTCAAATTAATCAGCTCGAGGAGATTTTTAAAATAACACAACACATCATGATTGCATCTTGATGAATTTCCATGAAAAATAGTACTTTATGTGCTCAAACACAAAACTTTTGTGACTTTTCACACTTTGTAGATCGATAACTTCAGCAAATAAGGACCAAATTTGTTAAACAAAGTGTCAAATTAATCAGCACGACGAGATCTTTAACATAACACAACACATCATGATTGCATCTTGATGAATTTCCAAGACAAATAGTACTTTATGTGCTCAAACACACAACTTTTGTGACTTTTCAAACTTTGAAGCTCGATAACTTCGGCAAATAAGGACCAAATTTGTTAAACAAAGTCTCAAATTAATCAGCACGACGAGATCTTTAACATAACACAACACATCATGATTGCATCTTGATGAATTTCCAAGACAAATAGTACTTTATGTGCTCAAACACCCAACTTTTGTGACTTTTCAAACTTTGAAACTCGATAACTTCGGCAAATAAGAACCAAATTTGTTAAACAAAGTGTCAAATTAATCAGCACGACGAGATCTTTAACATAACACAACACATCATGATTGCATCTTGATGAATTTCCATGAAAAATAGTACTTTATGTGCTCAAACACACAACTTTTGTGACTTTTCAAACTTTGAAGCTCGATAACTTCGGCAAATAAGAACCAAATTTGTTAAACAAAGTGTCAAATTAATCAGCTCGACGAGATCTTTAAAATGACACAACACATCATGATTGCATCTTGATGAATTTCCATGAAAAATAGTACTTTATGTGCTCAAACACCCAACTTTTGTGACTTTTCAAACTTTGAAGCTCGATAACTTCGGCAAATTAGGACCAAATTTGTTAAACAAAGTGTCAAATTAATCAGCACGACGAGATCTTTAAAATAACACAACAAATCATGATTGCATCTTGATGAATTTCCATGAAAAATAGTACTTTATGTGCTCAAACACACAACTTTTGTGACTTTTCAAACTTTGAAGC
Organism: Euwallacea fornicatus; assembly: GCF_040115645.1. Taxonomy (NCBI): domain Eukaryota; kingdom Metazoa; phylum Arthropoda; class Insecta; order Coleoptera; family Curculionidae; genus Euwallacea; species Euwallacea fornicatus. The sequence continues at coordinate 887,139 of NW_027096009.1, forward strand.
TCGATAACTTCGGCAAATAAGGACCAAATTTGTTAAACAAAGTGTCAAATTAATCAGCTCGACGAGATCTTTAAAATAACACAACACATCATGATTGCATCTTGATGAATTTCCATGAAAAATAGTACTTTATGTGCTCAAACACACAACTTTTATGACTTTTCAAACTTTGAAGCTCGATAACTTCGGTAAATTAGGACCAAATTTGTTAAACAAAGTGTCAAATTAATCAGCTCGAGGAGATTTTTAAAATAACACAACACATCATGATTGCATCTTGATGAATTTCCATGAAAAATAGTACTTTATGTGCTCAAACACAAAACTTTTGTGACTTTTCACACTTTGTAGATCGATAACTTCAGCAAATAAGGACCAAATTTGTTAAACAAAGTGTCAAATTAATCAGCACGACGAGATCTTTAACATAACACAACACATCATGATTGCATCTTGATGAATTTCCAAGACAAATAGTACTTTATGTGCTCAAACACCCAACTTTTGTGACTTTTCAAACTTTGAAACTCGATAACTTCGGCAAATAAGAACCAAATTTGTTAAACAAAGTGTCAAATTAATCAGCTCGACGAGATCTTTAAAATGACACAACACATCATGATTGCATCTTGATGAATTTCCATGAAAAATAGTACTTTATGTGCTCAAACACACAACTTTTGTGACTTTTCAAACTTTGAAGCTCGATAACTTCGGCAAATAAGAACCAAATTTGTTAAACAAAGTGTCAAATTAATCAGCTCGACGAGATCTTTAACATAACACAACACATCATGATTGCATCTTGATGAATTTCCATGAAAAATAGTACTTTATGTGCTCAAACACACAACTTTTGTGACTTTTCAAACTTTGAAGCTCGATAACTTCGGCAAATAAGAACCAAATTTGTTAAACAAAGTGTCAAATTAATCAGCTCGACGAGATCTTTAAAATGACACAACACATCATGATTGCATCTTGATGAATTTCCATGAAAAATAGTACTTTATGTGCTCAAACACACAACTTTTGTGACTTTTCAAACTTTGAAGCTCGATAACTTCGGTAAATTAGGACCAAATTTGTTAAACAAAGTGTCAAATTAATCAGCTCGACGAGATCTTTAAAATAACACAACACATCATGATTGCATCTTGATGAATTTCCATGAAAAATAGTACTTTATGTGCTCAAACACACAACTTTTGTGACTTTTCAAACTTTGAAGCTCGATAACTTCGGCAAATAAGAACCAAATTTGTTAAACAAAGTGTCAAATTAATCAGCTCGACGAGATCTTTAACATAACACAACACATCATGATTGCATCTTGATGAATTTCCATGAAAAATAGTACTTTATGTGCTCAAACACACAACTTTTGTGACTTTTCAAACTTTGAAGCTCGATAACTTCGGTAAATTAGGACCAAATTTGTTAAACAAAGTGTCAAATTAATCAGCTCGACGAGATCTTTAAAATAACACAACACATCATGATTGCATCTTGATGAATTTCCAAGACAAATAGTACTTTATGTGCTCAAACACCCAACTTTTGTGACTTTTCAAACTTTGAAGCTCGATAACTTCGGCAAATTAGGACCAAATTTGTTAAACAAAGTGTCAAATTAATCAGCTCGACGAGATCTTTAACATAACACAACACATCATGATTGCATCTTGATGAATTTCCATGAAAAATAGTACTTTATGTGCTCAAACACACAACTTTTGTGACTTTTCAAACTTTGAAGCTCGATAACTTCGGCAAATAAGAACCAAATTTGTTAAACAAAGTGTCAAATTAATCAGCTCGACGAGATCTTTAACATAACACAACACATCATGATTGCATCTTGATGAATTTCCATGAAAAATAGTACTTTATGTGCTCAAACACACAACTTTTGTGACTTTTCAAACTTTGAAGCTCGATAACTTCGGCAAATAAGAACCAAATTTGTTAAACAAAGTGTCAAATTAATCAGCTCGACGAGATCTTTAAAATGACACAACACATCATGATTGCATCTTGATGAATTTCCATGAAAAATAGTACTTTATGTGCTCAAACACACAACTTTTGTGACTTTTCAAACTTTGAAGCTCGATAACTTCGGTAAATTAGGACCAAATTTGTTAAACAAAGTGTCAAATTAATCAGCTCGACGAGATCTTTAAAATAACACAACACATCATGATTGCATCTTGATGAATTTCCATGAAAAATAGTACTTTATGTGCTCAAACACACAACTTTTGTGACTTTTCAAACTTTGAAGCTCGATAACTTCGGCAAATAAGAACCAAATTTGTTAAACAAAGTGTCAAATTAATCAGCTCGACGAGATCTTTAACATAACACAACACATCATGATTGCATCTTGATGAATTTCCATGAAAAATAGTACTTTATGTGCTCAAACACACAACTTTTGTGACTTTTCAAACTTTGAAGCTCGATAACTTCGGCAAATAAGAACCAAATTTGTTAAACAAAGTGTCAAATTAATCAGCTCGACGAGATCTTTAAAATGACACAACACATCATGATTGCATCTTGATGAATTTCCATGAAAAATAGTACTTTATGTGCTCAAACACCCAACTTTTGTGACTTTTCAAACTTTGAAGCTCGATAACTTCGGCAAATTAGGACCAAATTTGTTAAACAAAGTGTCAAATTAATCAGCTCGACGAGATCTTTAAAATAACACAACACATCATGATTGCATCTTGATGAATTTCCATGAAAAATAGTACTTTATGTGCTCAAACACACAACTTTTGTGACTTTTCAAACTTTGAAGCTCGATAACTTCGGTAAATTAGGACCAAATTTGTTAAACAAAGTGTCAAATTAATCAGCTCGACGAGATCTTTAAAATAACACAACACATCATGATTGCATCTTGATGAATTTCCATGAAAAATAGTACTTTATGTGCTCAAACACAAAACTTTTGTGACTTTTCACACTTTGTAGATCGATAACTTCGGTAAATTAGGACCAAATTTGTTAAACAAAGTGTCAAATTAATCAGCTCGAGGAGATTTTTAAAATAACACAACACATCATGATTGCATCTTGATGAATTTCCATGAAAAATAGTACTTTATGTGCTCAAACACACAACTTTTGTGACTTTTCAAACTTTGAAGCTCGATAACTTCGGTAAATTAGGACCAAATTTGTTAAACAAAGTGTCAAATTAATCAGCTCGACGAGATCTTTAAAATAACACAACACATCATGATTGCATCTTGATGAATTTCCATGAAAAATAGTACTTTATGTGCTCAAACACACAACTTTTGTGACTTTTCAAACTTTGAAGCTCGATAACTTCGGCAAATAAGAACCAAATTTGTTAAACAAAGTGTCAAATTAATCAGCTCGACGAGATCTTTAACATAACACAACACATCATGATTGCATCTTGATGAATTTCCATGAAAAATAGTACTTTATGTGCTCAAACACACAACTTTTGTGACTTTTCAAACTTTGAAGCTCGATAACTTCGGCAAATAAGAACCAAATTTGTTAAACAAAGTGTCAAATTAATCAGCTCGACGAGATCTTTAAAATGACACAACACATCATGATTGCATCTTGATGAATTTCCATGAAAAATAGTACTTTATGTGCTCAAACACCCAACTTTTGTGACTTTTCAAACTTTGAAGCTCGATAACTTCGGCAAATTAGGACCAAATTTGTTAAACAAAGTGTCAAATTAATCAGCTCGACGAGATCTTTAAAATAACACAACACATCATGATTGCATCTTGATGAATTTCCATGAAAAATAGTACTTTATGTGCTCAAACACACAACTTTTGTGACTTTTCAAACTTTGAAGCTCGATAACTTCGGTAAATTAGGACCAAATTTGTTAAACAAAGTGTCAAATTAATCAGCTCGACGAGATCTTTAAAATAACACAACACATCATGATTGCATCTTGATGAATTTCCATGAAAAATAGTACTTTATGTGCTCAAACACAAAACTTTTGTGACTTTTCACACTTTGTAGATCGATAACTTCGGTAAATTAGGACCAAATTTGTTAAACAAAGTGTCAAATTAATCAGCTCGACGAGATCTTTAAAATAACACAACACATCATGATTGCATCTTGATGAATTTCCATGAAAAATAGTACTTTATGTGCTCAAACACACAACTTTTATGACTTTTCAAACTTTGAAGCTCGATAACTTCGGTAAATTAGGACCAAATTTGTTAAACAAAGTGTCAAATTAATCAGCTCGAGGAGATTTTTAAAATAACACAACACATCATGATTGCATCTTGATGAATTTCCATGAAAAATAGTACTTTATGTGCTCAAACACAAAACTTTTGTGACTTTTCACACTTTGTAGATCGATAACTTCAGCAAATGAGGACCAAATTTGTTAAACAAAGTGTCAAATTAATCAGCTCGACGAGATCTTTAAAATAACACAACACATCATGATTGCATCTTGATGAATTTCCATGAAAAATAGTACTTTATGTGCTCAAACACACAACTTTTATGACTTTTCAAACTTTGAAGCTCGATAACTTCGGTAAATTAGGACCAAATTTGTTAAACAAAGTGTCAAATTAATCAGCTCGAGGAGATTTTTAAAATAACACAACACATCATGATTGCATCTTGATGAATTTCCATGAAAAATAGTACTTTATGTGCTCAAACACAAAACTTTTGTGACTTTTCACACTTTGTAGATCGATAACTTCAGCAAATGAGGACCAAATTTGTTAAACAAAGTGTCAAATTAATCAGCTCGACGAGATCTTTAAAATAACACAACACATCATGATTGCATCTTAATGAATTTCCATGAAAAATAGTACTTTATGTGCTCAAACACACAACTTTTGTGACTTTTCAAACTTTGAAGCTCGATAACTTCGGCAAATAAGGACCAAATTTGTTAAACAAAGTGTCAAATTAATCAGCTCGACGAGATCTTTAAAATGACACAACACATCATGATTGCATCTTGATGAATTTCCAAGACAAATAGTACTTTATGTGCTCAAACACCCAACTTTTGTGACTTTTCAAACTTTGAAGCTCGATAACTTCGGCAAAGTAGGACCAAATTTGTTAAACAAAGTGTCAAATTAATCAGCTCGACGAGATCTTTAAAATAACACAACACATCATGATTGCATCTTGATGAATTTCCATGAAAAATAGTACTTTATGTGCTCAAACACACAACTTTTGTGACTTTTCAAACTTTGAAGCTCGATAACTTCGGTAAATTAGGACCAAATTTGTTAAACAAAGTGTCAAATTAATCAGCTCGACGAGATCTTTAAAATAACACAACACATCATGATTGCATCTTGATGAATTTCCATGAAAAATAGTACTTTATGTGCTCAAACACAAAACTTTTGTGACTTTTCACACTTTGTAGATCGATAACTTCAGCAAATGAGGACCAAATTTGTTAAACAAAGTGTCAAATTAATCAGCTCGACGAGATCTTTAAAATAACACAACACATCATGATTGCATCTTGATGAATTTCCATGAAAAATAGTACTTTATGTGCTCAAACACACAACTTTTATGACTTTTCAAACTTTGAAGCTCGATAACTTCGGTAAATTAGGACCAAATTTGTTAAACAAAGTGTCAAATTAATCAGCTCGAGGAGATTTTTAAAATAACACAACACATCATGATTGCATCTTGATGAATTTCCATGAAAAATAGTACTTTATGTGCTCAAACACACAACTTTTGTGACTTTTCAAACTTTGAAGCTCGATAACTTCGGTAAATTAGGGACCAAATTTGTTAAACAAAGTGTCAAATTAATCAGCTCGACGAGATCTTTAAAATAACACAACACATCATGATTGCATCTTGATGAATTTCCAAGACAAATAGTACTTTATGTGCTCAAACACCCAACTTTTGTGACTTTTCAAACTTTGAAGCTCGATAACTTCGGCAAATTAGGACCAAATTTGTTAAACAAAGTGTCAAATTAATCAGCTCGACGAGATCTTTAAAATAACACAACACATCATGATTGCATCTTGATGAATTTCCATGAAAAATAGTACTTTATGTGCTCAAACACACAACTTTTGTGACTTTTCAAACTTTGAAGCTCGATAACTTCGGCAAATAAGAACCAAATTTGTTAAACAAAGTGTCAAATTAATCAGCTCGACGAGATCTTTAACATAACACAACACATCATGATTGCATCTTGATGAATTTCCATGAAAAATAGTACTTTATGTGCTCAAACACACAACTTTTGTGACTTTTCAAATTTGAAGCTCGATAACTTCGGCAAATAAGAACCAAATTTGTTAAACAAAGTGTCAAATTAATCAGCTCGACGAGATCTTTAAAATGACACAACACATCATGATTGCATCTTGATGAATTTCCATGAAAAATAGTACTTTATGTGCTCAAACACACAACTTTTGTGACTTTTCAAACTTTGAAGCTCGATAACTTCGGTAAATTAGGACCAAATTTGTTAAACAAAGTGTCAAATTAATCAGCTCGACGAGATCTTTAAAATAACACAACACATCATGATTGCATCTTGATGAATTTCCATGAAAAATAGTACTTTATGTGCTCAAACACACAACTTTTGTGACTGTTCAAACTTTGAAGCTCGATAACTTCGGTAAATTAGGACCAAATTTGTTAAACAAAGTGTCAAATTAATCAGCTCGACGAGATCTTTAAAATAACACAACACATCATGATTGCATCTTGATGAATTTCCAAGACAAATAGTACTTTATGTGCTCAAACACCCAACTTTTGTGACTTTTCAAACTTTGAAGCTCGATAACTTCGGCAAATTAGGACCAAATTTGTTAAACAAAGTGTCAAATTAATCAGCTCGACGAGATCTTTAAAATAACACAACACATCATGATTGCATCTTGATGAATTTCCATGAAAAATAGTACTTTATGTGCTCAAACACACAACTTTTGTGACTTTTCAAACTTTGAAGCTCGATAACTTCGGTAAATTAGGACCAAATTTGTTAAACAAAGTGTCAAATTAATCAGCTCGACGAGATCTTTAAAATAACACAACACATCATGATTGCATCTTGATGAATTTCCATGAAAAATAGTACTTTATGTGCTCAAACACACAACTTTTGTGACTTTTCAAACTTTGAAGCTCGATAACTTCGGCAAATAAGAACCAAATTTGTTAAACAAAGTGTCAAATTAATCAGCTCGACGAGATCTTTAACATAACACAACACATCATGATTGCATCTTGATGAATTTCCATGAAAAATAGTACTTTATGTGCTCAAACACACAACTTTTGTGACTTTTCAAACTTTGAAGCTCGATAACTTCGGCAAATAAGAACCAAATTTGTTAAACAAAGTGTCAAATTAATCAGCTCGACGAGATCTTTAAAATAACACAACACATCATGATTGCATCTTGATGAATTTCCATGAAAAATAGTACTTTATGTGCTCAAACACACAACTTTTGTGACTTTTCAAACTTTGAAGCTCGATAACTTCGGCAAATAAGAACCAAATTTGTTAAACAAAGTGTCAAATTAATCAGCTCGACGAGATCTTTAACATAACACAACACATCATGATTGCATCTTGATGAATTTCCATGAAAAATAGTACTTTATGTGCTCAAACACACAACTTTTGTGACTTTTCAAATTTGAAGCTCGATAACTTCGGCAAATAAGAACCAAATTTGTTAAACAAAGTGTCAAATTAATCAGCTCGACGAGATCTTTAAAATGACACAACACATCATGATTGCATCTTGATGAATTTCCATGAAAAATAGTACTTTATGTGCTCAAACACACAACTTTTGTGACTTTTCAAACTTTGAAGCTCGATAACTTCGGTAAATTAGGACCAAATTTGTTAAACAAAGTGTCAAATTAATCAGCTCGACGAGATCTTTAAAATAACACAACACATCATGATTGCATCTTGATGAATTTCCATGAAAAATAGTACTTTATGTGCTCAAACACACAACTTTTGTGACTGTTCAAACTTTGAAGCTCGATAACTTCGGTAAATTAGGACCAAATTTGTTAAACAAAGTGTCAAATTAATCAGCTCGACGAGATCTTTAAAATAACACAACACATCATGATTGCATCTTGATGAATTTCCAAGACAAATAGTACTTTATGTGCTCAAACACCCAACTTTTGTGACTTTTCAAACTTTGAAGCTCGATAACTTCGGCAAATTAGGACCAAATTTGTTAAACAAAGTGTCAAATTAATCAGCTCGACGAGATCTTTAAAATAACACAACACATCATGATTGCATCTTGATGAATTTCCATGAAAAATAGTACTTTATGTGCTCAAACACACAACTTTTGTGACTTTTCAAACTTTGAAGCTCGATAACTTCGGTAAATTAGGACCAAATTTGTTAAACAAAGTGTCAAATTAATCAGCTCGACGAGATCTTTAAAATAACACAACACATCATGATTGCATCTTGATGAATTTCCATGAAAAATAGTACTTTATGTGCTCAAACACACAACTTTTGTGACTTTTCAAACTTTGAAGCTCGATAACTTCGGCAAATAAGAACCAAATTTGTTAAACAAAGTGTCAAATTAATCAGCTCGACGAGATCTTTAACATAACACAACACATCATGATTGCATCTTGATGAATTTCCATGAAAAATAGTACTTTATGTGCTCAAACACACAACTTTTGTGACTTTTCAAACTTTGAAGCTCGATAACTTCGGCAAATAAGAACCAAATTTGTTAAACAAAGTGTCAAATTAATCAGCTCGACGAGATCTTTAAAATGACACAACACATCATAATTGCATCTTGATGAATTTCCATGAAAAATAGTACTTTATGTGCTCAAACACCCAACTTTTGTGACTTTTCAAACTTTGAAGCTCGATAACTTCGGCAAATTAGGACCAAATTTGTTAAACAAAGTGTCAAATTAATCAGCTCGACGAGATCTTTAAAATAACACAACACATCATGATTGCATCTTGATGAATTTCCATGAAAAATAGTACTTTATGTGCTCAAACACACAACTTTTGTGACTTTTCAAACTTTGAAGCTCGATAACTTCGGTAAATTAGGACCAAATTTGTTAAACAAAGTGTCAAATTAATCAGCTCGACGAGATCTTTAAAATAACACAACACATCATGATTGCATCTTGATGAATTTCCATGAAAAATAGTACTTTATGTGCTCAAACACAAAACTTTTGTGACTTTTCACACTTTGTAGATCGATAACTTCGGTAAATTAGGACCAAATTTGTTAAACAAAGTGTCAAATTAATCAGCTCGACGAGATCTTTAAAATAACACAACACATCATGATTGCATCTTGATGAATTTCCATGAAAAATAGTACTTTATGTGCTCAAACACACAACTTTTATGACTTTTCAAACTTTGAAGCTCGATAACTTCGGTAAATTAGGACCAAATTTGTTAAACAAAGTGTCAAATTAATCAGCTCGAGGAGATTTTTAAAATAACACAACACATCATGATTGCATCTTGATGAATTTCCATGAAAAATAGTACTTTATGTGCTCAAACACAAAACTTTTGTGACTTTTCACACTTTGTAGATCGATAACTTCAGCAAATGAGGACCAAATTTGTTAAACAAAGTGTCAAATTAATCAGCTCGACGAGATCTTTAAAATAACACAACACATCATGATTGCATCTTGATGAATTTCCATGAAAAATAGTACTTTATGTGCTCAAACACACAACTTTTATGACTTTTCAAACTTTGAAGCTCGATAACTTCGGTAAATTAGGACCAAATTTGTTAAACAAAGTGTCAAATTAATCAGCTCGAGGAGATTTTTAAAATAACACAACACATCATGATTGCATCTTGATGAATTTCCATGAAAAATAGTACTTTATGTGCTCAAACACAAAACTTTTGTGACTTTTCACACTTTGTAGATCGATAACTTCAGCAAATGAGGACCAAATTTGTTAAACAAAGTGTCAAATTAATCAGCTCGACGAGATCTTTAAAATAACACAACACATCATGATTGCATCTTAATGAATTTCAATGAAAAATAGTACTTTATGTGCTCAAACACACAACTTTTGTGACTTTTCAAACTTTGAAGCTCGATAACTTCGGCAAATAAGGACCAAATTTGTTAAACAAAGTGTCAAATTAATCAGCTCGACGAGATCTTTAAAATGACACAACACATCATGATTGCATCTTGATGAATTTCCAAGACAAATAGTACTTTATGTGCTCAAACACCCAACTTTTGTGACTTTTCAAACTTTGAAGCTCGATAACTTCGGCAAAGTAGGACCAAATTTGTTAAACAAAGTGTCAAATTAATCAGCTCGACGAGATCTTTAAAATAACACAACACATCATGATTGCATCTTGATGAATTTCCATGAAAAATAGTACTTTATGTGCTCAAACACACAACTTTTGTGACTTTTCAAACTTTGAAGCTCGATAACTTCGGTAAATTAGGACCAAATTTGTTAAACAAAGTGTCAAATTAATCAGCTCGACGAGATCTTTAAAATAACACAACACATCATGATTGCATCTTGATGAATTTCCATGAAAAATAGTACTTTATGTGCTCAAACACAAAACTTTTGTGACTTTTCACACTTTGTAGATCGATAACTTCAGCAAATGAGGACCAAATTTGTTAAACAAAGTGTCAAATTAATCAGCTCGACGAGATCTTTAAAATAACACAACACATCATGATTGCATCTTGATGAATTTCCATGAAAAATAGTACTTTATGTGCTCAAACACACAACTTTTATGACTTTTCAAACTTTGAAGCTCGATAACTTCGGTAAATTAGGACCAAATTTGTTAAACAAAGTGTCAAATTAATCAGCTCGAGGAGATTTTTAAAATAACACAACACATCATGATTGCATCTTGATGAATTTCCATGAAAAATAGTACTTTATGTGCTCAAACACACAACTTTTGTGACTTTTCAAACTTTGAAGCTCGATAACTTCGGTAAATTAGGGACCAAATTTGTTAAACAAAGTGTCAAATTAATCAGCTCGACGAGATCTTTAAAATAACACAACACATCATGATTGCATCTTGATGAATTTCCAAGACAAATAGTACTTTATGTGCTCAAACACCCAACTTTTGTGACTTTTCAAACTTTGAAGCTCGATAACTTCGGCAAATTAGGACCAAATTTGTTAAACAAAGTGTCAAATTAATCAGCTCGACGAGATCTTTAAAATAACACAACACATCATGATTGCATCTTGATGAATTTCCATGAAAAATAGTACTTTATGTGCTCAAACACACAACTTTTGTGACTTTTCAAACTTTGAAGCTCGATAACTTCGGCAAATAAGAACCAAATTTGTTAAACAAAGTGTCAAATTAATCAGCTCGACGAGATCTTTAACATAACACAACACATCATGATTGCATCTTGATGAATTTCCATGAAAAATAGTACTTTATGTGCTCAAACACACAACTTTTGTGACTTTTCAAACTTTGAAGCTCGATAACTTCGGCAAATAAGAACCAAATTTGTTAAACAAAGTGTCAAATTAATCAGCTCGACGAGATCTTTAACATAACACAACACATCATGATTGCATCTTGATGAATTTCCATGAAAAATAGTACTTTATGTGCTCAAACACACAACTTTTGTGACTTTTCAAACTTTGAAGCTCGATAACTTCGGCAAATAAGAACCAAATTTGTTAAACAAAGTGTCAAATTAATCAGCTCGACGAGATCTTTAAAATGACACAACACATCATGATTGCATCTTGATGAATTTCCATGAAAAATAGTACTTTATGTGCTCAAACACACAACTTTTGTGACTTTTCAAACTTTGAAGCTCGATAACTTCGGTAAATTAGGACCAAATTTGTTAAACAAAGTGTCAAATTAATCAGCTCGACGAGATCTTTAAAATAACACAACACATCATGATTGCATCTTGATGAATTTCCATGAAAAATAGTACTTTATGTGCTCAAACACACAACTTTTGTGACTGTTCAAACTTTGAAGCTCGATAACTTCGGTAAATTAGGACCAAATTTGTTAAACAAAGTGTCAAATTAATCAGCTCGACGAGATCTTTAAAATAACACAACACATCATGATTGCATCTTGATGAATTTCCAAGACAAATAGTACTTTATGTGCTCAAACACCCAACTTTTGTGACTTTTCAAACTTTGAAGCTCGATAACTTCGGCAAATTAGGACCAAATTTGTTAAACAAAGTGTCAAATTAATCAGCTCGACGAGATCTTTAAAATAACACAACACATCATGATTGCATCTTGATGAATTTCCATGAAAAATAGTACTTTATGTGCTCAAACACACAACTTTTGTGACTTTTCAAACTTTGAAGCTCGATAACTTCGGTAAATTAGGACCAAATTTGTTAAACAAAGTGTCAAATTAATCAGCTCGACGAGATCTTTAAAATAACACAACACATCATGATTGCATCTTGATGAATTTCCATGAAAAATAGTACTTTATGTGCTCAAACACACAACTTTTGTGACTTTTCAAACTTTGAAGCTCGATAACTTCGGCAAATAAGAACCAAATTTGTTAAACAAAGTGTCAAATTAATCAGCTCGACGAGATCTTTAACATAACACAACACATCATGATTGCATCTTGATGAATTTCCATGAAAAATAGTACTTTATGTGCTCAAACACACAACTTTTGTGACTTTTCAAACTTTGAAGCTCGATAACTTCGGCAAATAAGAACCAAATTTGTTAAACAAAGTGTCAAATTAATCAGCTCGACGAGATCTTTAAAATGACACAACACATCATAATTGCATCTTGATGAATTTCCATGAAAAATAGTACTTTATGTGCTCAAACACCCAACTTTTGTGACTTTTCAAACTTTGAAGCTCGATAACTTCGGCAAATTAGGACCAAATTTGTTAAACAAAGTGTCAAATTAATCAGCTCGACGAGATCTTTAAAATAACACAACACATCATGATTGCATCTTGATGAATTTCCATGAAAAATAGTACTTTATGTGCTCAAACACACAACTTTTGTGACTTTTCAAACTTTGAAGCTCGATAACTTCGGTAAATTAGGACCAAATTTGTTAAACAAAGTGTCAAATTAATCAGCTCGACGAGATCTTTAAAATAACACAACACATCATGATTGCATCTTGATGAATTTCCATGAAAAATAGTACTTTATGTGCTCAAACACAAAACTTTTGTGACTTTTCACACTTTGTAGATCGATAACTTCGGTAAATTAGGACCAAATTTGTTAAACAAAGTGTCAAATTAATCAGCTCGACGAGATCTTTAAAATAACACAACACATCATGATTGCATCTTGATGAATTTCCATGAAAAATAGTACTTTATGTGCTCAAACACACAACTTTTATGACTTTTCAAACTTTGAAGCTCGATAACTTCGGTAAATTAGGACCAAATTTGTTAAACAAAGTGTCAAATTAATCAGCTCGAGGAGATTTTTAAAATAACACAACACATCATGATTGCATCTTGATGAATTTCCATGAAAAATAGTACTTTATGTGCTCAAACACAAAACTTTTGTGACTTTTCACACTTTGTAGATCGATAACTTCAGCAAATGAGGACCAAATTTGTTAAACAAAGTGTCAAATTAATCAGCTCGACGAGATCTTTAAAATAACACAACACATCATGATTGCATCTTGATGAATTTCCATGAAAAATAGTACTTTATGTGCTCAAACACACAACTTTTATGACTTTTCAAACTTTGAAGCTCGATAACTTCGGTAAATTAGGACCAAATTTGTTAAACAAAGTGTCAAATTAATCAGCTCGAGGAGATTTTTAAAATAACACAACACATCATGATTGCATCTTGATGAATTTCCATGAAAAATAGTACTTTATGTGCTCAAACACAAAACTTTTGTGACTTTTCACACTTTGTAGATCGATAACTTCAGCAAATGAGGACCAAATTTGTTAAACAAAGTGTCAAATTAATCAGCTCGACGAGATCTTTAAAATAACACAACACATCATGATTGCATCTTAATGAATTTCAATGAAAAATAGTACTTTATGTGCTCAAACACACAACTTTTGTGACTTTTCAAACTTTGAAGCTCGATAACTTCGGCAAATAAGGACCAAATTTGTTAAACAAAGTGTCAAATTAATCAGCTCGACGAGATCTTTAAAATGACACAACACATCATGATTGCATCTTGATGAATTTCCAAGACAAATAGTACTTTATGTGCTCAAACACCCAACTTTTGTGACTTTTCAAACTTTGAAGCTCGATAACTTCGGCAAAGTAGGACCAAATTTGTTAAACAAAGTGTCAAATTAATCAGCTCGACGAGATCTTTAAAATAACACAACACATCATGATTGCATCTTGATGAATTTCCATGAAAAATAGTACTTTATGTGCTCAAACACACAACTTTTGTGACTTTTCAAACTTTGAAGCTCGATAACTTCGGTAAATTAGGACCAAATTTGTTAAACAAAGTGTCAAATTAATCAGCTCGACGAGATCTTTAAAATAACACAACACATCATGATTGCATCTTGATGAATTTCCATGAAAAATAGTACTTTATGTGCTCAAACACAAAACTTTTGTGACTTTTCACACTTTGTAGATCGATAACTTCAGCAAATGAGGACCAAATTTGTTAAACAAAGTGTCAAATTAATCAGCTCGACGAGATCTTTAAAATAACACAACACATCATGATTGCATCTTGATGAATTTCCATGAAAAATAGTACTTTATGTGCTCAAACACACAACTTTTATGACTTTTCAAACTTTGAAGCTCGATAACTTCGGTAAATTAGGACCAAATTTGTTAAACAAAGTGTCAAATTAATCAGCTCGAGGAGATTTTTAAAATAACACAACACATCATGATTGCATCTTGATGAATTTCCATGAAAAATAGTACTTTATGTGCTCAAACACACAACTTTTGTGACTTTTCAAACTTTGAAGCTCGATAACTTCGGTAAATTAGGGACCAAATTTGTTAAACAAAGTGTCAAATTAATCAGCTCGACGAGATCTTTAAAATAACACAACACATCATGATTGCATCTTGATGAATTTCCAAGACAAATAGTACTTTATGTGCTCAAACACCCAACTTTTGTGACTTTTCAAACTTTGAAGCTCGATAACTTCGGCAAATTAGGACCAAATTTGTTAAACAAAGTGTCAAATTAATCAGCTCGACGAGATCTTTAAAATAACACAACACATCATGATTGCATCTTGATGAATTTCCATGAAAAATAGTACTTTATGTGCTCAAACACACAACTTTTGTGACTTTTCAAACTTTGAAGCTCGATAACTTCGGCAAATAAGAACCAAATTTGTTAAACAAAGTGTCAAATTAATCAGCTCGACGAGATCTTTAACATAACACAACACATCATGATTGCATCTTGATGAATTTCCATGAAAAATAGTACTTTATGTGCTCAAACACACAACTTTTGTGACTTTTCAAACTTTGAAGCTCGATAACTTCGGCAAATAAGAACCAAATTTGTTAAACAAAGTGTCAAATTAATCAGCTCGACGAGATCTTTAAAATAACACAACACATCATGATTGCATCTTGATGAATTTCCATGAAAAATAGTACTTTATGTGCTCAAACACAAAACTTTTGTGACTTTTCACACTTTGTAGATCGATAACTTCAGCAAATGAGGACCAAATTTGTTAAACAAAGTGTCAAATTAATCAGCTCGACGAGATCTTTAACATAACACAACACATCATGATTGCATCTTGATGAATTTCCATGAAAAATAGTACTTTATGTGCTCAAACACACAACTTTTGTGACTTTTCAAACTTTGAAGCTCGATAACTTCGGCAAATAAGAACCAAATTTGTTAAACAAAGTGTCAAATTAATCAGCTCGACGAGATCTTTAAAATGACACAACACATCATGATTGCATCTTGATGAATTTCCATGAAAAATAGTACTTTATGTGCTCAAACACACAACTTTTGTGACTTTTCAAACTTTGAAGCTCGATAACTTCGGTAAATTAGGACCAAATTTGTTAAACAAAGTGTCAAATTAATCAGCTCGACGAGATCTTTAAAATAACACAACACATCATGATTGCATCTTGATGAATTTCCATGAAAAATAGTACTTTATGTGCTCAAACACACAACTTTTGTGACTTTTCAAACTTTGAAGCTCGATAACTTCGGCAAATAAGAACCAAATTTGTTAAACAAAGTGTCAAATTAATCAGCTCGACGAGATCTTTAACATAACACAACACATCATGATTGCATCTTGATGAATTTCCATGAAAAATAGTACTTTATGTGCTCAAACACACAACTTTTGTGACTTTTCAAACTTTGAAGCTCGATAACTTCGGCAAATAAGAACCAAATTTGTTAAACAAAGTGTCAAATTAATCAGCTCGACGAGATCTTTAAAATGACACAACACATCATGATTGCATCTTGATGAATTTCCATGAAAAATAGTACTTTATGTGCTCAAACACACAACTTTTGTGACTTTTCAAACTTTGAAGCTCGATAACTTCGGTAAATTAGGACCAAATTTGTTAAACAAAGTGTCAAATTAATCAGCTCGACGAGATCTTTAAAATAACACAACACATCATGATTGCATCTTGATGAATTTCCATGAAAAATAGTACTTTATGTGCTCAAACACACAACTTTTGTGACTGTTCAAACTTTGAAGCTCGATAACTTCGGTAAATTAGGACCAAATTTGTTAAACAAAGTGTCAAATTAATCAGCTCGACGAGATCTTTAAAATAACACAACACATCATGATTGCATCTTGATGAATTTCCAAGACAAATAGTACTTTATGTGCTCAAACACCCAACTTTTGTGACTTTTCAAACTTTGAAGCTCGATAACTTCGGCAAATTAGGACCAAATTTGTTAAACAAAGTGTCAAATTAATCAGCTCGACGAGATCTTTAAAATAACACAACACATCATGATTGCATCTTGATGAATTTCCATGAAAAATAGTACTTTATGTGCTCAAACACACAACTTTTGTGACTTTTCAAACTTTGAAGCTCGATAACTTCGGTAAATTAGGACCAAATTTGTTAAACAAAGTGTCAAATTAATCAGCTCGACGAGATCTTTAAAATAACACAACACATCATGATTGCATCTTGATGAATTTCCATGAAAAATAGTACTTTATGTGCTCAAACACAAAACTTTTGTGACTTTTCACACTTTGTAGATCGATAACTTCAGCAAATGAGGACCAAATTTGTTAAACAAAGTGTCAAATTAATCAGCTCGACGAGATCTTTAAAATAACACAACACATCATGATTGCATCTTGATGAATTTCCATGAAAAATAGTACTTTATGTGCTCAAACACACAACTTTTATGACTTTTCAAACTTTGAAGCTCGATAACTTCGGTAAATTAGGACCAAATTTGTTAAACAAAGTGTCAAATTAATCAGCTCGAGGAGATTTTTAAAATAACACAACACATCATGATTGCATCTTGATGAATTTCCATGAAAAATAGTACTTTATGTGCTCAAACACACAACTTTTGTGACTTTTCAAACTTTGAAGCTCGATAACTTCGGTAAATTAGGGACCAAATTTGTTAAACAAAGTGTCAAATTAATCAGCTCGACGAGATCTTTAAAATAACACAACACATCATGATTGCATCTTGATGAATTTCCAAGACAAATAGTACTTTATGTGCTCAAACACCCAACTTTTGTGACTTTTCAAACTTTGAAGCTCGATAACTTCGGCAAATTAGGACCAAATTTGTTAAACAAAGTGTCAAATTAATCAGCTCGACGAGATCTTTAAAATAACACAACACATCATGATTGCATCTTGATGAATTTCCATGAAAAATAGTACTTTATGTGCTCAAACACACAACTTTTGTGACTTTTCAAACTTTGAAGCTCGATAACTTCGGCAAATAAGAACCAAATTTGTTAAACAAAGTGTCAAATTAATCAGCTCGACGAGATCTTTAACATAACACAACACATCATGATTGCATCTTGATGAATTTCCATGAAAAATAGTACTTTATGTGCTCAAACACACAACTTTTGTGACTTTTCAAACTTTGAAGCTCGATAACTTCGGCAAATAAGAACCAAATTTGTTAAACAAAGTGTCAAATTAATCAGCTCGACGAGATCTTTAAAATGACACAACACATCATGATTGCATCTTGATGAATTTCCATGAAAAATAGTACTTTATGTGCTCAAACACACAACTTTTGTGACTTTTCAAACTTTGAAGCTCGATAACTTCGGTAAATTAGGACCAAATTTGTTAAACAAAGTGTCAAATTAATCAGCTCGACGAGATCTTTAAAATAACACAACACATCATGATTGCATCTTGATGAATTTCCATGAAAAATAGTACTTTATGTGCTCAAACACACAACTTTTGTGACTGTTCAAACTTTGAAGCTCGATAACTTCGGTAAATTAGGACCAAATTTGTTAAACAAAGTGTCAAATTAATCAGCTCGACGAGATCTTTAAAATAACACAACACATCATGATTGCATCTTGATGAATTTCCAAGACAAATAGTACTTTATGTGCTCAAACACCCAACTTTTGTGACTTTTCAAACTTTGAAGCTCGATAACTTCGGCAAATTAGGACCAAATTTGTTAAACAAAGTGTCAAATTAATCAGCTCGACGAGATCTTTAAAATAACACAACACATCATGATTGCATCTTGATGAATTTCCATGAAAAATAGTACTTTATGTGCTCAAACACACAACTTTTGTGACTTTTCAAACTTTGAAGCTCGATAACTTCGGTAAATTAGGACCAAATTTGTTAAACAAAGTGTCAAATTAATCAGCTCGACGAGATCTTTAAAATAACACAACACATCATGATTGCATCTTGATGAATTTCCATGAAAAATAGTACTTTATGTGCTCAAACACACAACTTTTGTGACTTTTCAAACTTTGAAGCTCGATAACTTCGGCAAATAAGAACCAAATTTGTTAAACAAAGTGTCAAATTAATCAGCTCGACGAGATCTTTAACATAACACAACACATCATGATTGCATCTTGATGAATTTCCATGAAAAATAGTACTTTATGTGCTCAAACACACAACTTTTGTGACTTTTCAAACTTTGAAGCTCGATAACTTCGGCAAATAAGAACCAAATTTGTTAAACAAAGTGTCAAATTAATCAGCTCGACGAGATCTTTAAAATGACACAACACATCATGATTGCATCTTGATGAATTTCCATGAAAAATAGTACTTTATGTGCTCAAACACCCAACTTTTGTGACTTTTCAAACTTTGAAGCTCGATAACTTCGGCAAATTAGGACCAAATTTGTTAAACAAAGTGTCAAATTAATCAGCTCGACGAGATCTTTAAAATAACACAACACATCATGATTGCATCTTGATGAATTTCCATGAAAAATAGTACTTTATGTGCTCAAACACACAACTTTTGTGACTTTTCAAACTTTGAAGCTCGATAACTTCGGTAAATTAGGACCAAATTTGTTAAACAAAGTGTCAAATTAATCAGCTCGACGAGATCTTTAAAATAACACAACACATCATGATTGCATCTTGATGAATTTCCATGAAAAATAGTACTTTATGTGCTCAAACACAAAACTTTTGTGACTTTTCACACTTTGTAGATCGATAACTTCGGTAAATTAGGACCAAATTTGTTAAACAAAGTGTCAAATTAATCAGCTCGACGAGATCTTTAAAATAACACAACACATCATGATTGCATCTTGATGAATTTCCATGAAAAATAGTACTTTATGTGCTCAAACACACAACTTTTATGACTTTTCAAACTTTGAAGCTCGATAACTTCGGTAAATTAGGACCAAATTTGTTAAACAAAGTGTCAAATTAATCAGCTCGAGGAGATTTTTAAAATAACACAACACATCATGATTGCATCTTGATGAATTTCCATGAAAAATAGTACTTTATGTGCTCAAACACAAAACTTTTGTGACTTTTCACACTTTGTAGATCGATAACTTCAGCAAATGAGGACCAAATTTGTTAAACAAAGTGTCAAATTAATCAGCTCGACGAGATCTTTAAAATAACACAACACATCATGATTGCATCTTGATGAATTTCCATGAAAAATAGTACTTTATGTGCTCAAACACACAACTTTTATGACTTTTCAAACTTTGAAGCTCGATAACTTCGGTAAATTAGGACCAAATTTGTTAAACAAAGTGTCAAATTAATCAGCTCGAGGAGATTTTTAAAATAACACAACACATCATGATTGCATCTTGATGAATTTCCATGAAAAATAGTACTTTATGTGCTCAAACACAAAACTTTTGTGACTTTTCACACTTTGTAGATCGATAACTTCAGCAAATGAGGACCAAATTTGTTAAACAAAGTGTCAAATTAATCAGCTCGACGAGATCTTTAAAATAACACAACACATCATGATTGCATCTTAATGAATTTCCATGAAAAATAGTACTTTATGTGCTCAAACACACAACTTTTGTGACTTTTCAAACTTTGAAGCTCGATAACTTCGGCAAATAAGGACCAAATTTGTTAAACAAAGTGTCAAATTAATCAGCTCGACGAGATCTTTAAAATGACACAACACATCATGATTGCATCTTGATGAATTTCCAAGACAAATAGTACTTTATGTGCTCAAACACCCAACTTTTGTGACTTTTCAAACTTTGAAGCTCGATAACTTCGGCAAAGTAGGACCAAATTTGTTAAACAAAGTGTCAAATTAATCAGCTCGACGAGATCTTTAAAATAACACAACACATCATGATTGCATCTTGATGAATTTCCATGAAAAATAGTACTTTATGTGCTCAAACACACAACTTTTGTGACTTTTCAAACTTTGAAGCTCGATAACTTCGGTAAATTAGGACCAAATTTGTTAAACAAAGTGTCAAATTAATCAGCTCGACGAGATCTTTAAAATAACACAACACATCATGATTGCATCTTGATGAATTTCCATGAAAAATAGTACTTTATGTGCTCAAACACAAAACTTTTGTGACTTTTCACACTTTGTAGATCGATAACTTCAGCAAATGAGGACCAAATTTGTTAAACAAAGTGTCAAATTAATCAGCTCGACGAGATCTTTAAAATAACACAACACATCATGATTGCATCTTGATGAATTTCCATGAAAAATAGTACTTTATGTGCTCAAACACACAACTTTTATGACTTTTCAAACTTTGAAGCTCGATAACTTCGGTAAATTAGGACCAAATTTGTTAAACAAAGTGTCAAATTAATCAGCTCGAGGAGATTTTTAAAATAACACAACACATCATGATTGCATCTTGATGAATTTCCAAGACAAATAGTACTTTATGTGCTCAAACACCCAACTTTTGTGACTTTTCAAACTTTGAAGCTCGATAACTTCGGCAAATTAGGACCAAATTTGTTAAACAAAGTGTCAAATTAATCAGCTCGACGAGATCTTTAAAATAACACAACACATCATGATTGCATCTTGATGAATTTCCATGAAAAATAGTACTTTATGTGCTCAAACACACAACTTTTGTGACTTTTCAAACTTTGAAGCTCGATAACTTCGGCAAATAAGGACCAAATTTGTTAAACAAAGTGTCAAATTAATCAGCTCGACGAGATCTTTAAAATAACACAACACATCATGATTGCATCTTGATGAATTTCCATGAAAAATAGTACTTTATGTGCTCAAACACACAACTTTTATGACTTTTCAAACTTTGAAGCTCGATAACTTCGGTAAATTAGGACCAAATTTGTTAAACAAAGTGTCAAATTAATCAGCTCGAGGAGATTTTTAAAATAACACAACACATCATGATTGCATCTTGATGAATTTCCATGAAAAATAGTACTTTATGTGCTCAAACACACAACTTTTGTGACTTTTCAAACTTTGAAGCTCGATAACTTCGGCAAATAAGGACCAAATTTGTTAAACAAAGTGTCAAATTAATCAGCTCGACGAGATCTTTAAAATAACACAACACATCATGATTGCATCTTGATGAATTTCCATGAAAAATAGTACTTTATGTGCTCAAACACACAACTTTTATGACTTTTCAAACTTTGAAGCTCGATAACTTCGGTAAATTAGGACCAAATTTGTTAAACAAAGTGTCAAATTAATCAGCTCGACGAGATCTTTAAAATAACACAACACATCATGATTGCATCTTGATGAATTTCCATGAAAAATAGTACTTTATGTGCTCAAACACCCAACTTTTGTGACTTTTCAAACTTTGAAGCTCGATAACTTCGGCAAATTAGGACCAAATTTGTTAAACAAAGTGTCAAATTAATCAGCTCGACGAGATCTTTAAAATAACACAACACATCATGATTGCATCTTGATGAATTTCCATGAAAAATAGTACTTTATGTGCTCAAACACACAACTTTTGTGACTTTTCAAACTTTGAAGCTCGATAACTTCGGTAAATTAGGACCAAATTTGTTAAACAAAGTGTCAAATTAATCAGCTCGACGAGATCTTTAAAATAACACAACACATCATGATTGCATCTTGATGAATTTCCATGAAAAATAGTACTTTATGTGCTCAAACACACAACTTTTATGACTTTTCAAACTTTGAAGCTCGATAACTTCGGTAAATTAGGACCAAATTTGTTAAACAAAGTGTCAAATTAATCAGCTCGAGGAGATTTTTAAAATAACACAACACATCATGATTGCATCTTGATGAATTTCCATGAAAAATAGTACTTTATGTGCTCAAACACAAAACTTTTGTGACTTTTCACACTTTGTAGATCGATAACTTCAGCAAATGAGGACCAAATTTGTTAAACAAAGTGTCAAATTAATCAGCTCGACGAGATCTTTAAAATAACACAACACATCATGATTGCATCTTGATGAATTTCCATGAAAAATAGTACTTTATGTGCTCAAACACACAACTTTTATGACTTTTCAAACTTTGAAGCTCGATAACTTCGGTAAATTAGGACCAAATTTGTTAAACAAAGTGTCAAATTAATCAGCTCGAGGAGATTTTTAAAATAACACAACACATCATGATTGCATCTTGATGAATTTCCATGAAAAATAGTACTTTATGTGCTCAAACACAAAACTTTTGTGACTTTTCACACTTTGTAGATCGATAACTTCAGCAAATGAGGACCAAATTTGTTAAACAAAGTGTCAAATTAATCAGCTCGACGAGATCTTTAAAATAACACAACACATCATGATTGCATCTTAATGAATTTCCATGAAAAATAGTACTTTATGTGCTCAAACACACAACTTTTGTGACTTTTCAAACTTTGAAGCTCGATAACTTCGGCAAATAAGGACCAAATTTGTTAAACAAAGTGTCAAATTAATCAGCTCGACGAGATCTTTAAAATGACACAACACATCATGATTGCATCTTGATGAATTTCCAAGACAAATAGTACTTTATGTGCTCAAACACCCAACTTTTGTGACTTTTCAAACTTTGAAGCTCGATAACTTCGGCAAAGTAGGACCAAATTTGTTAAACAAAGTGTCAAATTAATCAGCTCGACGAGATCTTTAAAATAACACAACACATCATGATTGCATCTTGATGAATTTCCATGAAAAATAGTACTTTATGTGCTCAAACACACAACTTTTGTGACTTTTCAAACTTTGAAGCTCGATAACTTCGGTAAATTAGGACCAAATTTGTTAAACAAAGTGTCAAATTAATCAGCTCGACGAGATCTTTAAAATAACACAACACATCATGATTGCATCTTGATGAATTTCCATGAAAAATAGTACTTTATGTGCTCAAACACAAAACTTTTGTGACTTTTCACACTTTGTAGATCGATAACTTCAGCAAATGAGGACCAAATTTGTTAAACAAAGTGTCAAATTAATCAGCTCGACGAGATCTTTAAAATAACACAACACATCATGATTGCATCTTGATGAATTTCCATGAAAAATAGTACTTTATGTGCTCAAACACACAACTTTTATGACTTTTCAAACTTTGAAGCTCGATAACTTCGGTAAATTAGGACCAAATTTGTTAAACAAAGTGTCAAATTAATCAGCTCGAGGAGATTTTTAAAATAACACAACACATCATGATTGCATCTTGATGAATTTCCAAGACAAATAGTACTTTATGTGCTCAAACACCCAACTTTTGTGACTTTTCAAACTTTGAAGCTCGATAACTTCGGCAAATTAGGACCAAATTTGTTAAACAAAGTGTCAAATTAATCAGCTCGACGAGATCTTTAAAATAACACAACACATCATGATTGCATCTTGATGAATTTCCATGAAAAATAGTACTTTATGTGCTCAAACACACAACTTTTGTGACTTTTCAAACTTTGAAGCTCGATAACTTCGGCAAATAAGGACCAAATTTGTTAAACAAAGTGTCAAATTAATCAGCTCGACGAGATCTTTAAAATAACACAACACATCATGATTGCATCTTGATGAATTTCCATGAAAAATAGTACTTTATGTGCTCAAACACACAACTTTTATGACTTTTCAAACTTTGAAGCTCGATAACTTCGGTAAATTAGGACCAAATTTGTTAAACAAAGTGTCAAATTAATCAGCTCGAGGAGATTTTTAAAATAACACAACACATCATGATTGCATCTTGATGAATTTCCATGAAAAATAGTACTTTTTGTGCTCAAACACACAACTTTTGTGACTTTTCAAACTTTGAAGCTCGATAACTTCGGCAAATAAGGACCAAATTTGTTAAACAAAGTGTCAAATTAATCAGCTCGACGAGATCTTTAAAATAACACAACACATCATGATTGCATCTTGATGAATTTCCATGAAAAATAGTACTTTATGTGCTCAAACACACAACTTTTATGACTTTTCAAACTTTGAAGCTCGATAACTTCGGTAAATTAGGACCAAATTTGTTAAACAAAGTGTCAAATTAATCAGCTCGACGAGATCTTTAAAATAACACAACACATCATGATTGCATCTTGATGAATTTCCATGAAAAATAGTACTTTATGTGCTCAAACACCCAACTTTTGTGACTTTTCAAACTTTGAAGCTCGATAACTTCGGCAAATTAGGACCAAATTTGTTAAACAAAGTGTCAAATTAATCAGCTCGACGAGATCTTTAAAATAACACAACACATCATGATTGCATCTTGATGAATTTCCATGAAAAATAGTACTTTATGTGCTCAAACACACAACTTTTGTGACTTTTCAAACTTTGAAGCTCGATAACTTCGGTAAATTAGGACCAAATTTGTTAAACAAAGTGTCAAATTAATCAGCTCGACGAGATCTTTAAAATAACACAACACATCATGATTGCATCTTGATGAATTTCCATGAAAAATAGTACTTTATGTGCTCAAACACACAACTTTTATGACTTTTCAAACTTTGAAGCTCGATAACTTCGGTAAATTAGGACCAAATTTGTTAAACAAAGTGTCAAATTAATCAGCTCGAGGAGATTTTTAAAATAACACAACACATCATGATTGCATCTTGATGAATTTCCATGAAAAATAGTACTTTATGTGCTCAAACACACAACTTTTGTGACTTTTCAAACTTTGAAGCTCGATAACTTCGGTAAATTAGGACCAAATTTGTTAAACAAAGTGTCAAATTAATCAGCTCGACGAGATCTTTAAAATAACACAACACATCATGATTGCATCTTGATGAATTTCCATGAAAAATAGTACTTTATGTGCTCAAACACACAACTTTTGTGACTTTTCAAATTTTGAAGCTCGATAACTTCGGCAAATAAGAACCAAATTTGTTAAACAAAGTGTCAAATTAATCAGCTCGACGAGATCTTTAAAATGACACAACACATCATGATTGCATCTTGATGAATTTCCATGAAAAATAGTACTTTATGTGCTCAAACACCCAACTTTTGTGACTTTTCAAACTTTGAAGCTCGAAAACTTCGGCAAATTAGGACCAAATTTGTTAAACAAAGTGTCAAATTAATCAGCTCGACGAGATCTTTAAAATAACACAACACATCATGATTGCATCTTGATGAATTTCCATGAAAAATAGTACTTTATGTGCTCAAACACACAACTTTTGTGACTTTTCAAACTTTGAAGCTCGATAACTTCGGCAAATAAGGACCAAATTTGTTAAACAAAGTGTCAAATTAATCAGCTCGACGAGATCTTTAAAATAACACAACACATCATGATTGCATCTTGATGAATTTCCATGAAAAATAGTACTTTATGTGCTCAAACACACAACTTTTATGACTTTTCAAACTTTGAAGCTCGATAACTTCGGTAAATTAGGACCAAATTTGTTAAACAAAGTGTCAAATTAATCAGCTCGAGGAGATTTTTAAAATAACACAACACATCATGATTGCATCTTGATGAATTTCCATGAAAAATAGTACTTTATGTGCTCAAACACACAACTTTTGTGACTTTTCAAACTTTGAAGCTCGATAACTTCGGCAAATAAGGACCAAATTTGTTAAACAAAGTGTCAAATTAATCAGCTCGACGAGATCTTTAAAATAACACAACACATCATGATTGCATCTTGATGAATTTCCATGAAAAATAGTACTTTATGTGCTCAAACACACAACTTTTATGACTTTTCAAACTTTGAAGCTCGATAACTTCGGTAAATTAGGACCAAATTTGTTAAACAAAGTGTCAAATTAATCAGCTCGAGGAGATTTTTAAAATAACACAACACATCATGATTGCATCTTGATGAATTTCCATGAAAAATAGTACTTTATGTGCTCAAACACAAAACTTTTGTGACTTTTCACACTTTGTAGATCGATAACTTCAGCAAATAAGGACCAAATTTGTTAAACAAAGTGTCAAATTAATCAACACGACGAGATCTTTAACATAACACAACACATCATGATTGCATCTTGATGAATTTCCAAGACAAATAGTACTTTATGTGCTCAAACACACAACTTTTGTGACTTTTCAAACTTTGAAGCTCGATAACTTCGGTAAATTAGGACCAAATTTGTTAAACAAAGTGTCAAATTAATCAGCTCGACGAGATCTTTAAAATAACACAACACATCATGATTGAATCTTGATGAATTTCCAAGACAAATAGTACTTTATGTGCTCAAACACCCAACTTTTGTGACTTTTCAAACTTTGAAGCTCGATAACTTCGGCAAATTAGGACCAAATTTGTTAAACAAAGTGTCAAATTAATCAGCTCGACGAGATCTTTAAAATAACACAACACATCATGATTGCATCTTGATGAATTTCCATGAAAAATAGTACTTTATGTGCTCAAACACCCAACTTTTGTGACTTTTCAAACTTTGAAGCTCGATAACTTCGGCAAATTAGGACCAAATTTGTTAAACAAAGTGTCAAATTAATCAGCTCGACGAGATCTTTAAAATAACACAACAAATCATGATTGCATCTTGATGAATTTCCATGAAAAATAGTACTTTATGTGCTCAAACACACAACTTTTGTGACTTTTCAAACTTTGAAGCTCGATAACTTCGGCAAATAAGGACCAAATTTGTTAAACAAAGTGTCAAATTAATCAGCTCGACGAGATCTTTAAAATAACACAACACATCATGATTGCATCTTGATGAATTTCCATGAAAAATAGTACTTTATGTGCTCAAACACCCAACTTTTGTGACTTTTCAAACTTTGAAGCTCGATAACTTCGGCAAATTAGGACCAAATTTGTTAAACAAAGTGTCAAATTAATCAGCTCGACGAGATCTTTAAAATAACACAACAAATCATGATTGCATCTTGATGAATTTCCATGAAAAATAGTACTTTATGTGCTCAAACACCCAACTTTTGTGACTTTTCAAACTTTGAAGCTCGATAACTTCGGCAAATTAGGACCAAATTTGTTAAACAAAGTGTCAAATTAATCAGCTCGACGAGATCTTTAAAATAACACAACAAATCATGATTGCATCTTGATGAATTTCCATGAAAAATAGTACTTTATGTGCTCAAACACACAACTTTTATGACTTTTCAAACTTTGAAGCTCGATAACTTCGGTAAATTAGGACCAAATTTGTTAAACAAAGTGTCAAATTAATCAGCTCGAGGAGATTTTTAAAATAACACAACACATCATGATTGCATCTTGATGAATTTCCATGAAAAATAGTACTTTATGTGCTCAAACACAAAACTTTTGTGACTTTTCACACTTTGTAGATCGATAACTTCAGCAAATAAGGACCAAATTTGTTAAACAAAGTGTCAAATTAATCAGCACGACGAGATCTTTAACATAACACAACACATCATGATTGCATCTTGATGAATTTCCAAGACAAATAGTACTTTATGTGCTCAAACACCCAACTTTTGTGACTTTTCAAACTTTGAAGCTCGATAACTTCGGCAAATTAGGACCAAATTTGTTAAACAAAGTGTCAAATTAATCAGCTCGACGAGATCTTTAAAATAACACAACACATCATGATTGCATCTTGATGAATTTCCATGAAAAATAGTACTTTATGTGCTCAAACACCCAACTTTTGTGACTTTTCAAACTTTGAAGCTCGATAACTTCGGCAAATTAGGACCAAATTTGTTAAACAAAGTGTCAAATTAATCAGCTCGACGAGATCTTTAAAATAACACAACAAATCATGATTGCATCTTGATGAATTTCCATGAAAAATAGTACTTTATGTGCTCAAACACACAACTTTTATGACTTTTCAAACTTTGAAGCTCGATAACTTCGGTAAATTAGGACCAAATTTGTTAAACAAAGTGTCAAATTAATCAGCTCGAGGAGATTTTTAAAATAACACAACACATCATGATTGCATCTTGATGAATTTCCATGAAAAATAGTACTTTATGTGCTCAAACACACAACTTTTGTGACTTTTCAAACTTTGAAGCTCGATAACTTCGGCAAATAAGAACCAAATTTGTTAAACAAAGTGTCAAATTAATCAGCTCGACGAGATCTTTAAAATGACACAACACATCATGATTGCATCTTGATGAATTTCCATGAAAAATAGTACTTTATGTGCTCAAACACACAACTTTTGTGACTTTTCAAACTTTGAAGCTCGATAACTTCGGCAAATAAGAACCAAATTTGTTAAACAAAGTGTCAAATTAATCAGCTCGACGAGATCTTTAACATAACACAACACATCATGATTGCATCTTGATGAATTTCCATGAAAAATAGTACTTTATGTGCTCAAACACACAACTTTTGTGACTTTTCAAACTTTGAAGCTCGATAACTTCGGCAAATAAGAACCAAATTTGTTAAACAAAGTGTCAAATTAATCAGCTCGACGAGATCTTTAAAATGACACAACACATCATGATTGCATCTTGATGAATTTCCATGAAAAATAGTACTTTATGTGCTCAAACACACAACTTTTGTGACTTTTCAAACTTTGAAGCTCGATAACTTCGGTAAATTAGGACCAAATTTGTTAAACAAAGTGTCAAATTAATCAGCTCGACGAGATCTTTAACATAACACAACACATCATGATTGCATCTTGATGAATTTCCATGAAAAATAGTACTTTATGTGCTCAAACACACAACTTTTGTGACTTTTCAAACTTTGAAGCTCGATAACTTCGGTAAATTAGGACCAAATTTGTTAAACAAAGTGTCAAATTAATCAGCTCGACGAGATCTTTAAAATAACACAACACATCATGATTGCATCTTGATGAATTTCCAAGACAAATAGTACTTTATGTGCTCAAACACCCAACTTTTGTGACTTTTCAAACTTTGAAGCTCGATAACTTCGGCAAATTAGGACCAAATTTGTTAAACAAAGTGTCAAATTAATCAGCTCGACGAGATCTTTAAAATAACACAACACATCATGATTGCATCTTGATGAATTTCCATGAAAAATAGTACTTTATGTGCTCAAACACACAACTTTTGTGACTTTTCAAACTTTGAAGCTCGATAACTTCGGCAAATAAGAACCAAATTTGTTAAACAAAGTGTCAAATTAATCAGCTCGACGAGATCTTTAACATAACACAACACATCATGATTGCATCTTGATGAATTTCCATGAAAAATAGTACTTTATGTGCTCAAACACACAACTTTTGTGACTTTTCAAACTTTGAAGCTCGATAACTTCGGCAAATAAGAACCAAATTTGTTAAACAAAGTGTCAAATTAATCAGCTCGACGAGATCTTTAAAATAACACAACACATCATGATTGCATCTTGATGAATTTCCAAGACAAATAGTACTTTATGTGCTCAAACACCCAACTTTTGTGACTTTTCAAACTTTGAAGCTCGATAACTTCGGCAAATTAGGACCAAATTTGTTAAACAAAGTGTCAAATTAATCAGCTCGACGAGATCTTTAAAATAACACAACACATCATGATTGCATCTTGATGAATTTCCATGAAAAATAGTACTTTATGTGCTCAAACACCCAACTTTTGTGACTTTTCAAACTTTGAAGCTCGATAACTTCGGCAAATTAGGACCAAATTTGTTAAACAAAGTGTCAAATTAATCAGCTCGACGAGATCTTTAAAATAACACAACAAATCATGATTGCATCTTGATGAATTTCCATGAAAAATAGTACTTTATGTGCTCAAACACACAACTTTTGTGACTTTTCAAACTTTGAAGCTCGATAACTTCGGCAAATAAGGACCAAATTTGTTAAACAAAGTGTCAAATTAATCAGCTCGACGAGATCTTTAAAATAACACAACACATCATGATTGCATCTTGATGAATTTCCATGAAAAATAGTACTTTATGTGCTCAAACACACAACTTTTGTGACTTTTCAAACTTTGAAGCTCGATAACTTCGGCAAATTAGGACCAAATTTGTTAAACAAAGTGTCAAATTAATCAGCTCGACGAGATCTTTAAAATAACACAACACATCATGATTGCATCTTGATGAATTTCCATGAAAAATAGTACTTTATGTGCTCAAACACACAACTTTTGTGACTTTTCAAACTTTGAAGCTCGATAACTTCGGCAAATAAGGACCAAATTTGTTAAACAAAGTGTCAAATTAATCAGCTCGACGAGATCTTTAAAATAACACAACACATCATGATTGCATCTTGATGAATTTCCATGAAAAATAGTACTTTATGTGCTCAAACACACAACTTTTATGACTTTTCAAACTTTGAAGCTCGATAACTTCGGTAAATTAGGACCAAATTTGTTAAACAAAGTGTCAAATTAATCAGCTCGAGGAGATTTTTAAAATAACACAACACATCATGATTGCATCTTGATGAATTTCCATGAAAAATAGTACTTTATGTGCTCAAACACACAACTTTTGTGACTTTTCAAACTTTGAAGCTCGATAACTTCGGCAAATAAGGACCAAATTTGTTAAACAAAGTGTCAAATTAATCAGCTCGACGAGATCTTTAAAATAACACAACACATCATGATTGCATCTTGATGAATTTCCATGAAAAATAGTACTTTATGTGCTCAAACACACAACTTTTATGACTTTTCAAACTTTGAAGCTCGATAACTTCGGTAAATTAGGACCAAATTTGTTAAACAAAGTGTCAAATTAATCAGCTCGAGGAGATTTTTAAAATAACACAACACATCATGATTGCATCTTGATGAATTTCCATGAAAAATAGTACTTTATGTGCTCAAACACAAAACTTTTGTGACTTTTCACACTTTGTAGATCGATAACTTCAGCAAATAAGGACCAAATTTGTTAAACAAAGTGTCAAATTAATCAACACGACGAGATCTTTAACATAACACAACACATCATGATTGCATCTTGATGAATTTCCAAGACAAATAGTACTTTATGTGCTCAAACACACAACTTTTGTGACTTTTCAAACTTTGAAGCTCGATAACTTCGGTAAATTAGGACCAAATTTGTTAAACAAAGTGTCAAATTAATCAGCTCGACGAGATCTTTAAAATAACACAACACATCATGATTGCATCTTGATGAATTTCCAAGACAAATAGTACTTTATGTGCTCAAACACCCAACTTTTGTGACTTTTCAAACTTTGAAGCTCGATAACTTCGGCAAATTAGGACCAAATTTGTTAAACAAAGTGTCAAATTAATCAGCTCGACGAGATCTTTAAAATAACACAACACATCATGATTGCATCTTGATGAATTTCCATGAAAAATAGTACTTTATGTGCTCAAACACCCAACTTTTGTGACTTTTCAAACTTTGAAGCTCGATAACTTCGGCAAATTAGGACCAAATTTGTTAAACAAAGTGTCAAATTAATCAGCTCGACGAGATCTTTAAAATAACACAACAAATCATGATTGCATCTTGATGAATTTCCATGAAAAATAGTACTTTATGTGCTCAAACACACAACTTTTGTGACTTTTCAAACTTTGAAGCTCGATAACTTCGGCAAATAAGGACCAAATTTGTTAAACAAAGTGTCAAATTAATCAGCTCGACGAGATCTTTAAAATAACACAACACATCATGATTGCATCTTGATGAATTTCCATGAAAAATAGTACTTTATGTGCTCAAACACCCAACTTTTGTGACTTTTCAAACTTTGAAGCTCGATAACTTCGGCAAATTAGGACCAAATTTGTTAAACAAAGTGTCAAATTAATCAGCTCGACGAGATCTTTAAAATAACACAACAAATCATGATTGCATCTTGATGAATTTCCATGAAAA
This sequence comes from Euwallacea fornicatus, assembly GCF_040115645.1. Classification (NCBI taxonomy): domain Eukaryota; kingdom Metazoa; phylum Arthropoda; class Insecta; order Coleoptera; family Curculionidae; genus Euwallacea; species Euwallacea fornicatus. Next base: position 920,174 of record NW_027096009.1, read on the forward strand.
ATAGTACTTTATGTGCTCAAACACACAACTTTTATGACTTTTCAAACTTTGAAGCTCGATAACTTCGGTAAATTAGGACCAAATTTGTTAAACAAAGTGTCAAATTAATCAGCTCGAGGAGATTTTTAAAATAACACAACACATCATGATTGCATCTTGATGAATTTCCATGAAAAATAGTACTTTATGTGCTCAAACACAAAACTTTTGTGACTTTTCACACTTTGTAGATCGATAACTTCAGCAAATAAGGACCAAATTTGTTAAACAAAGTGTCAAATTAATCAGCACGACGAGATCTTTAAAATGACACAACACATCATGATTGCATCTTGATGAATTTCCATGAAAAATAGTACTTTATGTGCTCAAACACACAACTTTTGTGACTTTTCAAACTTTGAAGCTCGATAACTTCGGCAAATAAGAACCAAATTTGTTAAACAAAGTGTCAAATTAATCAGCTCGACGAGATCTTTAACATAACACAACACATCATGATTGCATCTTGATGAATTTCCATGAAAAATAGTACTTTATGTGCTCAAACACACAACTTTTGTGACTTTTCAAACTTTGAAGCTCGATAACTTCGGCAAATAAGAACCAAATTTGTTAAACAAAGTGTCAAATTAATCAGCTCGACGAGATCTTTAACATAACACAACACATCATGATTGCATCTTGATGAATTTCCATGAAAAATAGTACTTTATGTGCTCAAACACACAACTTTTGTGACTTTTCAAACTTTGAAGCTCGATAACTTCGGTAAATTAGGACCAAATTTGTTAAACAAAGTGTCAAATTAATCAGCTCGACGAGATCTTTAAAATAACACAACACATCATGATTGCATCTTGATGAATTTCCAAGACAAATAGTACTTTATGTGCTCAAACACCCAACTTTTGTGACTTTTCAAACTTTGAAGCTCGATAACTTCGGCAAATTAGGACCAAATTTGTTAAACAAAGTGTCAAATTAATCAGCTCGACGAGATCTTTAAAATAACACAACACATCATGATTGCATCTTGATGAATTTCCATGAAAAATAGTACTTTATGTGCTCAAACACACAACTTTTGTGACTTTTCAAACTTTGAAGCTCGATAACTTCGGCAAATAAGAACCAAATTTGTTAAACAAAGTGTCAAATTAATCAGCTCGACGAGATCTTTAACATAACACAACACATCATGATTGCATCTTGATGAATTTCCATGAAAAATAGTACTTTATGTGCTCAAACACACAACTTTTGTGACTTTTCAAACTTTGAAGCTCGATAACTTCGGCAAATAAGAACCAAATTTGTTAAACAAAGTGTCAAATTAATCAGCTCGACGAGATCTTTAAAATAACACAACACATCATGATTGCATCTTGATGAATTTCCAAGACAAATAGTACTTTATGTGCTCAAACACCCAACTTTTGTGACTTTTCAAACTTTGAAGCTCGATAACTTCGGCAAATTAGGACCAAATTTGTTAAACAAAGTGTCAAATTAATCAGCTCGACGAGATCTTTAAAATAACACAACACATCATGATTGCATCTTGATGAATTTCCATGAAAAATAGTACTTTATGTGCTCAAACACCCAACTTTTGTGACTTTTCAAACTTTGAAGCTCGATAACTTCGGCAAATTAGGACCAAATTTGTTAAACAAAGTGTCAAATTAATCAGCTCGACGAGATCTTTAAAATAACACAACAAATCATGATTGCATCTTGATGAATTTCCATGAAAAATAGTACTTTATGTGCTCAAACACACAACTTTTGTGACTTTTCAAACTTTGAAGCTCGATAACTTCGGCAAATAAGAACCAAATTTGTTAAACAAAGTGTCAAATTAATCAGCTCGACGAGATCTTTAACATAACACAACACATCATGATTGCATCTTGATGAATTTCCATGAAAAATAGTACTTTATGTGCTCAAACACACAACTTTTGTGACTTTTCAAACTTTGAAGCTCGATAACTTCGGCAAATAAGGACCAAATTTGTTAAACAAAGTGTCAAATTAATCAGCTCGACGAGATCTTTAAAATAACACAACACATCATGATTGCATCTTGATGAATTTCCATGAAAAATAGTACTTTATGTGCTCAAACACACAACTTTTATGACTTTTCAAACTTTGAAGCTCGATAACTTCGGTAAATTAGGACCAAATTTGTTAAACAAAGTGTCAAATTAATCAGCTCGAGGAGATTTTTAAAATAACACAACACATCATGATTGCATCTTGATGAATTTCCATGAAAAATAGTACTTTATGTGCTCAAACACAAAACTTTTGTGACTTTTCACACTTTGTAGATCGATAACTTCAGCAAATAAGGACCAAATTTGTTAAACAAAGTGTCAAATTAATCAGCACGACGAGATCTTTAACATAACACAACACATCATGATTGCATCTTGATGAATTTCCAAGACAAATAGTACTTTATGTGCTCAAACACCCAACTTTTGTGACTTTTCAAACTTTGAAACTCGATAACTTCGGCAAATAAGAACCAAATTTGTTAAACAAAGTGTCAAATTAATCAGCTCGACGAGATCTTTAAAATGACACAACACATCATGATTGCATCTTGATGAATTTCCATGAAAAATAGTACTTTATGTGCTCAAACACACAACTTTTGTGACTTTTCAAACTTTGAAGCTCGATAACTTCGGCAAATAAGAACCAAATTTGTTAAACAAAGTGTCAAATTAATCAGCTCGACGAGATCTTTAACATAACACAACACATCATGATTGCATCTTGATGAATTTCCATGAAAAATAGTACTTTATGTGCTCAAACACACAACTTTTGTGACTTTTCAAACTTTGAAGCTCGATAACTTCGGCAAATAAGAACCAAATTTGTTAAACAAAGTGTCAAATTAATCAGCTCGACGAGATCTTTAAAATGACACAACACATCATGATTGCATCTTGATGAATTTCCATGAAAAATAGTACTTTATGTGCTCAAACACACAACTTTTGTGACTTTTCAAACTTTGAAGCTCGATAACTTCGGTAAATTAGGACCAAATTTGTTAAACAAAGTGTCAAATTAATCAGCTCGACGAGATCTTTAAAATAACACAACACATCATGATTGCATCTTGATGAATTTCCATGAAAAATAGTACTTTATGTGCTCAAACACACAACTTTTGTGACTTTTCAAACTTTGAAGCTCGATAACTTCGGCAAAGTAGGACCAAATTTGTTAAACAAAGTGTCAAATTAATCAGCTCGACGAGATCTTTAAAATAACACAACACATCATGATTGCATCTTGATGAATTTCCATGAAAAATAGTACTTTATGTGCTCAAACACACAACTTTTGTGACTTTTCAAACTTTGAAGCTCGATAACTTCGGTAAATTAGGACCAAATTTGTTAAACAAAGTGTCAAATTAATCAGCTCGACGAGATCTTTAAAATAACACAACACATCATGATTGCATCTTGATGAATTTCCATGAAAAATAGTACTTTATGTGCTCAAACACAAAACTTTTGTGACTTTTCACACTTTGTAGATCGATAACTTCAGCAAATGAGGACCAAATTTGTTAAACAAAGTGTCAAATTAATCAGCTCGACGAGATCTTTAAAATAACACAACACATCATGATTGCATCTTGATGAATTTCCATGAAAAATAGTACTTTATGTGCTCAAACACACAACTTTTGTGACTTTTCACACTTTGTAGATCGATAACTTCAGCAAATGAGGACCAAATTTGTTAAACAAAGTGTCAAATTAATCAGCTCGACGAGATCTTTAACATAACACAACACATCATGATTGCATCTTGATGAATTTCCATGAAAAATAGTACTTTATGTGCTCAAACACACAACTTTTGTGACTTTTCAAACTTTGAAGCTCGATAACTTCGGCAAATAAGAACCAAATTTGTTAAACAAAGTGTCAAATTAATCAGCTCGACGAGATCTTTAAAATGACACAACACATCATGATTGCATCTTGATGAATTTCCATGAAAAATAGTACTTTATGTGCTCAAACACCCAACTTTTGTGACTTTTCAAACTTTGAAGCTCGATAACTTCGGCAAATTAGGACCAAATTTGTTAAACAAAGTGTCAAATTAATCAGCTCGACGAGATCTTTAAAATAACACAACACATCATGATTGCATCTTGATGAATTTCCATGAAAAATAGTACTTTATGTGCTCAAACACACAACTTTTGTGACTTTTCAAACTTTGAAGCTCGATAACTTCGGTAAATTAGGACCAAATTTGTTAAACAAAGTGTCAAATTAATCAGCTCGACGAGATCTTTAAAATAACACAACACATCATGATTGCATCTTGATGAATTTCCATGAAAAATAGTACTTTATGTGCTCAAACACACAACTTTTATGACTTTTCAAACTTTGAAGCTCGATAACTTCGGTAAATTAGGACCAAATTTGTTAAACAAAGTGTCAAATTAATCAGCTCGAGGAGATTTTTAAAATAACACAACACATCATGATTGCATCTTGATGAATTTCCATGAAAAATAGTACTTTATGTGCTCAAACACACAACTTTTATGACTTTTCAAACTTTGAAGCTCGATAACTTCGGTAAATTAGGACCAAATTTGTTAAACAAAGTGTCAAATTAATCAGCTCGACGAGATCTTTAAAATGACACAACACATCATGATTGCATCTTGATGAATTTCCATGAAAAATAGTACTTTATGTGCTCAAACACACAACTTTTGTGACTTTTCAAACTTTGAAGCTCGATAACTTCGGTAAATTAGGACCAAATTTGTTAAACAAAGTGTCAAATTAATCAGCTCGAGGAGATTTTTAAAATAACACAACACATCATGATTGCATCTTGATGAATTTCCATGAAAAATAGTACTTTATGTGCTCAAACACACAACTTTTATGACTTTTCAAACTTTGAAGCTCGATAACTTCGGTAAATTAGGACCAAATTTGTTAAACAAAGTGTCAAATTAATCAGCTCGACGAGATCTTTAAAATGACACAACACATCATGATTGCATCTTGATGAATTTCCATGAAAAATAGTACTTTATGTGCTCAAACACACAACTTTTGTGACTTTTCAAACTTTGAAGCTCGATAACTTCGGCAAATAAGAACCAAATTTGTTAAACAAAGTGTCAAATTAATCAGCTCGACGAGATCTTTAAAATGACACAACACATCATGATTGCATCTTGATGAATTTCCATGAAAAATAGTACTTTATGTGCTCAAACACACAACTTTTGTGACTTTTCAAACTTTGAAGCTCGATAACTTCGGTAAATTAGGACCAAATTTGTTAAACAAAGTGTCAAATTAATCAGCTCGACGAGATCTTTAAAATAACACAACACATCATGATTGCATCTTGATGAATTTCCATGAAAAATAGTACTTTATGTGCTCAAACACACAACTTTTGTGACTTTTCAAACTTTGAAGCTCGATAACTTCGGCAAAGTAGGACCAAATTTGTTAAACAAAGTGTCAAATTAATCAGCTCGACGAGATCTTTAAAATAACACAACACATCATGATTGCATCTTGATGAATTTCCATGAAAAATAGTACTTTATGTGCTCAAACACACAACTTTTGTGACTTTTCAAACTTTGAAGCTCGATAACTTCGGTAAATTAGGACCAAATTTGTTAAACAAAGTGTCAAATTAATCAGCTCGACGAGATCTTTAAAATAACACAACACATCATGATTGCATCTTGATGAATTTCCATGAAAAATAGTACTTTATGTGCTCAAACACAAAACTTTTGTGACTTTTCACACTTTGTAGATCGATAACTTCAGCAAATGAGGACCAAATTTGTTAAACAAAGTGTCAAATTAATCAGCTCGACGAGATCTTTAAAATAACACAACACATCATGATTGCATCTTGATGAATTTCCATGAAAAATAGTACTTTATGTGCTCAAACACACAACTTTTGTGACTTTTCACACTTTGTAGATCGATAACTTCAGCAAATGAGGACCAAATTTGTTAAACAAAGTGTCAAATTAATCAGCTCGACGAGATCTTTAACATAACACAACACATCATGATTGCATCTTGATGAATTTCCATGAAAAATAGTACTTTATGTGCTCAAACACACAACTTTTGTGACTTTTCAAACTTTGAAGCTCGATAACTTCGGCAAATAAGAACCAAATTTGTTAAACAAAGTGTCAAATTAATCAGCTCGACGAGATCTTTAAAATGACACAACACATCATGATTGCATCTTGATGAATTTCCATGAAAAATAGTACTTTATGTGCTCAAACACCCAACTTTTGTGACTTTTCAAACTTTGAAGCTCGATAACTTCGGCAAATTAGGACCAAATTTGTTAAACAAAGTGTCAAATTAATCAGCTCGACGAGATCTTTAAAATAACACAACACATCATGATTGCATCTTGATGAATTTCCATGAAAAATAGTACTTTATGTGCTCAAACACACAACTTTTGTGACTTTTCAAACTTTGAAGCTCGATAACTTCGGTAAATTAGGACCAAATTTGTTAAACAAAGTGTCAAATTAATCAGCTCGACGAGATCTTTAAAATAACACAACACATCATGATTGCATCTTGATGAATTTCCATGAAAAATAGTACTTTATGTGCTCAAACACACAACTTTTATGACTTTTCAAACTTTGAAGCTCGATAACTTCGGTAAATTAGGACCAAATTTGTTAAACAAAGTGTCAAATTAATCAGCTCGAGGAGATTTTTAAAATAACACAACACATCATGATTGCATCTTGATGAATTTCCATGAAAAATAGTACTTTATGTGCTCAAACACACAACTTTTATGACTTTTCAAACTTTGAAGCTCGATAACTTCGGTAAATTAGGACCAAATTTGTTAAACAAAGTGTCAAATTAATCAGCTCGACGAGATCTTTAAAATGACACAACACATCATGATTGCATCTTGATGAATTTCCATGAAAAATAGTACTTTATGTGCTCAAACACACAACTTTTGTGACTTTTCAAACTTTGAAGCTCGATAACTTCGGTAAATTAGGACCAAATTTGTTAAACAAAGTGTCAAATTAATCAGCTCGACGAGATCTTTAAAATAACACAACACATCATGATTGCATCTTGATGAATTTCCATGAAAAATAGTACTTTATGTGCTCAAACACACAACTTTTGTGACTTTTCAAACTTTGAAGCTCGATAACTTCGGCAAAGTAGGACCAAATTTGTTAAACAAAGTGTCAAATTAATCAGCTCGACGAGATCTTTAAAATAACACAACACATCATGATTGCATCTTGATGAATTTCCATGAAAAATAGTACTTTATGTGCTCAAACACACAACTTTTGTGACTTTTCAAACTTTGAAGCTCGATAACTTCGGTAAATTAGGACCAAATTTGTTAAACAAAGTGTCAAATTAATCAGCTCGACGAGATCTTTAAAATAACACAACACATCATGATTGCATCTTGATGAATTTCCATGAAAAATAGTACTTTATGTGCTCAAACACAAAACTTTTGTGACTTTTCACACTTTGTAGATCGATAACTTCAGCAAATGAGGACCAAATTTGTTAAACAAAGTGTCAAATTAATCAGCTCGACGAGATCTTTAAAATAACACAACACATCATGATTGCATCTTGATGAATTTCCATGAAAAATAGTACTTTATGTGCTCAAACACACAACTTTTGTGACTTTTCACACTTTGTAGATCGATAACTTCAGCAAATGAGGACCAAATTTGTTAAACAAAGTGTCAAATTAATCAGCTCGACGAGATCTTTAACATAACACAACACATCATGATTGCATCTTGATGAATTTCCATGAAAAATAGTACTTTATGTGCTCAAACACACAACTTTTGTGACTTTTCAAACTTTGAAGCTCGATAACTTCGGCAAATAAGAACCAAATTTGTTAAACAAAGTGTCAAATTAATCAGCTCGACGAGATCTTTAAAATGACACAACACATCATGATTGCATCTTGATGAATTTCCATGAAAAATAGTACTTTATGTGCTCAAACACCCAACTTTTGTGACTTTTCAAACTTTGAAGCTCGATAACTTCGGCAAATTAGGACCAAATTTGTTAAACAAAGTGTCAAATTAATCAGCTCGACGAGATCTTTAAAATAACACAACACATCATGATTGCATCTTGATGAATTTCCATGAAAAATAGTACTTTATGTGCTCAAACACACAACTTTTGTGACTTTTCAAACTTTGAAGCTCGATAACTTCGGTAAATTAGGACCAAATTTGTTAAACAAAGTGTCAAATTAATCAGCTCGACGAGATCTTTAAAATAACACAACACATCATGATTGCATCTTGATGAATTTCCATGAAAAATAGTACTTTATGTGCTCAAACACACAACTTTTATGACTTTTCAAACTTTGAAGCTCGATAACTTCGGTAAATTAGGACCAAATTTGTTAAACAAAGTGTCAAATTAATCAGCTCGAGGAGATTTTTAAAATAACACAACACATCATGATTGCATCTTGATGAATTTCCATGAAAAATAGTACTTTATGTGCTCAAACACAAAACTTTTGTGACTTTTCACACTTTGTAGATCGATAACTTCAGCAAATGAGGACCAAATTTGTTAAACAAAGTGTCAAATTAATCAGCTCGACGAGATCTTTAAAATAACACAACACATCATGATTGCATCTTGATGAATTTCCATGAAAAATAGTACTTTATGTGCTCAAACACACAACTTTTATGACTTTTCAAACTTTGAAGCTCGATAACTTCGGTAAATTAGGACCAAATTTGTTAAACAAAGTGTCAAATTAATCAGCTCGAGGAGATTTTTAAAATAACACAACACATCATGATTGCATCTTGATGAATTTCCATGAAAAATAGTACTTTATGTGCTCAAACACAAAACTTTTGTGACTTTTCACACTTTGTAGATCGATAACTTCAGCAAATGAGGACCAAATTTGTTAAACAAAGTGTCAAATTAATCAGCTCGACGAGATCTTTAAAATAACACAACACATCATGATTGCATCTTAATGAATTTCCATGAAAAATAGTACTTTATGTGCTCAAACACACAACTTTTGTGACTTTTCAAACTTTGAAGCTCGATAACTTCGGCAAATAAGGACCAAATTTGTTAAACAAAGTGTCAAATTAATCAGCTCGACGAGATCTTTAAAATGACACAACACATCATGATTGCATCTTGATGAATTTCCATGAAAAATAGTACTTTATGTGCTCAAACACACAACTTTTGTGACTTTTCAAACTTTGAAGCTCGATAACTTCGGCAAATAAGAACCAAATTTGTTAAACAAAGTGTCAAATTAATCAGCTCGACGAGATCTTTAACATAACACAACACATCATGATTGCATCTTGATGAATTTCCATGAAAAATAGTACTTTATGTGCTCAAACACACAACTTTTGTGACTTTTCAAACTTTGAAGCTCGATAACTTCGGCAAATAAGAACCAAATTTGTTAAACAAAGTGTCAAATTAATCAGCTCGACGAGATCTTTAAAATGACACAACACATCATGATTGCATCTTGATGAATTTCCATGAAAAATAGTACTTTATGTGCTCAAACACACAACTTTTGTGACTTTTCAAACTTTGAAGCTCGATAACTTCGGCAAATAAGAACCAAATTTGTTAAACAAAGTGTCAAATTAATCAGCTCGACGAGATCTTTAACATAACACAACACATCATGATTGCATCTTGATGAATTTCCATGAAAAATAGTACTTTATGTGCTCAAACACACAACTTTTGTGACTTTTCAAACTTTGAAGCTCGATAACTTCGGCAAATAAGAACCAAATTTGTTAAACAAAGTGTCAAATTAATCAGCTCGACGAGATCTTTAAAATGACACAACACATCATGATTGCATCTTGATGAATTTCCATGAAAAATAGTACTTTATGTGCTCAAACACACAACTTTTGTGACTTTTCAAACTTTGAAGCTCGATAACTTCGGTAAATTAGGACCAAATTTGTTAAACAAAGTGTCAAATTAATCAGCTCGACGAGATCTTTAAAATAACACAACACATCATGATTGCATCTTGATGAATTTCCATGAAAAATAGTACTTTATGTGCTCAAACACACAACTTTTGTGACTTTTCAAACTTTGAAGCTCGATAACTTCGGCAAAGTAGGACCAAATTTGTTAAACAAAGTGTCAAATTAATCAGCTCGACGAGATCTTTAAAATAACACAACACATCATGATTGCATCTTGATGAATTTCCATGAAAAATAGTACTTTATGTGCTCAAACACACAACTTTTGTGACTTTTCAAACTTTGAAGCTCGATAACTTCGGTAAATTAGGACCAAATTTGTTAAACAAAGTGTCAAATTAATCAGCTCGACGAGATCTTTAAAATAACACAACACATCATGATTGCATCTTGATGAATTTCCATGAAAAATAGTACTTTATGTGCTCAAACACACAACTTTTATGACTTTTCAAACTTTGAAGCTCGATAACTTCGGTAAATTAGGACCAAATTTGTTAAACAAAGTGTCAAATTAATCAGCTCGAGGAGATTTTTAAAATAACACAACACATCATGATTGCATCTTGATGAATTTCCATGAAAAATAGTACTTTATGTGCTCAAACACAAAACTTTTGTGACTTTTCACACTTTGTAGATCGATAACTTCAGCAAATAAGGACCAAATTTGTTAAACAAAGTGTCAAATTAATCAGCACGACGAGATCTTTAACATAACACAACACATCATGATTGCATCTTGATGAATTTCCAAGACAAATAGTACTTTATGTGCTCAAACACCCAACTTTTGTGACTTTTCAAACTTTGAAACTCGATAACTTCGGCAAATAAGAACCAAATTTGTTAAACAAAGTGTCAAATTAATCAGCTCGACGAGATCTTTAAAATGACACAACACATCATGATTGCATCTTGATGAATTTCCATGAAAAATAGTACTTTATGTGCTCAAACACACAACTTTTGTGACTTTTCAAACTTTGAAGCTCGATAACTTCGGCAAATAAGAACCAAATTTGTTAAACAAAGTGTCAAATTAATCAGCTCGACGAGATCTTTAACATAACACAACACATCATGATTGCATCTTGATGAATTTCCATGAAAAATAGTACTTTATGTGCTCAAACACACAACTTTTGTGACTTTTCAAACTTTGAAGCTCGATAACTTCGGCAAATAAGAACCAAATTTGTTAAACAAAGTGTCAAATTAATCAGCTCGACGAGATCTTTAAAATGACACAACACATCATGATTGCATCTTGATGAATTTCCATGAAAAATAGTACTTTATGTGCTCAAACACACAACTTTTGTGACTTTTCAAACTTTGAAGCTCGATAACTTCGGTAAATTAGGACCAAATTTGTTAAACAAAGTGTCAAATTAATCAGCTCGACGAGATCTTTAAAATAACACAACACATCATGATTGCATCTTGATGAATTTCCATGAAAAATAGTACTTTATGTGCTCAAACACACAACTTTTGTGACTTTTCAAACTTTGAAGCTCGATAACTTCGGCAAAGTAGGACCAAATTTGTTAAACAAAGTGTCAAATTAATCAGCTCGACGAGATCTTTAAAATAACACAACACATCATGATTGCATCTTGATGAATTTCCATGAAAAATAGTACTTTATGTGCTCAAACACACAACTTTTGTGACTTTTCAAACTTTGAAGCTCGATAACTTCGGTAAATTAGGACCAAATTTGTTAAACAAAGTGTCAAATTAATCAGCTCGACGAGATCTTTAAAATAACACAACACATCATGATTGCATCTTGATGAATTTCCATGAAAAATAGTACTTTATGTGCTCAAACACAAAACTTTTGTGACTTTTCACACTTTGTAGATCGATAACTTCAGCAAATGAGGACCAAATTTGTTAAACAAAGTGTCAAATTAATCAGCTCGACGAGATCTTTAAAATAACACAACACATCATGATTGCATCTTGATGAATTTCCATGAAAAATAGTACTTTATGTGCTCAAACACACAACTTTTGTGACTTTTCAAACTTTGAAGCTCGATAACTTCGGCAAATAAGAACCAAATTTGTTAAACAAAGTGTCAAATTAATCAGCTCGACGAGATCTTTAAAATGACACAACACATCATGATTGCATCTTGATGAATTTCCATGAAAAATAGTACTTTATGTGCTCAAACACAAAACTTTTGTGACTTTTCACACTTTGTAGATCGATAACTTCAGCAAATGAGGACCAAATTTGTTAAACAAAGTGTCAAATTAATCAGCTCGACGAGATCTTTAACATAACACAACACATCATGATTGCATCTTGATGAATTTCCATGAAAAATAGTACTTTATGTGCTCAAACACCCAACTTTTGTGACTTTTCAAACTTTGAAGCTCGATAACTTCGGCAAATTAGGACCAAATTTGTTAAACAAAGTGTCAAATTAATCAGCTCGACGAGATCTTTAAAATAACACAACACATCATGATTGCATCTTGATGAATTTCCATGAAAAATAGTACTTTATGTGCTCAAACACACAACTTTTGTGACTTTTCAAACTTTGAAGCTCGATAACTTCGGTAAATTAGGACCAAATTTGTTAAACAAAGTGTCAAATTAATCAGCTCGACGAGATCTTTAAAATAACACAACACATCATGATTGCATCTTGATGAATTTCCATGAAAAATAGTACTTTATGTGCTCAAACACACAACTTTTATGACTTTTCAAACTTTGAAGCTCGATAACTTCGGTAAATTAGGACCAAATTTGTTAAACAAAGTGTCAAATTAATCAGCTCGAGGAGATTTTTAAAATAACACAACACATCATGATTGCATCTTGATGAATTTCCATGAAAAATAGTACTTTATGTGCTCAAACACAAAACTTTTGTGACTTTTCACACTTTGTAGATCGATAACTTCAGCAAATGAGGACCAAATTTGTTAAACAAAGTGTCAAATTAATCAGCTCGACGAGATCTTTAAAATAACACAACACATCATGATTGCATCTTGATGAATTTCCATGAAAAATAGTACTTTATGTGCTCAAACACACAACTTTTATGACTTTTCAAACTTTGAAGCTCGATAACTTCGGTAAATTAGGACCAAATTTGTTAAACAAAGTGTCAAATTAATCAGCTCGAGGAGATTTTTAAAATAACACAACACATCATGATTGCATCTTGATGAATTTCCATGAAAAATAGTACTTTATGTGCTCAAACACAAAACTTTTGTGACTTTTCACACTTTGTAGATCGATAACTTCAGCAAATGAGGACCAAATTTGTTAAACAAAGTGTCAAATTAATCAGCTCGACGAGATCTTTAAAATAACACAACACATCATGATTGCATCTTAATGAATTTCCATGAAAAATAGTACTTTATGTGCTCAAACACACAACTTTTGTGACTTTTCAAACTTTGAAGCTCGATAACTTCGGCAAATAAGGACCAAATTTGTTAAACAAAGTGTCAAATTAATCAGCTCGACGAGATCTTTAAAATGACACAACACATCATGATTGCATCTTGATGAATTTCCATGAAAAATAGTACTTTATGTGCTCAAACACACAACTTTTGTGACTTTTCAAACTTTGAAGCTCGATAACTTCGGCAAATAAGAACCAAATTTGTTAAACAAAGTGTCAAATTAATCAGCTCGACGAGATCTTTAACATAACACAACACATCATGATTGCATCTTGATGAATTTCCATGAAAAATAGTACTTTATGTGCTCAAACACACAACTTTTGTGACTTTTCAAACTTTGAAGCTCGATAACTTCGGCAAATAAGAACCAAATTTGTTAAACAAAGTGTCAAATTAATCAGCTCGACGAGATCTTTAAAATGACACAACACATCATGATTGCATCTTGATGAATTTCCATGAAAAATAGTACTTTATGTGCTCAAACACAAAACTTTTGTGACTTTTCACACTTTGTAGATCGATAACTTCAGCAAATAAGGACCAAATTTGTTAAACAAAGTGTCAAATTAATCAGCACGACGAGATCTTTAACATAACACAACACATCATGATTGCATCTTGATGAATTTCCAAGACAAATAGTACTTTATGTGCTCAAACACCCAACTTTTGTGACTTTTCAAACTTTGAAACTCGATAACTTCGGCAAATAAGAACCAAATTTGTTAAACAAAGTGTCAAATTAATCAGCTCGACGAGATCTTTAAAATGACACAACACATCATGATTGCATCTTGATGAATTTCCATGAAAAATAGTACTTTATGTGCTCAAACACACAACTTTTGTGACTTTTCAAACTTTGAAGCTCGATAACTTCGGCAAATAAGAACCAAATTTGTTAAACAAAGTGTCAAATTAATCAGCTCGACGAGATCTTTAACATAACACAACACATCATGATTGCATCTTGATGAATTTCCATGAAAAATAGTACTTTATGTGCTCAAACACACAACTTTTGTGACTTTTCAAACTTTGAAGCTCGATAACTTCGGCAAATAAGAACCAAATTTGTTAAACAAAGTGTCAAATTAATCAGCTCGACGAGATCTTTAAAATGACACAACACATCATGATTGCATCTTGATGAATTTCCATGAAAAATAGTACTTTATGTGCTCAAACACACAACTTTTGTGACTTTTCAAACTTTGAAGCTCGATAACTTCGGTAAATTAGGACCAAATTTGTTAAACAAAGTGTCAAATTAATCAGCTCGACGAGATCTTTAAAATAACACAACACATCATGATTGCATCTTGATGAATTTCCATGAAAAATAGTACTTTATGTGCTCAAACACACAACTTTTGTGACTTTTCAAACTTTGAAGCTCGATAACTTCGGCAAAGTAGGACCAAATTTGTTAAACAAAGTGTCAAATTAATCAGCTCGACGAGATCTTTAAAATAACACAACACATCATGATTGCATCTTGATGAATTTCCATGAAAAATAGTACTTTATGTGCTCAAACACACAACTTTTGTGACTTTTCAAACTTTGAAGCTCGATAACTTCGGCAAATAAGAACCAAATTTGTTAAACAAAGTGTCAAATTAATCAGCTCGACGAGATCTTTAAAATGACACAACACATCATGATTGCATCTTGATGAATTTCCATGAAAAATAGTACTTTATGTGCTCAAACACAAAACTTTTGTGACTTTTCACACTTTGTAGATCGATAACTTCAGCAAATGAGGACCAAATTTGTTAAACAAAGTGTCAAATTAATCAGCTCGACGAGATCTTTAACATAACACAACACATCATGATTGCATCTTGATGAATTTCCATGAAAAATAGTACTTTATGTGCTCAAACACACAACTTTTGTGACTTTTCAAACTTTGAAGCTCGATAACTTCGGCAAATAAGAACCAAATTTGTTAAACAAAGTGTCAAATTAATCAGCTCGACGAGATCTTTAAAATGACACAACACATCATGATTGCATCTTGATGAATTTCCATGAAAAATAGTACTTTATGTGCTCAAACACCCAACTTTTGTGACTTTTCAAACTTTGAAGCTCGATAACTTCGGCAAATTAGGACCAAATTTGTTAAACAAAGTGTCAAATTAATCAGCTCGACGAGATCTTTAAAATAACACAACACATCATGATTGCATCTTGATGAATTTCCATGAAAAATAGTACTTTATGTGCTCAAACACACAACTTTTGTGACTTTTCAAACTTTGAAGCTCGATAACTTCGGTAAATTAGGACCAAATTTGTTAAACAAAGTGTCAAATTAATCAGCTCGACGAGATCTTTAAAATAACACAACACATCATGATTGCATCTTGATGAATTTCCATGAAAAATAGTACTTTATGTGCTCAAACACACAACTTTTGTGACTTTTCAAACTTTGAAGCTCGATAACTTCGGCAAAGTAGGACCAAATTTGTTAAACAAAGTGTCAAATTAATCAGCTCGACGAGATCTTTAAAATAACACAACACATCATGATTGCATCTTGATGAATTTCCATGAAAAATAGTACTTTATGTGCTCAAACACACAACTTTTGTGACTTTTCAAACTTTGAAGCTCGATAACTTCGGTAAATTAGGACCAAATTTGTTAAACAAAGTGTCAAATTAATCAGCTCGACGAGATCTTTAAAATAACACAACACATCATGATTGCATCTTGATGAATTTCCATGAAAAATAGTACTTTATGTGCTCAAACACAAAACTTTTGTGACTTTTCACACTTTGTAGATCGATAACTTCAGCAAATGAGGACCAAATTTGTTAAACAAAGTGTCAAATTAATCAGCTCGACGAGATCTTTAAAATAACACAACACATCATGATTGCATCTTGATGAATTTCCATGAAAAATAGTACTTTATGTGCTCAAACACACAACTTTTGTGACTTTTCAAACTTTGAAGCTCGATAACTTCGGCAAATAAGAACCAAATTTGTTAAACAAAGTGTCAAATTAATCAGCTCGACGAGATCTTTAAAATGACACAACACATCATGATTGCATCTTGATGAATTTCCATGAAAAATAGTACTTTATGTGCTCAAACACAAAACTTTTGTGACTTTTCACACTTTGTAGATCGATAACTTCAGCAAATGAGGACCAAATTTGTTAAACAAAGTGTCAAATTAATCAGCTCGACGAGATCTTTAACATAACACAACACATCATGATTGCATCTTGATGAATTTCCATGAAAAATAGTACTTTATGTGCTCAAACACACAACTTTTGTGACTTTTCAAACTTTGAAGCTCGATAACTTCGGCAAATAAGAACCAAATTTGTTAAACAAAGTGTCAAATTAATCAGCTCGACGAGATCTTTAAAATGACACAACACATCATGATTGCATCTTGATGAATTTCCATGAAAAATAGTACTTTATGTGCTCAAACACCCAACTTTTGTGACTTTTCAAACTTTGAAGCTCGATAACTTCGGCAAATTAGGACCAAATTTGTTAAACAAAGTGTCAAATTAATCAGCTCGACGAGATCTTTAAAATAACACAACACATCATGATTGCATCTTGATGAATTTCCATGAAAAATAGTACTTTATGTGCTCAAACACACAACTTTTGTGACTTTTCAAACTTTGAAGCTCGATAACTTCGGTAAATTAGGACCAAATTTGTTAAACAAAGTGTCAAATTAATCAGCTCGACGAGATCTTTAAAATAACACAACACATCATGATTGCATCTTGATGAATTTCCATGAAAAATAGTACTTTATGTGCTCAAACACAAAACTTTTGTGACTTTTCACACTTTGTAGATCGATAACTTCGGTAAATTAGGACCAAATTTGTTAAACAAAGTGTCAAATTAATCAGCTCGACGAGATCTTTAAAATAACACAACACATCATGATTGCATCTTGATGAATTTCCATGAAAAATAGTACTTTATGTGCTCAAACACACAACTTTTATGACTTTTCAAACTTTGAAGCTCGATAACTTCGGTAAATTAGGACCAAATTTGTTAAACAAAGTGTCAAATTAATCAGCTCGAGGAGATTTTTAAAATAACACAACACATCATGATTGCATCTTGATGAATTTCCATGAAAAATAGTACTTTATGTGCTCAAACACAAAACTTTTGTGACTTTTCACACTTTGTAGATCGATAACTTCAGCAAATGAGGACCAAATTTGTTAAACAAAGTGTCAAATTAATCAGCTCGACGAGATCTTTAAAATAACACAACACATCATGATTGCATCTTGATGAATTTCCATGAAAAATAGTACTTTATGTGCTCAAACACACAACTTTTATGACTTTTCAAACTTTGAAGCTCGATAACTTCGGTAAATTAGGACCAAATTTGTTAAACAAAGTGTCAAATTAATCAGCTCGAGGAGATTTTTAAAATAACACAACACATCATGATTGCATCTTGATGAATTTCCATGAAAAATAGTACTTTATGTGCTCAAACACAAAACTTTTGTGACTTTTCACACTTTGTAGATCGATAACTTCAGCAAATGAGGACCAAATTTGTTAAACAAAGTGTCAAATTAATCAGCTCGACGAGATCTTTAAAATAACACAACACATCATGATTGCATCTTAATGAATTTCCATGAAAAATAGTACTTTATGTGCTCAAACACACAACTTTTGTGACTTTTCAAACTTTGAAGCTCGATAACTTCGGCAAATAAGGACCAAATTTGTTAAACAAAGTGTCAAATTAATCAGCTCGACGAGATCTTTAAAATGACACAACACATCATGATTGCATCTTGATGAATTTCCAAGACAAATAGTACTTTATGTGCTCAAACACCCAACTTTTGTGACTTTTCAAACTTTGAAGCTCGATAACTTCGGCAAAGTAGGACCAAATTTGTTAAACAAAGTGTCAAATTAATCAGCTCGACGAGATCTTTAAAATAACACAACACATCATGATTGCATCTTGATGAATTTCCATGAAAAATAGTACTTTATGTGCTCAAACACACAACTTTTGTGACTTTTCAAACTTTGAAGCTCGATAACTTCGGTAAATTAGGACCAAATTTGTTAAACAAAGTGTCAAATTAATCAGCTCGACGAGATCTTTAAAATAACACAACACATCATGATTGCATCTTGATGAATTTCCATGAAAAATAGTACTTTATGTGCTCAAACACAAAACTTTTGTGACTTTTCACACTTTGTAGATCGATAACTTCAGCAAATGAGGACCAAATTTGTTAAACAAAGTGTCAAATTAATCAGCTCGACGAGATCTTTAAAATAACACAACACATCATGATTGCATCTTGATGAATTTCCATGAAAAATAGTACTTTATGTGCTCAAACACCCAACTTTTGTGACTTTTCAAACTTTGAAGCTCGATAACTTCGGCAAATTAGGACCAAATTTGTTAAACAAAGTGTCAAATTAATCAGCTCGACGAGATCTTTAAAATAACACAACACATCATGATTGCATCTTGATGAATTTCCATGAAAAATAGTACTTTATGTGCTCAAACACACAACTTTTGTGACTTTTCAAACTTTGAAGCTCGATAACTTCGGCAAATTAGGACCAAATTTGTTAAACAAAGTGTCAAATTAATCAGCACGACGAGATCTTTAAAATAACACAACATATCATGATTGCATCTTGATGAATTTCCATGAAAAATAGTACTTTATGTGCTCAAACACAAAACTTTTGTGACTTTTCACACTTTGTAGATCGATAACTTCGGTAAATTAGGACCAAATTTGTTAAGCAAAGTGTCAAATTAATCAGCTCGAGGAGATTTTTAAAATAACACAACACATCATGATTGCATCTTGATGAATTTCCATGAAAAATAGTACTTTATGTGCTCAAACACACAACTTTTGTGACTTTTCAAATTTTGAAGCTCGATAACTTCGGTAAATTAGGACCAAATTTGTTAAACAAAGTGTCAAATTAATCAGCTCGACGAGATCTTTAAAATAACACAACACATCATGATTGCATCTTGATGAATTTCCATGAAAAATAGTACTTTATGTGCTCAAACACACAACTTTTGTGACTTTTCAAACTTTGAAGCTCGATAACTTCGGTAAATTAGGACCAAATTTGTTAAACAAAGTGTCAAATTAATCAGCTCGACGAGATCTTTAAAATAACACAACACATCATGATTGCATCTTGATGAATTTCCATGAAAAATAGTACTTTATGTGCTCAAACACACAACTTTTGTGACTTTTCAAACTTTGAAGCTCGATAACTTCGGCAAATAAGGACCAAATTTGTTAAACAAAGTGTCAAATTAATCAGCTCGACGAGATCTTTAAAATGACACAACACATCATGATTGCATCTTGATGAATTTCCAAGACAAATAGTACTTTATGTGCTCAAACACCCAACTTTTGTGACTTTTCAAACTTTGAAGCTCGATAACTTCGGCAAAGTAGGACCAAATTTGTTAAACAAAGTGTCAAATTAATCAGCTCGACGAGATCTTTAAAATAACACAACACATCATGATTGCATCTTGATGAATTTCCATGAAAAATAGTACTTTATGTGCTCAAACACACAACTTTTGTGACTTTTCAAACTTTGAAGCTCGATAACTTCGGTAAATTAGGACCAAATTTGTTAAACAAAGTGTCAAATTAATCAGCTCGACGAGATCTTTAAAATAACACAACACATCATGATTGCATCTTGATGAATTTCCATGAAAAATAGTACTTTATGTGCTCAAACACACAACTTTTGTGACTTTTCAAACTTTGAAGCTCGATAACTTCGGTAAATTAGGACCAAATTTGTTAAACAAAGTGTCAAATTAATCAGCTCGACGAGATCTTTAAAATAACACAACACATCATGATTGCATCTTGATGAATTTCCATGAAAAATAGTACTTTATGTGCTCAAACACAAAACTTTTGTGACTTTTCACACTTTGTAGATCGATAACTTCGGTAAATTAGGACCAAATTTGTTAAACAAAGTGTCAAATTAATCAGCTCGACGAGATCTTTAAAATAACACAACACATCATGATTGCATCTTGATGAATTTCCATGAAAAATAGTACTTTATGTGCTCAAACACACAACTTTTATGACTTTTCAAACTTTGAAGCTCGATAACTTCGGTAAATTAGGACCAAATTTGTTAAACAAAGTGTCAAATTAATCAGCTCGAGGAGATTTTTAAAATAACACAACACATCATGATTGCATCTTGATGAATTTCCATGAAAAATAGTACTTTATGTGCTCAAACACAAAACTTTTGTGACTTTTCACACTTTGTAGATCGATAACTTCAGCAAATGAGGACCAAATTTGTTAAACAAAGTGTCAAATTAATCAGCTCGACGAGATCTTTAAAATAACACAACACATCATGATTGCATCTTGATGAATTTCCATGAAAAATAGTACTTTATGTGCTCAAACACACAACTTTTATGACTTTTCAAACTTTGAAGCTCGATAACTTCGGTAAATTAGGACCAAATTTGTTAAACAAAGTGTCAAATTAATCAGCTCGAGGAGATTTTTAAAATAACACAACACATCATGATTGCATCTTGATGAATTTCCAAGACAAATAGTACTTTATGTGCTCAAACACCCAACTTTTGTGACTTTTCAAACTTTGAAGCTCGATAACTTCGGCAAATTAGGACCAAATTTGTTAAACAAAGTGTCAAATTAATCAGCTCGACGAGATCTTTAAAATAACACAACACATCATGATTGCATCTTGATGAATTTCCATGAAAAATAGTACTTTATGTGCTCAAACACACAACTTTTGTGACTTTTCAAACTTTGAAGCTCGATAACTTCGGTAAATTAGGACCAAATTTGTTAAACAAAGTGTCAAATTAATCAGCTCGACGAGATCTTTAAAATAACACAACACATCATGATTGCATCTTGATGAATTTCCATGAAAAATAGTACTTTATGTGCTCAAACACACAACTTTTGTGACTTTTCAAATTTTGAAGCTCGATAACTTCGGTAAATTAGGACCAAATTTGTTAAACAAAGTGTCAAATTAATCAGCTCGACGAGATCTTTAAAATAACACAACACATCATGATTGCATCTTGATGAATTTCCAAGACAAATAGTACTTTATGTGCTCAAACACCCAACTTTTGTGACTTTTCAAACTTTGAAGCTCGATAACTTCGGCAAATTAGGACCAAATTTGTTAAACAAAGTGTCAAATTAATCAGCTCGACGAGATCTTTAAAATAACACAACACATCATGATTGCATCTTGATGAATTTCCATGAAAAATAGTACTTTATGTGCTCAAACACCCAACTTTTGTGACTTTTCAAACTTTGAAGCTCGATAACTTCGGCAAATTAGGACCAAATTTGTTAAACAAAGTGTCAAATTAATCAGCTCGACGAGATCTTTAAAAT
Organism: Euwallacea fornicatus; assembly: GCF_040115645.1. Classification (NCBI taxonomy): domain Eukaryota; kingdom Metazoa; phylum Arthropoda; class Insecta; order Coleoptera; family Curculionidae; genus Euwallacea; species Euwallacea fornicatus. The sequence continues at coordinate 942,306 of NW_027096009.1, forward strand.
AACACAACACATCATGATTGCATCTTGATGAATTTCCATGAAAAATAGTACTTTATGTGCTCAAACACACAACTTTTGTGACTTTTCAAACTTTGAAGCTCGATAACTTCGGCAAATTAGGACCAAATTTGTTAAACAAAGTGTCAAATTAATCAGCACGACGAGATCTTTAAAATAACACAACATATCATGATTGCATCTTGATGAATTTCCATGAAAAATAGTACTTTATGTGCTCAAACACAAAACTTTTGTGACTTTTCACACTTTGTAGATCGATAACTTCGGTAAATTAGGACCAAATTTGTTAAGCAAAGTGTCAAATTAATCAGCTCGAGGAGATTTTTAAAATAACACAACACATCATGATTGCATCTTGATGAATTTCCATGAAAAATAGTACTTTATGTGCTCAAACACACAACTTTTGTGACTTTTCAAATTTTGAAGCTCGATAACTTCGGTAAATTAGGACCAAATTTGTTAAACAAAGTGTCAAATTAATCAGCTCGACGAGATCTTTAAAATAACACAACACATCATGATTGCATCTTGATGAATTTCCATGAAAAATAGTACTTTATGTGCTCAAACACACAACTTTTGTGACTTTTCAAACTTTGAAGCTCGATAACTTCGGTAAATTAGGACCAAATTTGTTAAACAAAGTGTCAAATTAATCAGCTCGACGAGATCTTTAAAATAACACAACACATCATGATTGCATCTTGATGAATTTCCATGAAAAATAGTACTTTATGTGCTCAAACACACAACTTTTGTGACTTTTCAAATTTTGAAGCTCGATAACTTCGGTAAATTAGGACCAAATTTGTTAAACAAAGTGTCAAATTAATCAGCTCGACGAGATCTTTAAAATAACACAACACATCATGATTGCATCTTGATGAATTTCCAAGACAAATAGTACTTTATGTGCTCAAACACCCAACTTTTGTGACTTTTCAAACTTTGAAGCTCGATAACTTCGGCAAATTAGGACCAAATTTGTTAAACAAAGTGTCAAATTAATCAGCTCGACGAGATCTTTAAAATAACACAACACATCATGATTGCATCTTGATGAATTTCCATGAAAAATAGTACTTTATGTGCTCAAACACCCAACTTTTGTGACTTTTCAAACTTTGAAGCTCGATAACTTCGGCAAATTAGGACCAAATTTGTTAAACAAAGTGTCAAATTAATCAGCTCGACGAGATCTTTAAAATAACACAACACATCATGATTGCATCTTGATGAATTTCCATGAAAAATAGTACTTTATGTGCTCAAACACACAACTTTTGTGACTTTTCAAACTTTGAAGCTCGATAACTTCGGCAAATTAGGACCAAATTTGTTAAACAAAGTGTCAAATTAATCAGCACGACGAGATCTTTAAAATAACACAACATATCATGATTGCATCTTGATGAATTTCCATGAAAAATAGTACTTTATGTGCTCAAACACAAAACTTTTGTGACTTTTCACACTTTGTAGATCGATAACTTCGGTAAATTAGGACCAAATTTATTAAGCAAAGTGTCAAATTAATCAGCTCGAGGAGATTTTTAAAATAACACAACACATCATGATTGCATCTTGATGAATTTCCATGAAAAATAGTACTTTATGTGCTCAAACACACAACTTTTGTGACTTTTCAAATTTTGAAGCTCGATAACTTCGGTAAATTAGGACCAAATTTGTTAAACAAAGTGTCAAATTAATCAGCTCGACGAGATCTTTAAAATAACACAACACATCATGATTGCATCTTGATGAATTTCCATGAAAAATAGTACTTTATGTGCTCAAACACACAACTTTTGTGACTTTTCAAACTTTGAAGCTCGATAACTTCGGTAAATTAGGACCAAATTTGTTAAACAAAGTGTCAAATTAATCAGCTCGACGAGATCTTTAAAATAACACAACACATCATGATTGCATCTTGATGAATTTCCATGAAAAATAGTACTTTATGTGCTCAAACACACAACTTTTGTGACTTTTCAAACTTTGAAGCTCGATAACTTCGGCAAATAAGAACCAAATTTGTTAAACAAAGTGTCAAATTAATCAGCTCGACGAGATCTTTAAAATGACACAACACATCATGATTGCATCTTGATGAATTTCCATGAAAAATAGTACTTTATGTGCTCAAACACACAACTTTTGTGACTTTTCAAACTTTGAAGCTCGATAACTTCGGCAAATAAGAACCAAATTTGTTAAACAAAGTGTCAAATTAATCAGCTCGACGAGATCTTTAACATAACACAACACATCATGATTGCATCTTGATGAATTTCCATGAAAAATAGTACTTTATGTGCTCAAACACACAACTTTTGTGACTTTTCAAACTTTGAAGCTCGATAACTTCGGCAAATAAGAACCAAATTTGTTAAACAAAGTGTCAAATTAATCAGCTCGACGAGATCTTTAAAATGACACAACACATCATGATTGCATCTTGATGAATTTCCAAGACAAATAGTACTTTATGTGCTCAAACACCCAACTTTTGTGACTTTTCAAACTTTGAAGCTCGATAACTTCGGCAAAGTAGGACCAAATTTGTTAAACAAAGTGTCAAATTAATCAGCTCGACGAGATCTTTAAAATAACACAACACATCATGATTGCATCTTGATGAATTTCCATGAAAAATAGTACTTTATGTGCTCAAACACACAACTTTTGTGACTTTTCAAACTTTGAAGCTCGATAACTTCGGTAAATTAGGACCAAATTTGTTAAACAAAGTGTCAAATTAATCAGCTCGACGAGATCTTTAAAATAACACAACACATCATGATTGCATCTTGATGAATTTCCATGAAAAATAGTACTTTATGTGCTCAAACACACAACTTTTGTGACTTTTCAAACTTTGAAGCTCGATAACTTCGGTAAATTAGGACCAAATTTGTTAAACAAAGTGTCAAATTAATCAGCTCGACGAGATCTTTAAAATAACACAACACATCATGATTGCATCTTGATGAATTTCCATGAAAAATAGTACTTTATGTGCTCAAACACAAAACTTTTGTGACTTTTCACACTTTGTAGATCGATAACTTCGGTAAATTAGGACCAAATTTGTTAAACAAAGTGTCAAATTAATCAGCTCGACGAGATCTTTAAAATAACACAACACATCATGATTGCATCTTGATGAATTTCCATGAAAAATAGTACTTTATGTGCTCAAACACACAACTTTTATGACTTTTCAAACTTTGAAGCTCGATAACTTCGGTAAATTAGGACCAAATTTGTTAAACAAAGTGTCAAATTAATCAGCTCGAGGAGATTTTTAAAATAACACAACACATCATGATTGCATCTTGATGAATTTCCATGAAAAATAGTACTTTATGTGCTCAAACACAAAACTTTTGTGACTTTTCACACTTTGTAGATCGATAACTTCAGCAAATGAGGACCAAATTTGTTAAACAAAGTGTCAAATTAATCAGCTCGACGAGATCTTTAAAATAACACAACACATCATGATTGCATCTTGATGAATTTCCATGAAAAATAGTACTTTATGTGCTCAAACACACAACTTTTATGACTTTTCAAACTTTGAAGCTCGATAACTTCGGTAAATTAGGACCAAATTTGTTAAACAAAGTGTCAAATTAATCAGCTCGAGGAGATTTTTAAAATAACACAACACATCATGATTGCATCTTGATGAATTTCCAAGACAAATAGTACTTTATGTGCTCAAACACCCAACTTTTGTGACTTTTCAAACTTTGAAGCTCGATAACTTCGGCAAATTAGGACCAAATTTGTTAAACAAAGTGTCAAATTAATCAGCTCGACGAGATCTTTAAAATAACACAACACATCATGATTGCATCTTGATGAATTTCCATGAAAAATAGTACTTTATGTGCTCAAACACACAACTTTTGTGACTTTTCAAACTTTGAAGCTCGATAACTTCGGTAAATTAGGACCAAATTTGTTAAACAAAGTGTCAAATTAATCAGCTCGACGAGATCTTTAAAATAACACAACACATCATGATTGCATCTTGATGAATTTCCATGAAAAATAGTACTTTATGTGCTCAAACACACAACTTTTGTGACTTTTCAAATTTTGAAGCTCGATAACTTCGGTAAATTAGGACCAAATTTGTTAAACAAAGTGTCAAATTAATCAGCTCGACGAGATCTTTAAAATAACACAACACATCATGATTGCATCTTGATGAATTTCCAAGACAAATAGTACTTTATGTGCTCAAACACCCAACTTTTGTGACTTTTCAAACTTTGAAGCTCGATAACTTCGGCAAATTAGGACCAAATTTGTTAAACAAAGTGTCAAATTAATCAGCTCGACGAGATCTTTAAAATAACACAACACATCATGATTGCATCTTGATGAATTTCCATGAAAAATAGTACTTTATGTGCTCAAACACCCAACTTTTGTGACTTTTCAAACTTTGAAGCTCGATAACTTCGGCAAATTAGGACCAAATTTGTTAAACAAAGTGTCAAATTAATCAGCTCGACGAGATCTTTAAAATAACACAACACATCATGATTGCATCTTGATGAATTTCCATGAAAAATAGTACTTTATGTGCTCAAACACACAACTTTTGTGACTTTTCAAACTTTGAAGCTCGATAACTTCGGCAAATTAGGACCAAATTTGTTAAACAAAGTGTCAAATTAATCAGCACGACGAGATCTTTAAAATAACACAACATATCATGATTGCATCTTGATGAATTTCCATGAAAAATAGTACTTTATGTGCTCAAACACAAAACTTTTGTGACTTTTCACACTTTGTAGATCGATAACTTCGGTAAATTAGGACCAAATTTGTTAAGCAAAGTGTCAAATTAATCAGCTCGAGGAGATTTTTAAAATAACACAACACATCATGATTGCATCTTGATGAATTTCCATGAAAAATAGTACTTTATGTGCTCAAACACACAACTTTTGTGACTTTTCAAATTTTGAAGCTCGATAACTTCGGTAAATTAGGACCAAATTTGTTAAACAAAGTGTCAAATTAATCAGCTCGACGAGATCTTTAAAATAACACAACACATCATGATTGCATCTTGATGAATTTCCATGAAAAATAGTACTTTATGTGCTCAAACACACAACTTTTGTGACTTTTCAAACTTTGAAGCTCGATAACTTCGGTAAATTAGGACCAAATTTGTTAAACAAAGTGTCAAATTAATCAGCTCGACGAGATCTTTAAAATAACACAACACATCATGATTGCATCTTGATGAATTTCCATGAAAAATAGTACTTTATGTGCTCAAACACAAAACTTTTGTGACTTTTCACACTTTGTAGATCGATAACTTCGGTAAATTAGGACCAAATTTGTTAAGCAAAGTGTCAAATTAATCAGCTCGAGGAGATTTTTAAAATAACACAACACATCATGATTGCATCTTGATGAATTTCCATGAAAAATAGTACTTTATGTGCTCAAACACAAAACTTTTGTGACTTTTCACACTTTGTAGATCGATAACTTCGGTAAATTAGGACCAAATTTGTTAAGCAAAGTGTCAAATTAATCAGCTCGAGGAGATTTTTAAAATAACACAACACATCATGATTGCATCTTGATGAATTTCCATGAAAAATAGTACTTTATGTGCTCAAACACAAAACTTTTGTGACTTTTCACACTTTGTAGATCGATAACTTCGGTAAATTAGGACCAAATTTGTTAAGCAAAGTGTCAAATTAATCAGCTCGAGGAGATTTTTAAAATAACACAACACATCATGATTGCATCTTGATGAATTTCCATGAAAAATAGTACTTTATGTGCTCAAACACACAACTTTTGTGACTTTTCAAATTTTGAAGCTCGATAACTTCGGTAAATTAGGACCAAATTTGTTAAACAAAGTGTCAAATTAATCAGCTCGACGAGATCTTTAAAATAACACAACACATCATGATTGCATCTTGATGAATTTCCATGAAAAATAGTACTTTATGTGCTCAAACACACAACTTTTGTGACTTTTCAAACTTTGAAGCTCGATAACTTCGGTAAATTAGGACCAAATTTGTTAAACAAAGTGTCAAATTAATCAGCTCGACGAGATCTTTAAAATAACACAACACATCATGATTGCATCTTGATGAATTTCCATGAAAAATAGTACTTTATGTGCTCAAACACACAACTTTTGTGACTTTTCAAATTTTGAAGCTCGATAACTTCGGTAAATTAGGACCAAATTTGTTAAACAAAGTGTCAAATTAATCAGCTCGACGAGATCTTTAAAATAACACAACACATCATGATTGCATCTTGATGAATTTCCAAGACAAATAGTACTTTATGTGCTCAAACACCCAACTTTTGTGACTTTTCAAACTTTGAAGCTCGATAACTTCGGCAAATTAGGACCAAATTTGTTAAACAAAGTGTCAAATTAATCAGCTCGACGAGATCTTTAAAATAACACAACACATCATGATTGCATCTTGATGAATTTCCATGAAAAATAGTACTTTATGTGCTCAAACACCCAACTTTTGTGACTTTTCAAACTTTGAAGCTCGATAACTTCGGCAAATTAGGACCAAATTTGTTAAACAAAGTGTCAAATTAATCAGCTCGACGAGATCTTTAAAATAACACAACACATCATGATTGCATCTTGATGAATTTCCATGAAAAATAGTACTTTATGTGCTCAAACACACAACTTTTGTGACTTTTCAAACTTTGAAGCTCGATAACTTCGGCAAATTAGGACCAAATTTGTTAAACAAAGTGTCAAATTAATCAGCACGACGAGATCTTTAAAATAACACAACATATCATGATTGCATCTTGATGAATTTCCATGAAAAATAGTACTTTATGTGCTCAAACACAAAACTTTTGTGACTTTTCACACTTTGTAGATCGATAACTTCGGTAAATTAGGACCAAATTTGTTAAGCAAAGTGTCAAATTAATCAGCTCGAGGAGATTTTTAAAATAACACAACACATCATGATTGCATCTTGATGAATTTCCATGAAAAATAGTACTTTATGTGCTCAAACACACAACTTTTGTGACTTTTCAAATTTTGAAGCTCGATAACTTCGGTAAATTAGGACCAAATTTGTTAAACAAAGTGTCAAATTAATCAGCTCGACGAGATCTTTAAAATAACACAACACATCATGATTGCATCTTGATGAATTTCCATGAAAAATAGTACTTTATGTGCTCAAACACACAACTTTTGTGACTTTTCAAACTTTGAAGCTCGATAACTTCGGTAAATTAGGACCAAATTTGTTAAACAAAGTGTCAAATTAATCAGCTCGACGAGATCTTTAAAATAACACAACACATCATGATTGCATCTTGATGAATTTCCATGAAAAATAGTACTTTATGTGCTCAAACACACAACTTTTGTGACTTTTCAAACTTTGAAGCTCGATAACTTCGGCAAATAAGAACCAAATTTGTTAAACAAAGTGTCAAATTAATCAGCTCGACGAGATCTTTAAAATGACACAACACATCATGATTGCATCTTGATGAATTTCCATGAAAAATAGTACTTTATGTGCTCAAACACACAACTTTTGTGACTTTTCAAACTTTGAAGCTCGATAACTTCGGCAAATAAGAACCAAATTTGTTAAACAAAGTGTCAAATTAATCAGCTCGACGAGATCTTTAACATAACACAACACATCATGATTGCATCTTGATGAATTTCCATGAAAAATAGTACTTTATGTGCTCAAACACACAACTTTTGTGACTTTTCAAACTTTGAAGCTCGATAACTTCGGCAAATAAGAACCAAATTTGTTAAACAAAGTGTCAAATTAATCAGCTCGACGAGATCTTTAAAATGACACAACACATCATGATTGCATCTTGATGAATTTCCATGAAAAATAGTACTTTATGTGCTCAAACAACCAACTTTTGTGACTTTTCAAACTTTGAAGCTCGATAACTTCGGCAAATTAGGACCAAATTTGTTAAACAAAGTGTCACATTAATCAGCTCGACGAGATCTTTAAAATAACACAACACATCATGATTGCATCTTGATGAATTTCCATGAAAAATAGTACTTTATGTGCTCAAACACACAACTTTTGTGACTTTTCAAACTTTGAAGCTCGATAACTTCGGCAAATTAGGACCAAATTTGTTAAACAAAGTGTCAAATTAATCAGCACGACGAGATCTTTAAAATAACACAACATATCATGATTGCATCTTGATGAATTTCCATGAAAAATAGTACTTTATGTGCTCAAACACAAAACTTTTGTGACTTTTCACACTTTGTAGATCGATAACTTCGGTAAATTAGGACCAAATTTGTTAAGCAAAGTGTCAAATTAATCAGCTCGACGAGATCTTTAAAATAACACTACACATCATGATTGCATCTTGATGAATTTCCATGAAAAATAGTACTTTATGTGCTCAAACACACAACTTTTATGACTTTTCAAACTTTGAAGCTCGATAACTTCGGTAAATTAGGACCAAATATGTTAAACAAAGTGTCAAATTAATAAGCTCGAGGAGATTTTTAAAATAACACAACACATCATGATTGCATCTTGATGAATTTCCATGAAAAATAGTACTTTATGTGCTCAAACACAAAACTTTTGTGACTTTTCACACTTTGTAGATCGATAACTTCAGCAAATGAGGACCAAATTTGTTAAACAAAGTGTCAAATTAATCAGCTCGACGAGATCTTTAAAATAACACAACACATCATGATTGCATCTTGATGAATTTCCATGAAAAATAGTACTTTATGTGCTCAAACACACAACTTTTGTGACTTTTCAAACTTTGAAGCTCGATAACTTCGGCAAATAAGAACCAAATTTGTTAAACAAAGTGTCAAATTAATCAGCTCGACGAGATCTTTAAAATGACACAACACATCATGATTGCATCTTGATGAATTTCCAAGACAAATAGTACTTTATGTGCTCAAACACAAAACTTTTGTGACTTTTCACACTTTGTAGATCGATAACTTCGGCAAATGATACCCAAATTTGTTAAACAAAGTGTCAAATTAATCAGCTCGACGAGATCTTTAAAATGACACAACACATCATGATTGCATCTTGATGAATTTCCAAGACAAATAGTACTTTATGTGCTCAAACACCCAACTTTTGTGACTTTTCAAACTTTGAAGCTCGATAACTTCGGCAAATTAGGACCAAATTTGTTAAACAAAGTGTCAAATTAATCAGCTCGACGAGATCTTTAAAATAACACAACACATCATGATTGCATCTTGATGAATTTCCATGAAAAATAGTACTTTATGTGCTCAAACACACAACTTTTGTGACTTTTCAAACTTTGAAGCTCGATAACTTCGGTAAATTAGGGACCAAATTTGTTAAACAAAGTGTCAAATTAATCAGCTCGACGAGATCTTTAAAATAACACAACACATCATGATTGCATCTTGATGAATTTCCAAGACAAATAGTACTTTATGTGCTCAAACACCCAACTTTTGTGACTTTTCAAACTTTGAAGCTCGATAACTTCGGTAAATTAGGGACCAAATTTGTTAAACAAAGTGTCAAATTAATCAGCTCGACGAGATCTTTAAAATAACACAACACATCATGATTGCATCTTGATGAATTTCCAAGACAAATAGTACTTTATGTGCTCAAACACCCAACTTTTGTGACTTTTCAAACTTTGAAGCTCGATAACTTCGGCAAATTAGGACCAAATTTGTTAAACAAAGTGTCAAATTAATCAGCTCGACGAGATCTTTAACATAACACAACACATCATGATTGCATCTTGATGAATTTCCATGAAAAATAGTACTTTATGTGCTCAAACACACAACTTTTGTGACTTTTCAAACTTTGAAGCTCGATAACTTCGGCAAATTAGGACCAAATTTGTTAAACAAAGTGTCAAATTAATCAGCACGACGAGATCTTTAAAATAACACAACATATCATGATTGCATCTTGATGAATTTCCATGAAAAATAGTACTTTATGTGCTCAAACACAAAACTTTTGTGACTTTTCACACTTTGTAGATCGATAACTTCGGTAAATTAGGACCAAATTTGTTAAGCAAAGTGTCAAATTAATCAGCTCGACGAGATCTTTAAAATAACACAACACATCATGATTGCATCTTGATGAATTTCCATGAAAAATAGTACTTTATGTGCTCAAACACACAACTTTTGTGACTTTTCAAACTTTGAAGCTCGATAACTTCGGCAAATAAGAACCAAATTTGTTAAACAAAGTGTCAAATTAATCAGCTCGACGAGATCTTTAACATAACACAACACATCATGATTGCATCTTGATGAATTTCCATGAAAAATAGTACTTTATGTGCTCAAACACACAACTTTTGTGACTTTTCAAACTTTGAAGCTCGATAACTTCGGCAAATTAGGACCAAATTTGTTAAACAAAGTGTCAAATTAATCAGCACGACGAGATCTTTAAAATAACACAACATATCATGATTGCATCTTGATGAATTTCCATGAAAAATAGTACTTTATGTGCTCAAACACAAAACTTTTGTGACTTTTCACACTTTGTAGATCGATAACTTCGGTAAATTAGGACCAAATTTGTTAAGCAAAGTGTCAAATTAATCAGCTCGAGGAGATTTTTAAAATAACACAACACATCATGATTGCATCTTGATGAATTTCCATGAAAAATAGTACTTTATGTGCTCAAACACACAACTTTTGTGACTTTTCAAATTTTGAAGCTCGATAACTTCGGTAAATTAGGACCAAATTTGTTAAACAAAGTGTCAAATTAATCAGCTCGACGAGATCTTTAAAATAACACAACACATCATGATTGCATCTTGATGAATTTCCAAGACAAATAGTACTTTATGTGCTCAAACACCCAACTTTTGTGACTTTTCAAACTTTGAAGCTCGATAACTTCGGCAAATTAGGACCAAATTTGTTAAACAAAGTGTCAAATTAATCAGCTCGACGAGATCTTTAAAATAACACAACACATCATGATTGCATCTTGATGAATTTCCATGAAAAATAGTACTTTATGTGCTCAAACACCCAACTTTTGTGACTTTTCAAACTTTGAAGCTCGATAACTTCGGCAAATTAGGACCAAATTTGTTAAACAAAGTGTCAAATTAATCAGCTCGACGAGATCTTTAAAATAACACAACACATCATGATTGCATCTTGATGAATTTCCATGAAAAATAGTACTTTATGTGCTCAAACACACAACTTTTGTGACTTTTCAAACTTTGAAGCTCGATAACTTCGGCAAATTAGGACCAAATTTGTTAAACAAAGTGTCAAATTAATCAGCACGACGAGATCTTTAAAATAACACAACATATCATGATTGCATCTTGATGAATTTCCATGAAAAATAGTACTTTATGTGCTCAAACACAAAACTTTTGTGACTTTTCACACTTTGTAGATCGATAACTTCGGTAAATTAGGACCAAATTTGTTAAGCAAAGTGTCAAATTAATCAGCTCGAGGAGATTTTTAAAATAACACAACACATCATGATTGCATCTTGATGAATTTCCATGAAAAATAGTACTTTATGTGCTCAAACACACAACTTTTGTGACTTTTCAAATTTTGAAGCTCGATAACTTCGGTAAATTAGGACCAAATTTGTTAAACAAAGTGTCAAATTAATCAGCTCGACGAGATCTTTAAAATAACACAACACATCATGATTGCATCTTGATGAATTTCCATGAAAAATAGTACTTTATGTGCTCAAACACACAACTTTTGTGACTTTTCAAACTTTGAAGCTCGATAACTTCGGTAAATTAGGACCAAATTTGTTAAACAAAGTGTCAAATTAATCAGCTCGACGAGATCTTTAAAATAACACAACACATCATGATTGCATCTTGATGAATTTCCATGAAAAATAGTACTTTATGTGCTCAAACACACAACTTTTGTGACTTTTCAAACTTTGAAGCTCGATAACTTCGGCAAATAAGAACCAAATTTGTTAAACAAAGTGTCAAATTAATCAGCTCGACGAGATCTTTAAAATGACACAACACATCATGATTGCATCTTGATGAATTTCCATGAAAAATAGTACTTTATGTGCTCAAACACACAACTTTTGTGACTTTTCAAACTTTGAAGCTCGATAACTTCGGCAAATAAGAACCAAATTTGTTAAACAAAGTGTCAAATTAATCAGCTCGACGAGATCTTTAACATAACACAACACATCATGATTGCATCTTGATGAATTTCCATGAAAAATAGTACTTTATGTGCTCAAACACACAACTTTTGTGACTTTTCAAACTTTGAAGCTCGATAACTTCGGCAAATAAGAACCAAATTTGTTAAACAAAGTGTCAAATTAATCAGCTCGACGAGATCTTTAAAATGACACAACACATCATGATTGCATCTTGATGAATTTCCATGAAAAATAGTACTTTATGTGCTCAAACAACCAACTTTTGTGACTTTTCAAACTTTGAAGCTCGATAACTTCGGCAAATTAGGACCAAATTTGTTAAACAAAGTGTCACATTAATCAGCTCGACGAGATCTTTAAAATAACACAACACATCATGATTGCATCTTGATGAATTTCCATGAAAAATAGTACTTTATGTGCTCAAACACACAACTTTTGTGACTTTTCAAACTTTGAAGCTCGATAACTTCGGCAAATTAGGACCAAATTTGTTAAACAAAGTGTCAAATTAATCAGCACGACGAGATCTTTAAAATAACACAACATATCATGATTGCATCTTGATGAATTTCCATGAAAAATAGTACTTTATGTGCTCAAACACAAAACTTTTGTGACTTTTCACACTTTGTAGATCGATAACTTCGGTAAATTAGGACCAAATTTGTTAAGCAAAGTGTCAAATTAATCAGCTCGACGAGATCTTTAAAATAACACTACACATCATGATTGCATCTTGATGAATTTCCATGAAAAATAGTACTTTATGTGCTCAAACACACAACTTTTATGACTTTTCAAACTTTGAAGCTCGATAACTTCGGTAAATTAGGACCAAATATGTTAAACAAAGTGTCAAATTAATAAGCTCGAGGAGATTTTTAAAATAACACAACACATCATGATTGCATCTTGATGAATTTCCATGAAAAATAGTACTTTATGTGCTCAAACACAAAACTTTTGTGACTTTTCACACTTTGTAGATCGATAACTTCAGCAAATGAGGACCAAATTTGTTAAACAAAGTGTCAAATTAATCAGCTCGACGAGATCTTTAAAATAACACAACACATCATGATTGCATCTTGATGAATTTCCATGAAAAATAGTACTTTATGTGCTCAAACACACAACTTTTGTGACTTTTCAAACTTTGAAGCTCGATAACTTCGGCAAATAAGAACCAAATTTGTTAAACAAAGTGTCAAATTAATCAGCTCGACGAGATCTTTAAAATGACACAACACATCATGATTGCATCTTGATGAATTTCCAAGACAAATAGTACTTTATGTGCTCAAACACAAAACTTTTGTGACTTTTCACACTTTGTAGATCGATAACTTCGGCAAATGATACCCAAATTTGTTAAACAAAGTGTCAAATTAATCAGCTCGACGAGATCTTTAAAATGACACAACACATCATGATTGCATCTTGATGAATTTCCAAGACAAATAGTACTTTATGTGCTCAAACACCCAACTTTTGTGACTTTTCAAACTTTGAAGCTCGATAACTTCGGCAAATTAGGACCAAATTTGTTAAACAAAGTGTCAAATTAATCAGCTCGACGAGATCTTTAAAATAACACAACACATCATGATTGCATCTTGATGAATTTCCATGAAAAATAGTACTTTATGTGCTCAAACACACAACTTTTGTGACTTTTCAAACTTTGAAGCTCGATAACTTCGGTAAATTAGGACCAAATTTGTTAAACAAAGTGTCAAATTAATCAGCTCGACGAGATCTTTAAAATAACACAACACATCATGATTGCATCTTGATGAATTTCCAAGACAAATAGTACTTTATGTGCTCAAACACCCAACTTTTGTGACTTTTCAAACTTTGAAGCTCGATAACTTCGGCAAATTAGGACCAAATTTGTTAAACAAAGTGTCAAATTAATCAGCTCGACGAGATCTTTAAAATAACACAACACATCATGATTGCATCTTGATGAATTTCCATGAAAAATAGTACTTTATGTGCTCAAACACACAACTTTTGTGACTTTTCAAACTTTGAAGCTCGATAACTTCGGCAAATAAGAACCAAATTTGTTAAACAAAGTGTCAAATTAATCAGCTCGACGAGATCTTTAAAATGACACAACACATCATGATTGCATCTTGATGAATTTCCAAGACAAATAGTACTTTATGTGCTCAAACACAAAACTTTTGTGACTTTTCACACTTTGTAGATCGATAACTTCGGCAAATGATACCCAAATTTGTTAAACAAAGTGTCAAATTAATCAGCTCGACGAGATCTTTAAAATGACACAACACATCATGATTGCATCTTGATGAATTTCCAAGACAAATAGTACTTTATGTGCTCAAACACCCAACTTTTGTGACTTTTCAAACTTTGAAGCTCGATAACTTCGGCAAATAAGAACCAAATTTGTTAAACAAAGTGTCAAATTAATCAGCTCGACGAGATCTTTAAAATGACACAACACATCATGATTGCATCTTGATGAATTTCCAAGACAAATAGTACTTTATGTGCTCAAACACAAAACTTTTGTGACTTTTCACACTTTGTAGATCGATAACTTCAGCAAATGAGGACCAAATTTGTTAAACAAAGTGTCAAATTAATCAGCTCGACGAGATCTTTAAAATAACACAACACATCATGATTGCATCTTGATGAATTTCCAAGACAAATAGTACTTTATGTGCTCAAACACCCAACTTTTGTGACTTTTCAAACTTTGAAGCTCGATAACTTCGGCAAATTAGGACCAAATTTGTTAAACAAAGTGTCAAATTAATCAGCTCGACGAGATCTTTAAAATAACACAACACATCATGATTGCATCTTGATGAATTTCCATGAAAAATAGTACTTTATGTGCTCAAACACACAACTTTTGTGACTTTTCAAACTTTGAAGCTCGATAACTTCGGTAAATTAGGACCAAATTTGTTAAACAAAGTGTCAAATTAATCAGCTCGACGAGATCTTTAAAATAACACAACACATCATGATTGCATCTTGATGAATTTCCATGAAAAATAGTACTTTATGTGCTCAAACACACAACTTTTGTGACTTTTCAAACTTTGAAGCTCGATAACTTCGGTAAATTAGGACCAAATTTGTTAAACAAAGTATCAAATTAATCAGCTCGACGAGATCTTTAAAATGACACAACACATCATGATTGCATCTTGATGAATTTCCAAGACAAATAGTACTTTATGTGCTCAAACACAAAACTTTTGTGACTTTTCAAACTTTGAAGCTCGATAACTTCGGCAAATGAGACCCAAATTTGTTAAACAAAGTGTCAAATTAATCAGCTCGACGAGATCTTTAAAATGACACAACACATCATGATTGCATCTTGTTGAATTTCCAAGACAAATAGTACTTTATGTGCTCAAACACACAACTTTTGTGACTTTTCAAACTTTGAAGCTCGATAACTTCGGCAAATAAGAACCAAATTTGTTAAACAAAGTGTCAAATTAATCAGCTCGACGAGATCTTTAAAATGACACAACACATCATGATTGCATCTTGATGAATTTCCATGAAAAATAGTACTTTATGTGCTCAAACACCCAACTTTTGTGACTTTTCAAACTTTGAAGCTCGATAACTTCGGCAAATTAGGACCAAATTTGTTAAACAAAGTGTCACATTAATCAGCTCGACGAGATCTTTAAAATAACACAACACATCATGATTGCATCTTGATGAATTTCCATGAAAAATAGTACTTTATGTGCTCAAACACACAACTTTTGTGACTTTTCAAACTTTGAAGCTCGATAACTTCGGCAAATTAGGACCAAATTTGTTAAACAAAGTGTCAAATTAATCAGCACGACGAGATCTTTAAAATAACACAACATATCATGATTGCATCTTGATGAATTTCCATGAAAAATAGTACTTTATGTGCTCAAACACAAAACTTTTGTGACTTTTCACACTTTGTAGATCGATAACTTCGGTAAATTAGGACCAAATTTGTTAAGCAAAGTGTCAAATTAATCAGCTCGAGGAGATTTTTAAAATAACACAACACATCATGATTGCATCTTGATGAATTTCCATGAAAAATAGTACTTTATGTGCTCAAACACACAACTTTTGTGACTTTTCAAATTTTGAAGCTCGATAACTTCGGTAAATTAGGACCAAATTTGTTAAACAAAGTGTCAAATTAATCAGCTCGACGAGATCTTTAAAATAACACAACACATCATGATTGCATCTTGATGAATTTCCAAGACAAATAGTACTTTATGTGCTCAAACACCCAACTTTTGTGACTTTTCAAACTTTGAAGCTCGATAACTTCGGCAAATTAGGACCAAATTTGTTAAACAAAGTGTCAAATTAATCAGCTCGACGAGATCTTTAAAATAACACAACACATCATGATTGCATTTTGATGAATTTCCATGAAAAATAGTACTTTATGTGCTCAAACACACAACTTTTGTGACTTTTCAAACTTTGAAGCTCGATAACTTCGGCAAATAAGAACCAAATTTGTTAAACAAAGTGTCAAATTAATCAGCTCGACGAGATCTTTAAAATGACACAACACATCATGATTGCATCTTGATGAATTTCCATGAAAAATAGTACTTTATGTGCTCAAACACACAACTTTTGTGACTTTTCAAACTTTGAAGCTCGATAACTTCGGCAAATAAGAACCAAATTTGTTAAACAAAGTGTCAAATTAATCAGCTCGACGAGATCTTTAACATAACACAACACATCATGATTGCATCTTGATGAATTTCCATGAAAAATAGTACTTTATGTGCTCAAACACACAACTTTTGTGACTTTTCAAACTTTGAAGCTCGATAACTTCGGCAAATAAGAACCAAATTTGTTAAACAAAGTGTCAAATTAATCAGCTCGACGAGATCTTTAAAATGACACAACACATCATGATTGCATCTTGATGAATTTCCATGAAAAATAGTACTTTATGTGCTCAAACAACCAACTTTTGTGACTTTTCAAACTTTGAAGCTCGATAACTTCGGCAAATTAGGACCAAATTTGTTAAACAAAGTGTCACATTAATCAGCTCGACGAGATCTTTAAAATAACACAACACATCATGATTGCATCTTGATGAATTTCCATGAAAAATAGTACTTTATGTGCTCAAACACACAACTTTTGTGACTTTTCAAACTTTGAAGCTCGATAACTTCGGCAAATAAGAACCAAATTTGTTAAACAAAGTGTCAAATTAATCAGCTCGAGGAGATTTTTAAAATAACACAACACATCATGATTGCATCTTGATGAATTTCCATGAAAAATAGTACTTTATGTGCTCAAACACAAAACTTTTGTGACTTTTCACACTTTGTAGATCGATAACTTCGGCAAATGATACCCAAATTTGTTAAACAAAGTGTCAAATTAATCAGCTCGACGAGATCTTTAAAATGACACAACACATCATGATTGCATCTTGATGAATTTCCAAGACAAATAGTACTTTATGTGCTCAAACACCCAACTTTTGTGACTTTTCAAACTTTGAAGCTCGATAACTTCGGCAAATTAGGACCAAATTTGTTAAACAAAGTGTCAAATTAATCAGCTCGACGAGATCTTTAAAATAACACAACACATCATGATTGCATCTTGATGAATTTCCATGAAAAATAGTACTTTATGTGCTCAAACACACAACTTTTGTGACTTTTCAAACTTTGAAGCTCGATAACTTCGGCAAATAAGAACCAAATTTGTTAAACAAAGTGTCAAATTAATCAGCTCGACGAGATCTTTAAAATGACACAACACATCATGATTGCATCTTGATGAATTTCCATGAAAAATAGTACTTTATGTGCTCAAACAACCAACTTTTGTGACTTTTCAAACTTTGAAGCTCGATAACTTCGGCAAATTAGGACCAAATTTGTTAAACAAAGTGTCACATTAATCAGCTCGACGAGATCTTTAAAATAACACAACACATCATGATTGCATCTTGATGAATTTCCATGAAAAATAGTACTTTATGTGCTCAAACACACAACTTTTGTGACTTTTCAAACTTTGAAGCTCGATAACTTCGGCAAATAAGAACCAAATTTGTTAAACAAAGTGTCAAATTAATCAGCTCGACGAGATCTTTAAAATGACACAACACATCATGATTGCATCTTGATGAATTTCCAAGACAAATAGTACTTTATGTGCTCAAACACAAAACTTTTGTGACTTTTCACACTTTGTAGATCGATAACTTCGGCAAATGATACCCAAATTTGTTAAACAAAGTGTCAAATTAATCAGCTCGACGAGATCTTTAAAATGACACAACACATCATGATTGCATCTTGATGAATTTCCAAGACAAATAGTACTTTATGTGCTCAAACACCCAACTTTTGTGACTTTTCAAACTTTGAAGCTCGATAACTTCGGCAAATTAGGACCAAATTTGTTAAACAAAGTGTCAAATTAATCAGCTCGACGAGATCTTTAAAATAACACAACACATCATGATTGCATCTTGATGAATTTCCATGAAAAATAGTACTTTATGTGCTCAAACACACAACTTTTGTGACTTTTCAAACTTTGAAGCTCGATAACTTCGGTAAATTAGGACCAAATTTGTTAAACAAAGTGTCAAATTAATCAGCTCGACGAGATCTTTAAAATAACACAACACATCATGATTGCATCTTGATGAATTTCCAAGACAAATAGTACTTTATGTGCTCAAACACCCAACTTTTGTGACTTTTCAAACTTTGAAGCTCGATAACTTCGGCAAATTAGGACCAAATTTGTTAAACAAAGTGTCAAATTAATCAGCTCGACGAGATCTTTAAAATAACACAACACATCATGATTGCATCTTGATGAATTTCCATGAAAAATAGTACTTTATGTGCTCAAACACACAACTTTTGTGACTTTTCAAACTTTGAAGCTCGATAACTTCGGCAAATAAGAACCAAATTTGTTAAACAAAGTGTCAAATTAATCAGCTCGACGAGATCTTTAAAATAACACAACACATCATGATTGCATCTTGATGAATTTCCAAGACAAATAGTACTTTATGTGCTCAAACACCCAACTTTTGTGACTTTTCAAACTTTGAAGCTCGATAACTTCGGCAAATTAGGACCAAATTTGTTAAACAAAGTGTCAAATTAATCAGCTCGACGAGATCTTTAAAATAACACAACACATCATGATTGCATCTTGATGAATTTCCATGAAAAATAGTACTTTATGTGCTCAAACACACAACTTTTGTGACTTTTCAAACTTTGAAGCTCGATAACTTCGGCAAATAAGAACCAAATTTGTTAAACAAAGTGTCAAATTAATCAGCTCGACGAGATCTTTAAAATGACACAACACATCATGATTGCATCTTGATGAATTACCAAGACAAATAGTACTTTATGTGCTCAAACACAAAACTTTTGTGACTTTTCACACTTTGTAGATCGATAACTTCGGCAAATGATACCCAAATTTGTTAAACAAAGTGTCAAATTAATCAGCTCGACGAGATCTTTAAAATGACACAACACATCATGATTGCATCTTGATGAATTTCCAAGACAAATAGTACTTTATGTGCTCAAACACCCAACTTTTGTGACTTTTCAAACTTTGAAGCTCGATAACTTCGGCAAATTAGGACCAAATTTGTTAAACAAAGTGTCAAATTAATCAGCTCGACGAGATCTTTAAAATAACACAACACATCATGATTGCATCTTGATGAATTTCCATGAAAAATAGTACTTTATGTGCTCAAACACACAACTTTTGTGACTTTTCAAACTTTGAAGCTCGATAACTTCGGCAAATAAGAACCAAATTTGTTAAACAAAGTGTCAAATTAATCAGCTCGACGAGATCTTTAAAATGACACAACACATCATGATTGCATCTTGATGAATTTCCAAGACAAATAGTACTTTATGTGCTCAAACACAAAACTTTTGTGACTTTTCACACTTTGTAGATCGATAACTTCAGCAAATGAGGACCAAATTTGTTAAACAAAGTGTCAAATTAATCAGCTCGACGAGATCTTTAAAATAACACAACACATCATGATTGCATCTTGATGAATTTCCAAGACAAATAGTACTTTATGTGCTCAAACACCCAACTTTTGTGACTTTTCAAACTTTGAAGCTCGATAACTTCGGCAAATTAGGACCAAATTTGTTAAACAAAGTGTCAAATTAATCAGCTCGACGAGATCTTTAAAATAACACAACACATCATGATTGCATCTTGATGAATTTCCATGAAAAATAGTACTTTATGTGCTCAAACACACAACTTTTGTGACTTTTCAAACTTTGAAGCTCGATAACTTCGGTAAATTAGGACCAAATTTGTTAAACAAAGTGTCAAATTAATCAGCTCGACGAGATCTTTAAAATAACACAACACATCATGATTGCATCTTGATGAATTTCCATGAAAAATAGTACTTTATGTGCTCAAACACCCAACTTTTGTGACTTTTCAAACTTTGAAGCTCGATAACTTCGGCAAATTAGGACCAAATTTGTTAAACAAAGTGTCAAATTAATCAGCTCGACGAGATCTTTAAAATAACACAACACATCATGATTGCATCTTGATGAATTTCCATGAAAAATAGTACTTTATGTGCTCAAACACACAACTTTTGTGACTTTTCAAACTTTGAAGCTCGATAACTTCGGCAAATAAGAACCAAATTTGTTAAACAAAGTGTCAAATTAATCAGCTCGACGAGATCTTTAAAATGACACAACACATCATGATTGCATCTTGATGAATTTCCAAGACAAATAGTACTTTATGTGCTCAAACACAAAACTTTTGTGACTTTTCACACTTTGTAGATCGATAACTTCAGCAAATGAGGACCAAATTTGTTAAACAAAGTGTCAAATTAATCAGCTCGACGAGATCTTTAAAATAACACAACACATCATGATTGCATCTTGATGAATTTCCAAGACAAATAGTACTTTATGTGCTCAAACACCCAACTTTTGTGACTTTTCAAACTTTGAAGCTCGATAACTTCGGCAAATTAGGACCAAATTTGTTAAACAAAGTGTCAAATTAATCAGCTCGACGAGATCTTTAAAATAACACAACACATCATGATTGCATCTTGATGAATTTCCATGAAAAATAGTACTTTATGTGCTCAAACACAAAACTTTTGTGACTTTTCAAACTTTGAAGCTCGATAACTTCGGTAAATTAGGACCAAATTTGTTAAACAAAGTGTCAAATTAATCAGCTCGACGAGATCTTTAAAATAACACAACACATCATGATTGCATCTTGATGAATTTCCATGAAAAATAGTACTTTATGTGCTCAAACACACAACTTTTGTGACTTTTCAAACTTTGAAGCTCGATAACTTCGGTAAATTAGGACCAAATTTGTTAAACAAAGTATCAAATTAATCAGCTCGACGAGATCTTTAAAATGACACAACACATCATGATTGCATCTTGATGAATTTCCAAGACAAATAGTACTTTATGTGCTCAAACACAAAACTTTTGTGACTTTTCAAACTTTGAAGCTCGATAACTTCGGCAAATGAGACCCAAATTTGTTAAACAAAGTGTCAAATTAATCAGCTCGACGAGATCTTTAAAATGACACAACACATCATGATTGCATCTTGTTGAATTTCCAAGACAAATAGTACTTTATGTGCTCAAACACACAACTTTTGTGACTTTTCAAACTTTGAAGCTCGATAACTTCGGCAAATTAGGACCAAATTTGTTAAACAAAGTGTCAAATTAATCAGCTCGACGAGATCTTTAAAATGACACAACACATCATGATTGCATCTTGATGAATTTCCAAGACAAATAGTACTTTATGTGCTCAAACACCCAACTTTTGTGACTTTTCAAACTTTGAAGCTCGATAACTTCGGCAAATTAGGACCAAATTTGTTAAACAAAGTGTCAAATTAATCAGCTCGACGAGATCTTTAAAATAACACAACACATCATGATTGCATCTTGATGAATTTCCATGAAAAATAGTACTTTATGTGCTCAAACACACAACTTTTGTGACTTTTCAAATTTTGAAGCTCGATAACTTCGGCAAATAAGAACCAAATTTGTTAAACAAAGTGTCAAATTAATCAGCTCGACGAGATCTTTAAAATGACACAACACATCATGATTGCATCTTGATGAATTTCCAAGACAAATAGTACTTTATGTGCTCAAACACAAAACTTTTGTGACTTTTCACACTTTGTAGATCGATAACTTCAGCAAATGAGGACCAAATTTGTTAAACAAAGTGTCAAATTAATCAGCTCGACGAGATCTTTAAAATAACACAACACATCATGATTGCATCTTGATGAATTTCCAAGACAAATAGTACTTTATGTGCTCAAACACCCAACTTTTGTGACTTTTCAAACTTTGAAGCTCGATAACTTCGGCAAATTAGGACCAAATTTGTTAAACAAAGTGTCAAATTAATCAGCTCGACGAGATCTTTAAAATAACACAACACATCATGATTGCATCTTGATGAATTTCCATGAAAAATAGTACTTTATGTGCTCAAACACACAACTTTTGTGACTTTTCAAACTTTGAAGCTCGATAACTTCGGCAAATAAGAACCAAATTTGTTAAACAAAGTGTCAAATTAATCAGCTCGACGAGATCTTTAAAATGACACAACACATCATGATTGCATCTTGATGAATTTCCATGAAAAATAGTACTTTATGTGCTCAAACACACAACTTTTGTGACTTTTCAAACTTTGAAGCTCGATAACTTCGGCAAATAAGAACCAAATTTGTTAAACAAAGTGTCAAATTAATCAGCTCGACGAGATCTTTAACATAACACAACACATCATGATTGCATCTTGATGAATTTCCATGAAAAATAGTACTTTATGTGCTCAAACACACAACTTTTGTGACTTTTCAAACTTTGAAGCTCGATAACTTCGGCAAATAAGAACCAAATTTGTTAAACAAAGTGTCAAATTAATCAGCTCGACGAGATCTTTAAAATGACACAACACATCATGATTGCATCTTGATGAATTTCCATGAAAAATAGTACTTTATGTGCTCAAACAACCAACTTTTGTGACTTTTCAAACTTTGAAGCTCGATAACTTCGGCAAATTAGGACCAAATTTGTTAAACAAAGTGTCACATTAATCAGCTCGACGAGATCTTTAAAATAACACAACACATCATGATTGCATCTTGATGAATTTCCATGAAAAATAGTACTTTATGTGCTCAAACACACAACTTTTGTGACTTTTCAAACTTTGAAGCTCGATAACTTCGGCAAATTAGGACCAAATTTGTTAAACAAAGTGTCAAATTAATCAGCACGACGAGATCTTTAAAATAACACAACATATCATGATTGCATCTTGATGAATTTCCATGAAAAATAGTACTTTATGTGCTCAAACACACAACTTTTGTGACTTTTCAAACTTTGAAGCTCGATAACTTCGGTAAATTAGGACCAAATTTGTTAAACAAAGTGTCAAATTAATCAGCTCGAGGAGATTTTTAAAATAACACAACACATCATGATTGCATCTTGATGAATTTCCATGAAAAATAGTACTTTATGTGCTCAAACACAAAACTTTTGTGACTTTTCACACTTTGTAGATCGATAACTTCAGCAAATGAGGACCAAATTTGTTAAACAAAGTGTCAAATTAATCAGCTCGACGAGATCTTTAAAATAACACAACACATCATGATTGCATCTTGATGAAATTCCATGAAAAATAGTACTTTATGTGCTCAAACACACAACTTTTATGACTTTTCAAACTTTGAAGCTCGATAACTTCGGTAAATTAGGACCAAATTTGTTAAACAAAGTGTCAAATTAATCAGCTCGACGAGATCTTTAAAATGACACAACACATCATGATTGCATCTTAATGAATTTCCATGAAAAATAGTACTTTATGTGCTCAAACACACAACTTTTGTGACTTTTCAAACTTTGAAGCTCGATAACTTCGGCAAATAAGGACCAAATTTGTTAAACAAAGTGTCAAATTAATCAGCTCGACGAGATCTTTAAAATGACACAACACATCATGATTGCATCTTGATGAATTTCCAAGACAAATAGTACTTTATGTGCTCAAACACAAAACTTTTGTGACTTTTCACACTTTGTAGATCGATAACTTCGGCAAATAAGGACCAAATTTGTTAAACAAAGTGTCAAATTAATCAGCACGACGAGATCTTTAAAATAACACAACATATCATGATTGCATCTTGATGAATTTCCATGAAAAATAGTACTTTATGTGCTCAAACACACAACTTTTGTGACTTTTCAAACTTTGAAGCTCGATAACTTCGGCAAATAAGGACCAAATTTGTTAAACAAAGTGTCAAATTAATCAGCTCGACGAGATCTTTAAAATGACACAACACATCATGATTGCATCTTGATGAATTTCCAAGACAAATAGTACTTTATGTGCTCAAACACAAAACTTTTGTGACTTTTCACACTTTGTAGATCGATAACTTCGGCAAATGAGACCCAAATTTGTTAAACAAAGTGTCACATTAATCAGCTCGTCGAGATGTTTGAGACGTCACAACAAATGATGATTGCATCTTGATGAATTTCCATGATAAATAGTACTTTATGTGCTCAAACACAAAACTTTTGTGACTTTTCACACTTTGAAGCTCGATAACTTCGGTAAATTAGGACCAAATTTGTTAAACAAAGTGTCAAATTAATCAGCTCGAGGAGATTTTTAAAATAACACAACACATCATGATTGCATCTTGATGAATTTCCATGAAAAATAGTACTTTATGTGCTCAAACACAAAACTTTTGTGACTTTTCTCACTTTGTAGATCGATAACTTCAGCAAATGAGGACCAAATTTGTTAAACAAAGTGTCAAATTAATCAGCTCGACGAGATCTTTAAAATAACACAACACATCATGATTGCATCTTGATGAATTTCCATGAAAAATAGTACTTTATGTGCTCAAACACACAACTTTTGTGACTTTTCAAACTTTGAAGCTCGATAACTTCGGTAAATTAGGACCAAATTTGTTAAACAAAGTGTCAAATTAATCAGCTCGAGGAGATTTTTAAAATAACACAACACATCATGATTGCATCTTGATGAATTTCCATGAAAAATAGTACTTTATGTGCTCAAACACACAACTTTTGTGACTTTTCAAACTTTGAAGCTCGATAACTTCGGTAAATTAGGACCAAATTTGTTAAACAAAGTGTCAAATTAATCAGCTCGAGGAGATTTTTAAAATAACACAACACATCATGATTGCATCTTGATGAATTTCCATGAAAAATAGTACTTTATGTGCTCAAACACAAAACTTTTGTGACTTTTCACACTTTGTAGATCGATAACTTCAGCAAATGAGGACCAAATTTGTTAAACAAAGTGTCAAATTAATCAGCTCGACGAGATCTTTAAAATAACACAACACATCATGATTGCATCTTGATGAAATTCCATGAAAAATAGTACTTTATGTGATCAAACACACAACTTTTATGACTTTTCAAACTTTGAAGCTCGATAACTTCGGTAAATTAGGACCAAATTTGTTAAACAAAGTGTCAAATTAATCAGCTCGACGAGATCTTTAAAATGACACAACACATCATGATTGCATCTTAATGAATTTCCATGAAAAATAGTACTTTATGTGCTCAAACACACAACTTTTGTGACTTTTCAAACTTTGAAGCTCGATAACTTCGGCAAATAAGGACCAAATTTGTTAAACAAAGTGTCAAATTAATCAGCTCGACGAGATCTTTAAAATGACACAACACATCATGATTGCATCTTGATGAATTTCCAAGACAAATAGTACTTTATGTGCTCAAACACAAAACTTTTGTGACTTTTCACACTTTGTAGATCGATAACTTCGGCAAATAAGGACCAAATTTGTTAAACAAAGTGTCAAATTAATCAGCACGACGAGATCTTTAAAATAACACAACATATCATGATTGCATCTTGATGAATTTCCATGAAAAATAGTACTTTATGTGCTCAAACACACAACTTTTGTGACTTTTCAAACTTTGAAGCTCGATAACTTCGGCAAATAAGGACCAAATTTGTTAAACAAAGTGTCAAATTAATCAGCTCGACGAGATCTTTAAAATGACACAACACATCATGATTGCATCTTGATGAATTTCCAAGACAAATAGTACTTTATGTGCTCAAACACAAAACTTTTGTGACTTTTCACACTTTGTAGATCGATAACTTCGGCAAATGAGACCCAAATTTGTTAAACAAAGTGTCACATTAATCAGCTCGTCGAGATGTTTGAGACGTCACAACAAATGATGATTGCATCTTGATGAATTTCCATGATAAATAGTACTTTATGTGCTCAAACACAAAACTTTTGTGACTTTTCACACTTTGAAGCTCGATAACTTCGGTAAATTAGGACCAAATTTGTTAAACAAAGTGTCAAATTAATCAGCTCGAGGAGATTTTTAAAATAACACAACACATCATGATTGCATCTTGATGAATTTCCATGAAAAATAGTACTTTATGTGCTCAAACACAAAACTTTTGTGACTTTTCTCACTTTGTAGATCGATAACTTCAGCAAATGAGGACCAAATTTGTTAAACAAAGTGTCAAATTAATCAGCTCGACGAGATCTTTAAAATAACACAACACATCATGATTGCATCTTGATGAATTTCCATGAAAAATAGTACTTTATGTGCTCAAACACACAACTTTTGTGACTTTTCAAACTTTGAAGCTCGATAACTTCGGTAAATTAGGACCAAATTTGTTAAACAAAGTGTCAAATTAATCAGCTCGAGGAGATTTTTAAAATAACACAACACATCATGATTGCATCTTGATGAATTTCCATGAAAAATAGTACTTTATGTGCTCAAACACAAAACTTTTGTGACTTTTCACACTTTGTAGATCGATAACTTCAGCAAATGAGGACCAAATTTGTTAAACAAAGTGTCAAATTAATCAGCTCGACGAGATCTTTAAAATAACACAACACATCATGATTGCATCTTGATGAAATTCCATGAAAAATAGTACTTTATGTGCTCAAACACACAACTTTTATGACTTTTCAAACTTTGAAGCTCGATAACTTCGGTAAATTAGGACCAAATTTGTTAAACAAAGTGTCAAATTAATCAGCTCGACGAGATCTTTAAAATGACACAACACATCATGATTGCATCTTAATGAATTTCCATGAAAAATAGTACTTTATGTGCTCAAACACACAACTTTTGTGACTTTTCAAACTTTGAAGCTCGATAACTTCGGTAAATTAGGACCAAATTTGTTAAACAAAGTGTCAAATTAATCAGCTCGAGGAGATTTTTAAAATAACACAACACATCATGATTGCATCTTGATGAATTTCCATGAAAAATAGTACTTTATGTGCTCAAACACAAAACTTTTGTGACTTTTCACACTTTGTAGATCGATAACTTCGGCAAATAAGGACCAAATTTGTTAAACAAAGTGTCAAATTAATCGGCTCGACGAGATTTTTAAAATAACACAACACATCATGATTGCATCTTGATGAATTTCCATGAAAAATAGTACTTTATGTGCTCAAACACAAAACTTTTGTGACTTTTCACACTTTGTAGATCGATAACTTCAGCAAATGAAGAACAAATTTGTTAAACAAAGTGTCAAATTAATCAGCTCGACGAGATCTTTAAAATAACACAACACATCATGATTGCATCTTGATGAATTTCCATGAAAAATAGTACTTTATGTGCTCAAACACCCAACTTTTGTGACTCTTCAAACTTTGTAGATCGATAACTTCGGCAAATGAGACCCAAATTTGTTAAACAAAGTGTCAAATTAATCAGCTCGACGAGATCTTTAAAATGACACAACACATCATGATTGCATCTTGATGAATTTCCAAGACAAATAGTACTTTATGTGCTCAAACACACAACTTTTATGACTTTTCAAACTTTGAAGCTCGACAACTTCGGCAAATTAGGACCAAATTTGTTAAACAAAGTGTCAAATTAATCAGCTCGACGAGATCTTTAAAATGACACAACACATCATGATTGCATCTTGATGAATTTCCAAGACAAATAGTACTTTATGTGCTCAAACACCCAACTTTTGTGACTTTTCAAACTTTGAAGCTCGATAACTTCGGCAAATAAGGACCAAATTTGTTAAACAAAGTGTCAAATTAATCAGCTCGACGAGATCTTTAAAATAACACGACACATCATGATTGCATCTTGATGAATTTCCATGAAAAATAGTACTTTATGTGCTCAAACACACAACTTTTGTGACTCTTCAAACTTTGTAGATCGATAACTTCGGCAAATGAGACCCAAATTTGTTAAACAAAGTGTCAAATTAATCAGCTCGACGAGATCTTTAAAATGACACAACACATCATGATTGCATCTTGTTGAATTTCCAAGACAAATAGTACTTTATGTGCTCAAACACAAAACTTTTGTGACTTTTCACACTTTGTAGATCGATAACTTCGGCAAATGAGACCCAAATTTGTTAAACAAAGTGTCAAATTAATCAGCTCGACGAGATCTTTAAAATGACACAACACATCATGATTGCATCTTGTTGAATTTCCAAGACAAATAGTACTTTATGTGCTCAAACACCCAACTTTTGTGACTTTTCACACTTTGTAGATCGATAACTTCAGCAAATGAGGACCAAATTTGTTAAACAAAGTGTCAAATTAATCAGCTCGACGAGATCTTTAAAATAACACAACACATCATGATTGCATCTTGATGAATTTCCATGAAAAATAGTACTTTATGTGCTCAAACACACAACTTTTATGACTTTTCAATCTTTGAAGCTCGATAACTTCGGCAAATTAGGACCAAATTTGTTAAACAAAGTGTCACATTAATCAGCTCGACGAGATTTTGAAGATGTCACAACACATCATGATTGCATCTTGATGAATTTCCAAGACAAATAGTACTTTATGTGCTCAAACACACAACTTTTATGACTTTTCAAACTTTGAAGCTCGATAACTTCGGCAAATTAGGACCAAATTTGTTAAACAAAGTGTCAAATTAATCAGCTCGACGAGATCTTTAAAATGACACAACACATCATGATTGCATCTTGTTGAATTTCCAAGACAAATAGTACTTCATGTGCTCAAACACCCAACTTTTGTGACTTTTCAAACTTTGAAGCTCGATAACTTCGGCAAATTAGGACCAAATTTGTTAAACAAAGTGTCAAATTAATCAGCTCGACGAGATCTTTAAAATGACACAACACATCATGATTGCATCTTGATGAATTTCCAAGACAAATAGTACTTTATGTGCTCAAACACCCAACTTTTGTGACTTTTCAAACTTTGAAGCTCGATAACTTCGGCAAATTAGGACCAAATTTGTTAAACAAAGTGTCACATTAATCAGCTCGACGAGATTTTGAAGATGTCACAACACATCATGATTGCATCTTGATGAATTTCCAAGACAAATAGTACTTTATATGCTCAAACACACAACTTTTATGACTTTTCAAACTTTGTAGCTCGATAACTTCGGTAAATTAGGACCAAATTTGTTAAACAAAGTGTCAAATTAATCAGCTCGACGAGATCTTTAAAATAACACAACACATCATGATTGCATCTTGATGAATTTCCATGAAAAATAGTACTTTATGTGCTCAAACACAAAACTTTTGTGACTTTTCACACTTTGTAGATCGATAACTTCAGCAAATGAAGACCAAATTTGTTAAACAAAGTGTCAAATTAATCAGCTCGACGAGATCTTTAAAATAACACAACACATCATGATTGCATCTTGATGAATTTCCATGAAAAATAGTACTTTATGTGCTCAAACACCCAACTTTTGTGACTCTTCAAACTTTGTAGATCGATAACTTCGGTAAATTAGGACCAAATTTGTTAAACAAAGTGTCAAATTAATCAGCTCGACGAGATCTTTAAAATAACACAACACATCATGATTGCATCTTGATGAATTTCCATGAAAAATAGTACTTTATGTGCTCAAACACAAAACTTTTATGACTTTTCAAACTTTGAAGCTCGATAACTTCGGTAAATTAGGACCAAATTTGTTAAACAAAGTGTCAAATTAATCAGCTCGACGAGATTTTTAAAATAACACAACACATCATGATTGCATCTTGATGAATTTCCAT
Organism: Euwallacea fornicatus; assembly: GCF_040115645.1. NCBI lineage: Eukaryota > Metazoa > Arthropoda > Insecta > Coleoptera > Curculionidae > Euwallacea > Euwallacea fornicatus. The sequence continues at coordinate 972,971 of NW_027096009.1, forward strand.
GAAAAATAGTACTTTATGTGCTCAAACACAAAACTTTTATGACTTTTCAAACTTTGAAGCTCGATAACTTCGGTAAATTAGGACCAAATTTGTTAAACAAAGTGTCAAATTAATCGGCTCGACGAGATTTTTAAAATAACACAACACATCATGATTGCATCTTGATGAATTTCCATGAAAAATAGTACTTTATGTGCTCAAACACAAAACTTTTGTGACTTTTCACACTTTGTAGATCGATAACTTCAGCAAATGAAGACCAAATTTGTTAAACAAAGTGTCAAATTAATCAGCTCGACGAGATCTTTAAAATAACACAACACATCATGATTGCATCTTGATGAATTTCCATGAAAAATAGTACTTTATGTGCTCAAACACAAAACTTTTGTGACTTTTCACACTTTGTAGATCGATAACTTCAGCAAATGAGGACCAAATTTGTTAAACAAAGTGTCAAATTAATCAGCTCGACGAGATCTTTAAAATAACACAACACATCATGATTGCATCTTGATGAATTTCCATGAAAAATAGTACTTTATGTGCTCAAACACCCAACTTTTGTGACTCTTCAAACTTTGTAGATCGATAACTTCGGCAAATGAGACCCAAATTTGTTAAACAAAGTGTCAAATTAATCAGCTCGACGAGATCTTTAAAATGACACAACACATCATGATTGCATCTTGATGAATTTCCAAGACAAATAGTACTTTATGTGCTCAAACACACAACTTTTATGACTTTTCAAACTTTGAAGCTCGATAACTTCGGCAAATTAGGACCAAATTTGTTAAACAAAGTGTCAAATTAATCAGCTCGACGAGATCTTTAAAATGACACAACACATCATGATTGCATCTTGATGAATTTCCAAGACAAATAGTACTTTATGTGCTCAAACACCCAACTTTTGTGACTTTTCAAACTTTGAAGCTCGATAACTTCGGTAAATTAGGACCAAATTTGTTAAACAAAGTGTCAAATTAATCAGCTCGACGAGATTTTTAAAATAACACAACACATCATGATTGCATCTTGATGAATTTCCATGAAAAATAGTACTTTATGTGCTCAAACACAAAACTTTTGTGACTTTTCACACTTTGTAGATCGATAACTTCAGCAAATGAGGACCAAATTTGTTAAACAAAGTGTCAAATTAATCAGCTCGTCGAGATGTTTGAGACTTCACAACAAATCATGATTGCATCTTGATGAATTTCCATGAAAAATAGTACTTTATGTGCTCAAACACAAAACTTTTGTGACTTTTCACACTTTGTAGATCGATAACTTCAGCAAATGAGGACCAAATTTGTTAAACAAAGTGTCAAATTAATCAGCTCGACGAGATCTTTAAAATAACACAACACATCATGATTGCATCTTGATGAATTTCCATGAAAAATAGTACTTTATGTGCTCAAACACACAACTTTTGTGACTTTTCAAACTTTGAAGCACGATAACTTCGGTAAATTAGGACCAAATTTGTTAAACAAAGTGTCAAATTAATCAGCTCGACGAGATCTTTAAAATGACATAACACATCATGATTGCATCTTGATGAATTTCCATGAAAAATAGTACTTTATGTGCTCAAACACACAACTTTTATGACTTTTCAAACTTTGAAGCTCGATAACTTCGGCAAATTAGGACCAAATTTGTTAAACAAAGTGTCACATTAATCAGCTCGACGAGATTTTGAAGATGTCACAACACATCATGATTGTATCTTGATGAATTTCCAAGACAAATAGTACTTTATATGCTCAAACACACAACTTTTATGACTTTTCAAACTTTGAAGCTCGATAACTTCGGTAAATTAGGACCAAATTTGTTAAACAAAGTGTCAAATTAATCAGCTCGACGAAATCTTTAAAATAACACAACACATCATGATTGCATCTTGATGAATTTCCATGAAAAATAGTACTTTATGTGCTCAAACACAAAACTTTTATGACTTTTCAAACTTTGAAGATCGATAACTTCGGTAAATTAGGACCAAATTTGTTAAACAAAGTGTCAAATTAATCAGCTCGACGAGATTTTTAAAATAACACAACACATCATGATTGCATCTTGATGAATTTCCATGAAAAATAGTACTTTATGTGCTCAAACACAAAACTTTTGTGACTTTTCACACTTTGTAGATCGATAACTTCAGCAAATGAGGACCAAATTTGTTAAACAAAGTGTCAAATTAATCAGCTCGACGAGATCTTTAAAATAACACAACACATCATGATTGCATCTTGATGAATTTCCATGAAAAATAGTACTTTATGTGCTAAAACACACAACTTTTGTGACTCTTCAAACTGTGTAGATCGATAACTTCGGCAAATGAGACCCAAATTTGTTAAACAAAGTGTCAAATTAATCAGCTCGACGAGATTTTGAAGATGTCACAACACATCATGATTGCATCTTGATGAATTTCCAAGACAAATAGTATTTTATATGCTCAAACACACAACTTTTATGACTCTTCAAACTTTGAAGCTCGATAACTTCGGTAAATTAGGACCAAATTTGTTAAACAAAGTGTCAAATTAATCAGCTCGACGAGATCTTTAAAATAACACAACACATCATGATTGCATCTTGATGAATTTCCATGAAAAATAGTACTTTATGTGCTCAAACACAAAACTTTTATGACTTTTCAAACTTTGAAGCTCGATAACTTCGGTAAATTAGGACCAAATTTGTTAAACAAAGTGTCAAATTAATCAGCTCGACGAGATCTTTAAAATAACACAACACATCATGATTGCATCTTGATGAATTTCCAAGACAAATAGTACTTTATGTGCTCAAACACACAACTTTTATGACTTTTCAAACTTTGAAGCTCGATAACTTCGGCAAATTAGGACCAAATTTGTTAAACAAAGTGTCAAATTAATCAGCTCGACGAGATCTTTAAAATGACACAACACATCATGATTGCATCTTGTTGAATTTCCAAGACAAATAGTACTTCATGTGCTCAAACACACAACTTTTGTGACTTTTCAAACTTTGAAGCTCGATAACTTCGGCAAATTAGGACCAAATTTGTTAAACAAAGTGTCAAATTAATCAGCTCGACGAGATCTTTAAAATGACACAACACATCATGATTGCATCTTGATGAATTTCCAAGACAAATAGTACTTTATGTGCTCAAACACCCAACTTTTGTGACTTTTCAAACTTTGAAGCTCGATAACTTCGGCAAATTAGGACCAAATTTGTTAAACAAAGTGTCACATTAATCAGCTCGACGAGATTTTGAAGATGTCACAACACATCATGATTGCATCTTGATGAATTTCCAAGACAAATAGTACTTTATATGCTCAAACACACAACTTTTATGACTTTTCAAACTTTGTAGCTCGATAACTTCGGTAAATTAGGACCAAATTTGTTAAACAAAGTGTCAAATTAATCAGCTCGACGAGATCTTTAAAATAACACAACACATCATGATTGCATCTTGATGAATTTCCATGAAAAATAGTACTTTATGTGCTCAAACACAAAACTTTTGTGACTTTTCACACTTTGTAGATCGATAACTTCAGCAAATGAAGACCAAATTTGTTAAACAAAGTGTCAAATTAATCAGCTCGACGAGATCTTTAAAATAACACAACACATCATGATTGCATCTTGATGAATTTCCATGAAAAATAGTACTTTATGTGCTCAAACACCCAACTTTTGTGACTCTTCAAACTTTGTAGATCGATAACTTCGGTAAATTAGGACCAAATTTGTTAAACAAAGTGTCAAATTAATCAGCTCGACGAGATCTTTAAAATAACACAACACATCATGATTGCATCTTGATGAATTTCCATGAAAAATAGTACTTTATGTGCTCAAACACAAAACTTTTATGACTTTTCAAACTTTGAAGCTCGATAACTTCGGTAAATTAGGACCAAATTTGTTAAACAAAGTGTCAAATTAATCAGCTCGACGAGATTTTTAAAATAACACAACACATCATGATTGCATCTTGATGAATTTCCATGAAAAATAGTACTTTATGTGCTCAAACACAAAACTTTTATGACTTTTCAAACTTTGAAGCTCGATAACTTCGGTAAATTAGGACCAAATTTGTTAAACAAAGTGTCAAATTAATCGGCTCGACGAGATTTTTAAAATAACACAACACATCATGATTGCATCTTGATGAATTTCCATGAAAAATAGTACTTTATGTGCTCAAACACAAAACTTTTGTGACTTTTCACACTTTGTAGATCGATAACTTCAGCAAATGAAGACCAAATTTGTTAAACAAAGTGTCAAATTAATCAGCTCGACGAGATCTTTAAAATAACACAACACATCATGATTGCATCTTGATGAATTTCCATGAAAAATAGTACTTTATGTGCTCAAACACAAAACTTTTGTGACTTTTCACACTTTGTAGATCGATAACTTCAGCAAATGAGGACCAAATTTGTTAAACAAAGTGTCAAATTAATCAGCTCGACGAGATCTTTAAAATAACACAACACATCATGATTGCATCTTGATGAATTTCCATGAAAAATAGTACTTTATGTGCTCAAACACCCAACTTTTGTGACTCTTCAAACTTTGTAGATCGATAACTTCGGCAAATGAGACCCAAATTTGTTAAACAAAGTGTCAAATTAATCAGCTCGACGAGATCTTTAAAATGACACAACACATCATGATTGCATCTTGATGAATTTCCAAGACAAATAGTACTTTATGTGCTCAAACACCCAACTTTTGTGACTTTTCAAACTTTGAAGCTCGATAACTTCGGTAAATTAGGACCAAATTTGTTAAACAAAGTGTCAAATTAATCAGCTCGACGAGATTTTTAAAATAACACAACACATCATGATTGCATCTTGATGAATTTCCATGAAAAATAGTACTTTATGTGCTCAAACACAAAACTTTTGTGACTTTTCACACTTTGTAGATCGATAACTTCAGCAAATGAGGACCAAATTTGTTAAACAAAGTGTCAAATTAATCAGCTCGTCGAGATGTTTGAGACTTCACAACAAATCATGATTGCATCTTGATGAATTTCCATGAAAAATAGTACTTTATGTGCTCAAACACAAAACTTTTGTGACTTTTCACACTTTGTAGATCGATAACTTCAGCAAATGAGGACCAAATTTGTTAAACAAAGTGTCAAATTAATCAGCTCGACGAGATCTTTAAAATAACACAACACATCATGATTGCATCTTGATGAATTTCCATGAAAAATAGTACTTTATGTGCTCAAACACACAACTTTTGTGACTTTTCAAACTTTGAAGCACGATAACTTCGGTAAATTAGGACCAAATTTGTTAAACAAAGTGTCAAATTAATCAGCTCGACGAGATCTTTAAAATGACATAACACATCATGATTGCATCTTGATGAATTTCCATGAAAAATAGTACTTTATGTGCTCAAACACACAACTTTTATGACTTTTCAAACTTTGAAGCTCGATAACTTCGGCAAATTAGGACCAAATTTGTTAAACAAAGTGTCACATTAATCAGCTCGACGAGATTTTGAAGATGTCACAACACATCATGATTGTATCTTGATGAATTTCCAAGACAAATAGTACTTTATATGCTCAAACACACAACTTTTATGACTTTTCAAACTTTGAAGCTCGATAACTTCGGTAAATTAGGACCAAATTTGTTAAACAAAGTGTCAAATTAATCAGCTCGACGAGATCTTTAAAATAACACAACACATCATGATTGCATCTTGATGAATTTCCATGAAAAATAGTACTTTATGTGCTCAAAAACAAAACTTTTATGACTTTTCAAACTTTGAAGATCGATAACTTCGGTAAATTAGGACCAAATTTGTTAAACAAAGTGTCAAATTAATCAGCTCGACGAGATTTTTAAAATAACACAACACATCATGATTGCATCTTGATGAATTTCCATGAAAAATAGTACTTTATGTGCTCAAACACAAAACTTTTGTGACTTTTCACACTTTGTAGATCGATAACTTCAGCAAATGAGGACCAAATTTGTTAAACAAAGTGTCAAATTAATCAGCTCGACGAGATCTTTAAAATAACACAACACATCATGATTGCATCTTGATGAATTTCCATGAAAAATAGTACTTTATGTGCTAAAACACACAACTTTTGTGACTCTTCAAACTTTGTAGATCGATAACTTCGGCAAATGAGACCCAAATTTGTTAAACAAAGTGTCAAATTAATCAGCTCGACGAGATTTTGAAGATGTCACAACACATCATGATTGCATCTTGATGAATTTCCAAGACAAATAGTATTTTATATGCTCAAACACACAACTTTTATGACTCTTCAAACTTTGAAGCTCGATAACTTCGGTAAATTAGGACCAAATTTGTTAAACAAAGTGTCAAATTAATCAGCTCGACGAGATCTTTAAAATAACACAACACATCATGATTGCATCTTGATGAATTTCCATGAAAAATAGTACTTTATGTGCTCAAACACAAAACTTTTATGACTTTTCAAACTTTGAAGCTCGATAACTTCGGTAAATTAGGACCAAATTTGTTAAACAAAGTGTCAAATTAATCAGCTCGACGAGATCTTTAAAATAACACAACACATCATGATTGCATCTTGATGAATTTCCAAGACAAATAGTACTTTATGTGCTCAAACACACAACTTTTATGACTTTTCAAACTTTGAAGCTCGATAACTTCGGCAAATTAGGACCAAATTTGTTAAACAAAGTGTCAAATTAATCAGCTCGACGAGATTTTGAAGATGTCACAACACATCATGATTGCATCTTGATGAATTTCCAAGACAAATAGTACTTTATATGCTCAAACACACAACTTTTATGACTTTTCAAACTTTGAAGCTCGATAACTTCGGCAAATTAGGACCAAATTTGTTAAACAAAGTGTCAAATTAATCAGCTCGACGAGATCTTTAAAATAACACAACACATCATGATTGCATCTTGATGAATTTTCATGAAAAATAGTACTTTATGTGCTCAAACACAAAACTTTTGTGACTTTTCACACTTTGTAGATCGATAACTTCAGCAAATGAGGACCAAATTTGTTAAACAAAGTGTGAAATTAATCAGCTCGACGAGATCTTTAAAATGACACAACACATCATGATTGCATCTTGATGAATTTCCAAGACAAATAGTACTTTATGTGCTCAAACACCCAACTTTTGTGACTTTTCAAACTTTGAAGCTCGATAACTTCGGCAAATAAGAACCAAATTTGTTAAACAAAGTGTCAAATTAATCAGCTCGACGAGATCTTTAAAATGACACAACACATCATGATTGCATCTTGTTGAATTTCCAAGACAAATAGTACTTTATATGCTCAAACACCCAACTTTTGTGACTTTTCAAATTTTGAAGCTCGATAACTTCGGCAAATTAGGACCAAATTTGTTAAACAAAGTGTCACATTAATCAGCTCGACGAGATTTTGAAGATGTCACAACACATCATGATTGCATCTTGATGAATTTCTAAGACAAATAGTACTTTATGTGCTCAAACACACAACTTTTATGACTTTTCAAACTTTGAAGCTCGATAACTTCGGCAAATTAGGACCAAATTTGTTAAACAAAGTGTCACATTAATCAGCTCGACGAGATTTTGAAGATGTCACAACACATCATGATTGCATCTTGATGAATTTCCAAGACAAATAGTACTTTATGTGCTCAAACACACAACTTTTATGACTTTTCAAACTTTGAAGCTCGATAACTTCGGCAAATTAGGACCAAATTTGTTAAACAAAGTGTCAAATTAATCAGCTCGACGAGATCTTTAAAATGACACAACACATCATGATTGCATCTTGATGAATTTCCAAGACAAATAGTACTTTATGTGCTCAAACACACAACTTTTATGACTTTTCAAACTTTGAAGCTCGATAACTTCGGCAAATTAGGACCAAATTTGTTAAACAAAGTGTCACATTAATCAGCTCGTCGAGATGTTTGAGACGTCACAACAAATCATGATTGCATCTTGATGAATTTCCATGAAAAATAGTACTTTATGTGCTCAAACACAAAACTTTTGTGACTTTTCACACTTTGTAGATCGATAACTTCAGCAAATGAGGACCAAATTTGTTAAACAAAGTGTCAAATTAATCAGCTCGACGAGATCTTTAAAATAACACAACACATCATGATTGCATCTTGATGAATTTCCATGAAAAATAGTACTTTATGTGCTCAAACACACAACTTTTGTGACTTTTCAAACTTTGAAGCTCGATAACTTCGGTAAATTAGGACCAAATGTGTTAAACAAAGTGTCAAATTAATCAGCTCGACGAGATCTTTAAAATGACACAACACATCATGATTGCATCTTGATGAATTTCCATGAAAAATAGTACTTTATGTGCTCAAACACACAACTTTTATGACTTTTCAAACTTTGAAGCTCGATAACTTCGGCAAATTAGGACCAAATTTGTTAAACAAAGTGTCACATTAATCAGCTCGACGAGATTTTGAAGATGTCACAACACATCATGATTGCATCTTGATGAATTTCCAAGACAAATAGTACTTTATATGCTCAAACACACAACTTTTATGACTTTTCAAACTTTGAAGCTCGATAACTTCGGTAAATTAGGACCAAATTTGTTAAACAAAGTGTCAAATTAATCAGCTCGACGAGATCTTTAAAATAACACAACACATCATGATTGCATCTTGATGAATTTCCATGAAAAATAGTACTTTATGTGCTCAAACACAAAACTTTTATGACTTTTCAAACTTTGAAGCTCGATAACTTCGGTAAATTAGGACCAAATTTGTTAAACAAAGTGTCAAATTAATCAGCTCGACGAGATCTTTAAAATAACACAACACATCATGATTGCATCTTGATGAATTTCCAAGACAAATAGTACTTTATGTGCTCAAACACCCAACTTTTGTGACTTTTCACACTTTGTAGATCGATAACTTCAGCAAATGAGGACCAAATTTGTTAAACAAAGTGTCAAATTAATCAGCTCGACGAGATCTTTAAAATAACACAACACATCATGATTGCATCTTGATGAATTTCCATGAAAAATAGTACTTTATGTGCTCAAACACACAACTTTTATGACTTTTCAAACTTTGAAGCTCGATAACTTCGGCAAATTAGGACCAAATTTGTTAAACAAAGTGTCACATTAATCAGCTCGACGAGATTTTGAAGATGTCACAACACATCATGATTGCATCTTGATGAATTTCCAAGACAAATAGTACTTTATATGCTCAAACACACAACTTTTATGACTTTTCAAACTTTGAAGCTCGATAACTTCGGTAAATTAGGACCAAATTTGTTAAACAAAGTGTCAAATTAATCAGCTCGACGAGATCTTTAAAATAACACAACACATCATGATTGCATCTTGATGAATTTCCATGAAAAATAGTACTTTATGTGCTCAAACACAAAACTTTTATGACTTTTCAAACTTTGAAGCTCGATAACTTCGGTAAATTAGGACCAAATTTGTTAAACAAAGTGTCAAATTAATCAGCTCGACGAGATCTTTAAAATAACACGACACATCATGATTGCATCTTGATGAATTTCCAAGACAAATAGTACTTTATGTGCTCAAACACACAACTTTTATGACTTTTCAAACTTTGAAGCTCGATAACTTCGGCAAATTAGGACCAAATTTGTTAAACAAAGTGTCAAATTAATCAGCTCGACGAGATTTTGAAGATGTCACAACACATCATGATTGCATCTTGTTGAATTTCCAAGACAAATAGTACTTTATGTGCTCAAACACCCAACTTTTGTGACTTTTCACACTTTGTAGATCGATAACTTCAGCAAATGAGGACCAAATTTGTTAAACAAAGTGTCAAATTAATCAGCTCGACGAGATCTTTAAAATAACACAACACATCATGATTGCATCTTGATGAATTTCCATGAAAAATAGTACTTTATGTGCTCAAACACACAACTTTTATGACTTTTCAAACTTTGAAGCTCGATAACTTCGGCAAATTAGGACCAAATTTGTTAAACAAAGTGTCACATTAATCAGCTCGACGAGATTTTGAAGATGTCACAACACATCATGATTGCATCTTGATGAATTTCCAAGACAAATAGTATTTTATATGCTCAAACACACAACTTTTATGACTTTTCAAACTTTGAAGCTCGATAACTTCGGTAAATTAGGACCAAATTTGTTAAACAAAGTGTCAAATTAATCAGCTCGACGAGATCTTTAAAATAACACAACACATCATGATTGCATCTTGATGAATTTCCATGAAAAATAGTACTTTATGTGCTCAAACACAAAACTTTTATGACTTTTCAAACTTTGAAGCTCGATAACTTCGGTAAATTAGGACCAAATTTGTTAAACAAAGTGTCAAATTAATCAGCTCGACGAGATCTTTAAAATAACACAACACATCATGATTGCATCTTGATGAATTTCCAAGACAAATAGTACTTTATATGCTCAAACACACAACTTTTATGACTTTTCAAACTTTGAAGCTCGATAACTTCGGTAAATTAGGACCAAATTTGTTAAACAAAGTGTCAAATTAATCAGCTCGACGAGATCTTTAAAATAACACAACACATCATGATTGCATCTTGATGAATTTCCAAGACAAATAGTACTTTATGTGCTCAAACACACAACTTTTATGACTTTTCAAACTTTGAAGCTCGATAACTTCGGCAAATTAGGACCAAATTTGTTAAACAAAGTGTCAAATTAATCAGCTCGACGAGATTTTGAAGATGTCACAACACATCATGATTGCATCTTGATGAATTTCCAAGACAAATAGTACTTTATATGCTCAAACACACAACTTTTATGACTTTTCAAACTTTGAAGCTCGATAACTTCGGCAAATTAGGACCAAATTTGTTAAACAAAGTGTGAAATTAATCAGCTCGACGAGATCTTTAAAATGACACAACACATCATGATTGCATCTTGATGAATTTCCAAGACAAATAGTACTTTATGTGCTCAAACACCCAACTTTTGTGACTTTTCAAACTTTGAAGCTCGATAACTTCGGCAAATAAGAACCAAATTTGTTAAACAAAGTGTCAAATTAATCAGCTCGACGAGATCTTTAAAATGACACAACACATCATGATTGCATCTTGTTGAATTTCCAAGACAAATAGTACTTTATATGCTCAAACACCCAACTTTTGTGACTTTTCAAATTTTGAAGCTCGATAACTTCGGCAAATTAGGACCAAATTTGTTAAACAAAGTGTCACATTAATCAGCTCGACGAGATTTTGAAGATGTCACAACACATCATGATTGCATCTTGATGAATTTCCAAGACAAATAGTACTTTATGTGCTCAAACACACAACTTTTATGACTTTTCAAACTTTGAAGCTCGATAACTTCGGCAAATTAGGACCAAATTTGTTAAACAAAGTGTCACATTAATCAGCTCGACGAGATTTTGAAGATGTCACAACACATCATGATTGCATCTTGATGAATTTCCAAGACAAATAGTACTTTATGTGCTCAAACACACAACTTTTATGACTTTTCAAACTTTGAAGCTCGATAACTTCGGCAAATTAGGACCAAATTTGTTAAACAAAGTGTCAAATTAATCAGCTCGACGAGATCTTTAAAATGACACAACACATCATGATTGCATCTTGATGAATTTCCAAGACAAATAGTACTTTATGTGCTCAAACACACAACTTTTATGACTTTTCAAACTTTGAAGCTCGATAACTTCGGCAAATTAGGACCAAATTTGTTAAACAAAGTGTCACATTAATCAGCTCGTCGAGATGTTTGAGACGTCACAACAAATCATGATTGCATCTTGATGAATTTCCATGAAAAATAGTACTTTATGTGCTCAAACACAAAACTTTTGTGACTTTTCACACTTTGTAGATCGATAACTTCAGCAAATGAGGACCAAATTTGTTAAACAAAGTGTCAAATTAATCAGCTCGACGAGATCTTTAAAATAACACAACACATCATGATTGCATCTTGATGAATTTCCATGAAAAATAGTACTTTATGTGCTCAAACACACAACTTTTGTGACTTTTCAAACTTTGAAGCTCGATAACTTCGGTAAATTAGGACCAAATTTGTTAAACAAAGTGTCAAATTAATCAGCTCGACGAGATCTTTAAAATGACACAACACATCATGATTGCATCTTGATGAATTTCCATGAAAAATAGTACTTTATGTGCTCAAACACACAACTTTTATGACTTTTCAAACTTTGAAGCTCGATAACTTCGGCAAATTAGGACCAAATTTGTTAAACAAAGTGTCACATTAATCAGCTCGACGAGATTTTGAAGATGTCACAACACATCATGATTGCATCTTGATGAATTTCCAAGACAAATAGTACTTTATATGCTCAAACACACAACTTTTATGACTTTTCAAACTTTGAAGCTCGATAACTTCGGTAAATTAGGACCAAATTTGTTAAACAAAGTGTCAAATTAATCAGCTCGACGAGATCTTTAAAATAACACAACACATCATGATTGCATCTTGATGAATTTCCATGAAAAATAGTACTTTATGTGCTCAAACACAAAACTTTTATGACTTTTCAAACTTTGAAGCTCGATAACTTCGGTAAATTAGGACCAAATTTGTTAAACAAAGTGTCAAATTAATCAGCTCGACGAGATCTTTAAAATAACACAACACATCATGATTGCATCTTGATGAATTTCCAAGACAAATAGTACTTTATGTGCTCAAACACCCAACTTTTGTGACTTTTCACACTTTGTAGATCGATAACTTCAGCAAATGAGGACCAAATTTGTTAAACAAAGTGTCAAATTAATCAGCTCGACGAGATCTTTAAAATAACACAACACATCATGATTGCATCTTGATGAATTTCCATGAAAAATAGTACTTTATGTGCTCAAACACACAACTTTTATGACTTTTCAAACTTTGAAGCTCGATAACTTCGGCAAATTAGGACCAAATTTGTTAAACAAAGTGTCACATTAATCAGCTCGACGAGATTTTGAAGATGTCACAACACATCATGATTGCATCTTGATGAATTTCCAAGACAAATAGTACTTTATATGCTCAAACACACAACTTTTATGACTTTTCAAACTTTGAAGCTCGATAACTTCGGTAAATTAGGACCAAATTTGTTAAACAAAGTGTCACATTAATCAGCTCGACGAGATTTTGAAGATGTCACAACACATCATGATTGCATCTTGATGAATTTCCAAGACAAATAGTACTTTATATGCTCAAACACACAACTTTTATGACTTTTCAAACTTTGAAGCTCGATAACTTCGGTAAATTAGGACCAAATTTGTTAAACAAAGTGTCAAATTAATCAGCTCGACGAGATCTTTAAAATAACACAACACATCATGATTGCATCTTGATGAATTTCCATGAAAAATAGTACTTTATGTGCTCAAACACAAAACTTTTATGACTTTTCAAACTTTGAAGCTCGATAACTTCGGTAAATTAGGACCAAATTTGTTAAACAAAGTGTCAAATTAATCAGCTCGACGAGATTTTGAAGATGTCACAACACATCATGATTGCATCTTGTTGAATTTCCAAGACAAATAGTACTTTATGTGCTCAAACACCCAACTTTTGTGACTTTTCACACTTTGTAGATCGATAACTTCAGCAAATGAGGACCAAATTTGTTAAACAAAGTGTCAAATTAATCAGCTCGACGAGATCTTTAAAATAACACAACACATCATGATTGCATCTTGATGAATTTCCATGAAAAATAGTACTTTATGTGCTCAAACACACAACTTTTATGACTTTTCAAACTTTGAAGCTCGATAACTTCGGCAAATTAGGACCAAATTTGTTAAACAAAGTGTCACATTAATCAGCTCGACGAGATTTTGAAGATGTCACAACACATCATGATTGCATCTTGATGAATTTCCAAGACAAATAGTATTTTATATGCTCAAACACACAACTTTTATGACTTTTCAAACTTTGAAGCTCGATAACTTCGGTAAATTAGGACCAAATTTGTTAAACAAAGTGTCAAATTAATCAGCTCGACGAGATCTTTAAAATAACACAACACATCATGATTGCATCTTGATGAATTTCCATGAAAAATAGTACTTTATGTGCTCAAACACAAATCTTTTATGACTTTTCAAACTTTGAAGCTCGATAACTTCGGTAAATTAGGACCAAATTTGTTAAACAAAGTGTCAAATTAATCAGCTCGACGAAATCTTTAAAATGACACAACACATCATGATTGCATCTTGTTGAATTTCCAAGACAAATAGTACTTTATGTGCTCAAACACAAAACTTTTGTGACTTTTCACACTTTGTAGATCGATAACTTCGGCAAATTAGACCCAAATTTGTTAAACAAAGTGTCAAATTAATCAGCTCGACGAGATCTTTAAAATGACACAACACATCATGATTGCATCTTGTTGAATTTCCAAGACAAATAGTACTTTATGTGCTCAAACACAAAACTTTTGTGACTTTTCACACTTTGTAGATCGATAACTTCGGCAAATGAGACCCAAATTTGTTAAACAAAGTGTCAAATTAATCAGCTCGACGAGATCTTTAAAATGACACAACACATCATGATTGCATCTTGTTGAATTTCCAAGACAAATAGTACTTTATGTGCTCAAACACCCAACTTTTGTGACTTTTCACACTTTGTAGATCGATAACTTCGGCAAATGAGACCCAAATTTGTTAAACAAAGTGTCAAATTAATCAGCTCGACGAGATCTTTAAAATGACACAACACATCATGATTGCATCTTGTTGAATTTCCAAGACAAATAGTACTTTATGTGCTCAAACACCCAACTTTTGTGACTTTTCACACTTTGTAGATCGATAACTTCAGCAAATGAGGACCAAATTTGTTAAACAAAGTGTCAAATTAATCAGCTCGACGAGATCTTTAAAATAACACAACACATCATGATTGCATCTTGATGAATTTCCATGAAAAATAGTACTTTATGTGCTCAAACACACAACTTTTATGACTTTTCAAACTTTGAAGCTCGATAACTTCGGCAAATTAGGACCAAATTTGTTAAACAAAGTGTCACATTAATCAGCTCGACGAGATTTTGAAGATGTCACAACACATCATGATTGCATCTTGATGAATTTCCAAGACAAATAGTATTTTATATGCTCAAACACACAACTTTTATGACTTTTCAAACTTTGAAGCTCGATAACTTCGGTAAATTAGGACCAAATTTGTTAAACAAAGTGTCAAATTAATCAGCTCGACGAGATCTTTAAAATAACACAACACATCATGATTGCATCTTGATGAATTTCCATGAAAAATAGTACTTTATGTGCTCAAACACAAAACTTTTATGACTTTTCAAACTTTGAAGCTCGATAACTTCGGTAAATTAGGACCAAATTTGTTAAACAAAGTGTCAAATTAATCAGCTCGACGAGATCTTTAAAATAACACAACACATCATGATTGCATCTTGATGAATTTCCAAGACAAATAGTACTTTATGTGCTCAAACACACAACTTTTATGACTTTTCAAACTTTGAAGCTCGATAACTTCGGCAAATTAGGACCAAATTTGTTAAACAAAGTGTCAAATTAATCAGCTCGACGAGATTTTGAAGATGTCACAACACATCATGATTGCATCTTGATGAATTTCCAAGACAAATAGTACTTTATATGCTCAAACACACAACTTTTATGACTTTTCAAACTTTGAAGCTCGATAACTTCGGCAAATTAGGACCAAATTTGTTAAACAAAGTGTCAAATTAATCAGCTCGACGAGATCTTTAAAATAACACAACACATCATGATTGCATCTTGATGAATTTTCATGAAAAATAGTACTTTATGTGCTCAAACACAAAACTTTTGTGACTTTTCACACTTTGTAGATCGATAACTTCAGCAAATGAGGACCAAATTTGTTAAACAAAGTGTGAAATTAATCAGCTCGACGAGATCTTTAAAATGACACAACACATCATGATTGCATCTTGATGAATTTCCAAGACAAATAGTACTTTATGTGCTCAAACACCCAACTTTTGTGACTTTTCAAACTTTGAAGCTCGATAACTTCGGCAAATAAGAACCAAATTTGTTAAACAAAGTGTCAAATTAATCAGCTCGACGAGATCTTTAAAATGACACAACACATCATGATTGCATCTTGTTGAATTTCCAAGACAAATAGTACTTTATATGCTCAAACACCCAACTTTTGTGACTTTTCAAATTTTGAAGCTCGATAACTTCGGCAAATAAGAACCAAATTTGTTAAACAAAGTGTCAAATTAATCAGCTCGACGAGATCTTTAAAATGACACAACACATCATGATTGCATCTTGATGAATTTCCATGAAAAATAGTACTTTATGTGCTCAAACACACAACTTTTATGACTTTTCAAACTTTGAAGCTCGATAACTTCGGCAAATTAGGACCAAATTTGTTAAACAAAGTGTCACATTAATCAGCTCGACGAGATTTTGAAGATGTCACAACACATCATGATTGCATCTTGATGAATTTCCAAGACAAATAGTACTTTATGTGCTCAAACACACAACTTTTATGACTTTTCAAACTTTGAAGCTCGATAACTTCGGCAAATTAGGACCAAATTTGTTAAACAAAGTGTCAAATTAATCAGCTCGACGAGATCTTTAAAATGACACAACACATCATGATTGCATCTTGATGAATTTCCAAGACAAATAGTACTTTATGTGCTCAAACACACAACTTTTATGACTTTTCAAACTTTGAAGCTCGATAACTTCGGCAAATTAGGACCAAATTTGTTAAACAAAGTGTCACATTAATCAGCTCGTCGAGATGTTTGAGACGTCACAACAAATCATGATTGCATCTTGATGAATTTCCATGAAAAATAGTACTTTATGTGCTCAAACACAAAACTTTTGTGACTTTTCACACTTTGTAGATCGATAACTTCAGCAAATGAGGACCAAATTTGTTAAACAAAGTGTCAAATTAATCAGCTCGACGAGATCTTTAAAATAACACAACACATCATGATTGCATCTTGATGAATTTCCATGAAAAATAGTACTTTATGTGCTCAAACACACAACTTTTGTGACTTTTCAAACTTTGAAGCTCGATAACTTCGGTAAATTAGGACCAAATTTGTTAAACAAAGTGTCAAATTAATCAGCTCGACGAGATCTTTAAAATGACACAACACATCATGATTGCATCTTGTTGAATTTCCAAGACAAATAGTACTTTATGTGCTCAAACACAAAACTTTTGTGACTTTTCACACTTTGTAGATCGATAACTTCGGCAAATGAGACCCAAATTTGTTAAACAAAGTGTCAAATTAATCAGCTCGACGAGATCTTTAAAATGACACAACACATCATGATTGCATCTTGTTGAATTTCCAAGACAAATAGTACTTTATGTGCTCAAACACCCAACTTTTGTGACTTTTCACACTTTGTAGATCGATAACTTCGGCAAATGAGACCCAAATTTGTTAAACAAAGTGTCAAATTAATCAGCTCGACGAGATCTTTAAAATGACACAACACATCATGATTGCATCTTGTTGAATTTCCAAGACAAATAGTACTTTATGTGCTCAAACACCCAACTTTTGTGACTTTTCACACTTTGTAGATCGATAACTTCAGCAAATGAGGACCAAATTTGTTAAACAAAGTGTCAAATTAATCAGCTCGACGAGATCTTTAAAATAACACAACACATCATGATTGCATCTTGATGAATTTCCATGAAAAATAGTACTTTATGTGCTCAAACACACAACTTTTATGACTTTTCAAACTTTGAAGCTCGATAACTTCGGCAAATTAGGACCAAATTTGTTAAACAAAGTGTCACATTAATCAGCTCGACGAGATTTTGAAGATGTCACAACACATCATGATTGCATCTTGATGAATTTCCAAGACAAATAGTATTTTATATGCTCAAACACACAACTTTTATGACTTTTCAAACTTTGAAGCTCGATAACTTCGGTAAATTAGGACCAAATTTGTTAAACAAAGTGTCAAATTAATCAGCTCGACGAGATCTTTAAAATAACACAACACATCATGATTGCATCTTGATGAATTTCCATGAAAAATAGTACTTTATGTGCTCAAACACAAAACTTTTATGACTTTTCAAACTTTGAAGCTCGATAACTTCGGTAAATTAGGACCAAATTTGTTAAACAAAGTGTCAAATTAATCAGCTCGACGAGATCTTTAAAATAACACAACACATCATGATTGCATCTTGATGAATTTCCAAGACAAATAGTACTTTATGTGCTCAAACACACAACTTTTATGACTTTTCAAACTTTGAAGCTCGATAACTTCGGCAAATTAGGACCAAATTTGTTAAACAAAGTGTCAAATTAATCAGCTCGACGAGATTTTGAAGATGTCACAACACATCATGATTGCATCTTGATGAATTTCCAAGACAAATAGTACTTTATATGCTCAAACACACAACTTTTATGACTTTTCAAACTTTGAAGCTCGATAACTTCGGCAAATTAGGACCAAATTTGTTAAACAAAGTGTCAAATTAATCAGCTCGACGAGATCTTTAAAATAACACAACACATCATGATTGCATCTTGATGAATTTTCATGAAAAATAGTACTTTATGTGCTCAAACACAAAACTTTTGTGACTTTTCACACTTTGTAGATCGATAACTTCAGCAAATGAGGACCAAATTTGTTAAACAAAGTGTGAAATTAATCAGCTCGACGAGATCTTTAAAATGACACAACACATCATGATTGCATCTTGATGAATTTCCAAGACAAATAGTACTTTATGTGCTCAAACACCCAACTTTTGTGACTTTTCAAACTTTGAAGCTCGATAACTTCGGCAAATAAGAACCAAATTTGTTAAACAAAGTGTCAAATTAATCAGCTCGACGAGATCTTTAAAATGACACAACACATCATGATTGCATCTTGTTGAATTTCCAAGACAAATAGTACTTTATATGCTCAAACACCCAACTTTTGTGACTTTTCAAATTTTGAAGCTCGATAACTTCGGCAAATAAGAACCAAATTTGTTAAACAAAGTGTCAAATTAATCAGCTCGACGAGATCTTTAAAATGACACAACACATCATGATTGCATCTTGATGAATTTCCATGAAAAATAGTACTTTATGTGCTCAAACACACAACTTTTATGACTTTTCAAACTTTGAAGCTCGATAACTTCGGCAAATTAGGACCAAATTTGTTAAACAAAGTGTCACATTAATCAGCTCGACGAGATTTTGAAGATGTCACAACACATCATGATTGCATCTTGATGAATTTCCAAGACAAATAGTACTTTATGTGCTCAAACACACAACTTTTATGACTTTTCAAACTTTGAAGCTCGATAACTTCGGCAAATTAGGACCAAATTTGTTAAACAAAGTGTCAAATTAATCAGCTCGACGAGATCTTTAAAATGACACAACACATCATGATTGCATCTTGATGAATTTCCAAGACAAATAGTACTTTATGTGCTCAAACACACAACTTTTATGACTTTTCAAACTTTGAAGCTCGATAACTTCGGCAAATTAGGACCAAATTTGTTAAACAAAGTGTCACATTAATCAGCTCGTCGAGATGTTTGAGACGTCACAACAAATCATGATTGCATCTTGATGAATTTCCATGAAAAATAGTACTTTATGTGCTCAAACACAAAACTTTTGTGACTTTTCACACTTTGTAGATCGATAACTTCAGCAAATGAGGACCAAATTTGTTAAACAAAGTGTCAAATTAATCAGCTCGACGAGATCTTTAAAATAACACAACACATCATGATTGCATCTTGATGAATTTCCATGAAAAATAGTACTTTATGTGCTCAAACACACAACTTTTGTGACTTTTCAAACTTTGAAGCTCGATAACTTCGGTAAATTAGGACCAAATTTGTTAAACAAAGTGTCAAATTAATCAGCTCGACGAGATCTTTAAAATGACACAACACATCATGATTGCATCTTGTTGAATTTCCAAGACAAATAGTACTTTATGTGCTCAAACACAAAACTTTTGTGACTTTTCACACTTTGTAGATCGATAACTTCGGCAAATGAGACCCAAATTTGTTAAACAAAGTGTCAAATTAATCAGCTCGACGAGATCTTTAAAATGACACAACACATCATGATTGCATCTTGTTGAATTTCCAAGACAAATAGTACTTTATGTGCTCAAACACCCAACTTTTGTGACTTTTCACACTTTGTAGATCGATAACTTCGGCAAATGAGACCCAAATTTGTTAAACAAAGTGTCAAATTAATCAGCTCGACGAGATCTTTAAAATGACACAACACATCATGATTGCATCTTGTTGAATTTCCAAGACAAATAGTACTTTATGTGCTCAAACACCCAACTTTTGTGACTTTTCACACTTTGTAGATCGATAACTTCAGCAAATGAGGACCAAATTTGTTAAACAAAGTGTCAAATTAATCAGCTCGACGAGATCTTTAAAATAACACAACACATCATGATTGCATCTTGATGAATTTCCATGAAAAATAGTACTTTATGTGCTCAAACACACAACTTTTATGACTTTTCAAACTTTGAAGCTCGATAACTTCGGCAAATTAGGACCAAATTTGTTAAACAAAGTGTCACATTAATCAGCTCGACGAGATTTTGAAGATGTCACAACACATCATGATTGCATCTTGATGAATTTCCAAGACAAATAGTATTTTATATGCTCAAACACACAACTTTTATGACTTTTCAAACTTTGAAGCTCGATAACTTCGGTAAATTAGGACCAAATTTGTTAAACAAAGTGTCAAATTAATCAGCTCGACGAGATCTTTAAAATAACACAACACATCATGATTGCATCTTGATGAATTTCCATGAAAAATAGTACTTTATGTGCTCAAACACAAAACTTTTATGACTTTTCAAACTTTGAAGCTCGATAACTTCGGTAAATTAGGACCAAATTTGTTAAACAAAGTGTCAAATTAATCAGCTCGACGAGATCTTTAAAATAACACAACACATCATGATTGCATCTTGATGAATTTCCAAGACAAATAGTACTTTATGTGCTCAAACACACAACTTTTATGACTTTTCAAACTTTGAAGCTCGATAACTTCGGCAAATTAGGACCAAATTTGTTAAACAAAGTGTCAAATTAATCAGCTCGACGAGATCTTTAAAATAACACAACACATCATGATTGCATCTTGATGAATTTTCATGAAAAATAGTACTTTATGTGCTCAAACACAAAACTTTTGTGACTTTTCACACTTTGTAGATCGATAACTTCAGCAAATGAGGACCAAATTTGTTAAACAAAGTGTGAAATTAATCAGCTCGACGAGATCTTTAAAATGACACAACACATCATGATTGCATCTTGATGAATTTCCAAGACAAATAGTACTTTATGTGCTCAAACACCCAACTTTTGTGACTTTTCAAACTTTGAAGCTCGATAACTTCGGCAAATAAGAACCAAATTTGTTAAACAAAGTGTCAAATTAATCAGCTCGACGAGATCTTTAAAATGACACAACACATCATGATTGCATCTTGTTGAATTTCCAAGACAAATAGTACTTTATATGCTCAAACACCCAACTTTTGTGACTTTTCAAATTTTGAAGCTCGATAACTTCGGCAAATAAGAACCAAATTTGTTAAACAAAGTGTCAAATTAATCAGCTCGACGAGATCTTTAAAATGACACAACACATCATGATTGCATCTTGATGAATTTCCATGAAAAATAGTACTTTATGTGCTCAAACACACAACTTTTATGACTTTTCAAACTTTGAAGCTCGATAACTTCGGCAAATTAGGACCAAATTTGTTAAACAAAGTGTCACATTAATCAGCTCGACGAGATTTTGAAGATGTCACAACACATCATGATTGCATCTTGATGAATTTCCAAGACAAATAGTACTTTATGTGCTCAAACACACAACTTTTATGACTTTTCAAACTTTGAAGCTCGATAACTTCGGCAAATTAGGACCAAATTTGTTAAACAAAGTGTCAAATTAATCAGCTCGACGAGATCTTTAAAATGACACAACACATCATGATTGCATCTTGATGAATTTCCAAGACAAATAGTACTTTATGTGCTCAAACACACAACTTTTATGACTTTTCAAACTTTGAAGCTCGATAACTTCGGCAAATTAGGACCAAATTTGTTAAACAAAGTGTCACATTAATCAGCTCGTCGA
The DNA here is from genome assembly GCF_040115645.1 of Euwallacea fornicatus. Taxonomy (NCBI): domain Eukaryota; kingdom Metazoa; phylum Arthropoda; class Insecta; order Coleoptera; family Curculionidae; genus Euwallacea; species Euwallacea fornicatus. Next base: position 995,448 of record NW_027096009.1, read on the forward strand.
GATGTTTGAGACGTCACAACAAATCATGATTGCATCTTGATGAATTTCCATGAAAAATAGTACTTTATGTGCTCAAACACAAAACTTTTGTGACTTTTCACACTTTGTAGATCGATAACTTCAGCAAATGAGGACCAAATTTGTTAAACAAAGTGTCAAATTAATCAGCTCGACGAGATCTTTAAAATAACACAACACATCATGATTGCATCTTGATGAATTTCCATGAAAAATAGTACTTTATGTGCTCAAACACACAACTTTTGTGACTTTTCAAACTTTGAAGCTCGATAACTTCGGTAAATTAGGACCAAATTTGTTAAACAAAGTGTCAAATTAATCAGCTCGACGAGATCTTTAAAATGACACAACACATCATGATTGCATCTTGTTGAATTTCCAAGACAAATAGTACTTTATGTGCTCAAACACAAAACTTTTGTGACTTTTCACACTTTGTAGATCGATAACTTCGGCAAATGAGACCCAAATTTGTTAAACAAAGTGTCAAATTAATCAGCTCGACGAGATCTTTAAAATGACACAACACATCATGATTGCATCTTGTTGAATTTCCAAGACAAATAGTACTTTATGTGCTCAAACACCCAACTTTTGTGACTTTTCACACTTTGTAGATCGATAACTTCGGCAAATGAGACCCAAATTTGTTAAACAAAGTGTCAAATTAATCAGCTCGACGAGATCTTTAAAATGACACAACACATCATGATTGCATCTTGTTGAATTTCCAAGACAAATAGTACTTTATGTGCTCAAACACCCAACTTTTGTGACTTTTCACACTTTGTAGATCGATAACTTCAGCAAATGAGGACCAAATTTGTTAAACAAAGTGTCAAATTAATCAGCTCGACGAGATCTTTAAAATAACACAACACATCATGATTGCATCTTGATGAATTTCCATGAAAAATAGTACTTTATGTGCTCAAACACACAACTTTTATGACTTTTCAAACTTTGAAGCTCGATAACTTCGGCAAATTAGGACCAAATTTGTTAAACAAAGTGTCACATTAATCAGCTCGACGAGATTTTGAAGATGTCACAACACATCATGATTGCATCTTGATGAATTTCCAAGACAAATAGTATTTTATATGCTCAAACACACAACTTTTATGACTTTTCAAACTTTGAAGCTCGATAACTTCGGTAAATTAGGACCAAATTTGTTAAACAAAGTGTCAAATTAATCAGCTCGACGAGATCTTTAAAATAACACAACACATCATGATTGCATCTTGATGAATTTCCATGAAAAATAGTACTTTATGTGCTCAAACACAAAACTTTTATGACTTTTCAAACTTTGAAGCTCGATAACTTCGGTAAATTAGGACCAAATTTGTTAAACAAAGTGTCAAATTAATCAGCTCGACGAGATCTTTAAAATAACACAACACATCATGATTGCATCTTGATGAATTTTCATGAAAAATAGTACTTTATGTGCTCAAACACAAAACTTTTGTGACTTTTCACACTTTGTAGATCGATAACTTCAGCAAATGAGGACCAAATTTGTTAAACAAAGTGTGAAATTAATCAGCTCGACGAGATCTTTAAAATGACACAACACATCATGATTGCATCTTGATGAATTTCCAAGACAAATAGTACTTTATGTGCTCAAACACCCAACTTTTGTGACTTTTCAAACTTTGAAGCTCGATAACTTCGGCAAATAAGAACCAAATTTGTTAAACAAAGTGTCAAATTAATCAGCTCGACGAGATCTTTAAAATGACACAACACATCATGATTGCATCTTGTTGAATTTCCAAGACAAATAGTACTTTATATGCTCAAACACCCAACTTTTGTGACTTTTCAAATTTTGAAGCTCGATAACTTCGGCAAATAAGAACCAAATTTGTTAAACAAAGTGTCAAATTAATCAGCTCGACGAGATCTTTAAAATGACACAACACATCATGATTGCATCTTGATGAATTTCCATGAAAAATAGTACTTTATGTGCTCAAACACACAACTTTTATGACTTTTCAAACTTTGAAGCTCGATAACTTCGGCAAATTAGGACCAAATTTGTTAAACAAAGTGTCACATTAATCAGCTCGACGAGATTTTGAAGATGTCACAACACATCATGATTGCATCTTGATGAATTTCCAAGACAAATAGTACTTTATGTGCTCAAACACACAACTTTTATGACTTTTCAAACTTTGAAGCTCGATAACTTCGGCAAATTAGGACCAAATTTGTTAAACAAAGTGTCAAATTAATCAGCTCGACGAGATCTTTAAAATGACACAACACATCATGATTGCATCTTGATGAATTTCCAAGACAAATAGTACTTTATGTGCTCAAACACACAACTTTTATGACTTTTCAAACTTTGAAGCTCGATAACTTCGGCAAATTAGGACCAAATTTGTTAAACAAAGTGTCACATTAATCAGCTCGTCGAGATGTTTGAGACGTCACAACAAATCATGATTGCATCTTGATGAATTTCCATGAAAAATAGTACTTTATGTGCTCAAACACAAAACTTTTGTGACTTTTCACACTTTGTAGATCGATAACTTCAGCAAATGAGGACCAAATTTGTTAAACAAAGTGTCAAATTAATCAGCTCGACGAGATCTTTAAAATAACACAACACATCATGATTGCATCTTGATGAATTTCCATGAAAAATAGTACTTTATGTGCTCAAACACACAACTTTTGTGACTTTTCAAACTTTGAAGCTCGATAACTTCGGTAAATTAGGACCAAATTTGTTAAACAAAGTGTCAAATTAATCAGCTCGACGAGATCTTTAAAATGACACAACACATCATGATTGCATCTTGATGAATTTCCATGAAAAATAGTACTTTATGTGCTCAAACACACAACTTTTATGACTTTTCAAACTTTGAAGCTCGATAACTTCGGCAAATTAGGACCAAATTTGTTAAACAAAGTGTCACATTAATCAGCTCGACGAGATTTTGAAGATGTCACAACACATCATGATTGCATCTTGATGAATTTCCAAGACAAATAGTACTTTATATGCTCAAACACACAACTTTTATGACTTTTCAAACTTTGAAGCTCGATAACTTCGGTAAATTAGGACCAAATTTGTTAAACAAAGTGTCAAATTAATCAGCTCGACGAGATCTTTAAAATAACACAACACATCATGATTGCATCTTGATGAATTTCCATGAAAAATAGTACTTTATGTGCTCAAACACAAAACTTTTATGACTTTTCAAACTTTGAAGCTCGATAACTTCGGTAAATTAGGACCAAATTTGTTAAACAAAGTGTCAAATTAATCAGCTCGACGAGATCTTTAAAATAACACGACACATCATGATTGCATCTTGATGAATTTCCAAGACAAATAGTACTTTATGTGCTCAAACACACAACTTTTATGACTTTTCAAACTTTGAAGCTCGATAACTTCGGCAAATTAGGACCAAATTTGTTAAACAAAGTGTCAAATTAATCAGCTCGACGAGATTTTGAAGATGTCACAACACATCATGATTGCATCTTGATGAATTTCCAAGACAAATAGTACTTTATATGCTCAAACACACAACTTTTATGACTTTTCAAACTTTGAAGCTCGATAACTTCGGTAAATTAGGACCAAATTTGTTAAACAAAGTGTCAAATTAATCAGCTCGACGAGATCTTTAAAATAACACGACACATCATGATTGCATCTTGATGAATTTCCAAGACAAATAGTACTTTATGTGCTCAAACACACAACTTTTATGACTTTTCAAACTTTGAAGCTCGATAACTTCGGCAAATTAGGACCAAATTTGTTAAACAAAGTGTCAAATTAATCAGCTCGACGAGATCTTTAAAATGACACAACACATCATGATTGCATCTTGATGAATTTCCAAGACAAATAGTACTTTATATGCTCAAACACACAACTTTTATGACTTTTCAAACTTTGAAGCTCGATAACTTCGGTAAATTAGGACCAAATTTGTTAAACAAAGTGTCAAATTAATCAGCTCGACGAGATCTTTAAAATAACACAACACATCATGATTGCATCTTGATGAATTTCCATGAAAAATAGTACTTTATGTGCTCAAACACAAAACTTTTATGACTTTTCAAACTTTGAAGCTCGATAACTTCGGTAAATTAGGACCAAATTTGTTAAACAAAGTGTCAAATTAATCAGCTCGACGAAATCTTTAAAATGACACAACACATCATGATTGCATCTTGTTGAATTTCCAAGACAAATAGTACTTTATGTGCTCAAACACCCAACTTTTGTGACTTTTCACACTTTGTAGATCGATAACTTCAGCAAATGAGGACCAAATTTGTTAAACAAAGTGTCACATTAATCAGCTCGTCGAGATTTTGAAGATGTCACAACACATCATGATTGCATCTTGATGAATTTCCAAGACAAATAGTACTTTATATGCTCAAACACCCAACTTTTGTGACTTTTCAAATTTTGAAGCTCGATAACTTCGGCAAATAAGAACCAAATTTGTTAAACAAAGTGTCAAATTAATCAGCTCGACGAGATCTTTAAAATGACACAACACATCATGATTGCATCTTGATGAATTTCCATGAAAAATAGTACTTTATGTGCTCAAACACACAACTTTTATGACTTTTCAAACTTTGAAGCTCGATAACTTCGGCAAATTAGGACCAAATTTGTTAAACAAAGTGTCACATTAATCAGCTCGACGAGATTTTGAAGATGTCACAACACATCATGATTGCATCTTGATGAATTTCCAAGACAAATAGTACTTTATGTGCTCAAACACACAACTTTTATGACTTTTCAAACTTTGAAGCTCGATAACTTCGGCAAATTAGGACCAAATTTGTTAAACAAAGTGTCAAATTAATCAGCTCGACGAGATCTTTAAAATGACACAACACATCATGATTGCATCTTGATGAATTTCCAAGACAAATAGTACTTTATGTGCTCAAACACACAACTTTTATGACTTTTCAAACTTTGAAGCTCGATAACTTCGGCAAATTAGGACCAAATTTGTTAAACAAAGTGTCACATTAATCAGCTCGTCGAGATGTTTGAGACGTCACAACAAATCATGATTGCATCTTGATGAATTTCCATGAAAAATAGTACTTTATGTGCTCAAACACAAAACTTTTGTGACTTTTCACACTTTGTAGATCGATAACTTCAGCAAATGAGGACCAAATTTGTTAAACAAAGTGTCAAATTAATCAGCTCGACGAGATCTTTAAAATAACACAACACATCATGATTGCATCTTGATGAATTTCCATGAAAAATAGTACTTTATGTGCTCAAACACACAACTTTTGTGACTTTTCAAACTTTGAAGCTCGATAACTTCGGTAAATTAGGACCAAATTTGTTAAACAAAGTGTCAAATTAATCAGCTCGACGAGATCTTTAAAATGACACAACACATCATGATTGCATCTTGTTGAATTTCCAAGACAAATAGTACTTTATGTGCTCAAACACAAAACTTTTGTGACTTTTCACACTTTGTAGATCGATAACTTCGGCAAATGAGACCCAAATTTGTTAAACAAAGTGTCAAATTAATCAGCTCGACGAGATCTTTAAAATGACACAACACATCATGATTGCATCTTGTTGAATTTCCAAGACAAATAGTACTTTATGTGCTCAAACACCCAACTTTTGTGACTTTTCACACTTTGTAGATCGATAACTTCGGCAAATGAGACCCAAATTTGTTAAACAAAGTGTCAAATTAATCAGCTCGACGAGATCTTTAAAATGACACAACACATCATGATTGCATCTTGTTGAATTTCCAAGACAAATAGTACTTTATGTGCTCAAACACCCAACTTTTGTGACTTTTCACACTTTGTAGATCGATAACTTCAGCAAATGAGGACCAAATTTGTTAAACAAAGTGTCAAATTAATCAGCTCGACGAGATCTTTAAAATAACACAACACATCATGATTGCATCTTGATGAATTTCCATGAAAAATAGTACTTTATGTGCTCAAACACACAACTTTTATGACTTTTCAAACTTTGAAGCTCGATAACTTCGGCAAATTAGGACCAAATTTGTTAAACAAAGTGTCACATTAATCAGCTCGACGAGATTTTGAAGATGTCACAACACATCATGATTGCATCTTGATGAATTTCCAAGACAAATAGTATTTTATATGCTCAAACACACAACTTTTATGACTTTTCAAACTTTGAAGCTCGATAACTTCGGTAAATTAGGACCAAATTTGTTAAACAAAGTGTCAAATTAATCAGCTCGACGAGATCTTTAAAATAACACAACACATCATGATTGCATCTTGATGAATTTCCATGAAAAATAGTACTTTATGTGCTCAAACACAAAACTTTTATGACTTTTCAAACTTTGAAGCTCGATAACTTCGGTAAATTAGGACCAAATTTGTTAAACAAAGTGTCAAATTAATCAGCTCGACGAGATCTTTAAAATAACACAACACATCACGATTGCATCTTGATGAATTTCCAAGACAAATAGTACTTTATGTGCTCAAACACACAACTTTTATGACTTTTCAAACTTTGAAGCTCGATAACTTCGGCAAATTAGGACCAAATTTGTTAAACAAAGTGTCAAATTAATCAGCTCGACGAGATTTTGAAGATGTCACAACACATCATGATTGCATCTTGATGAATTTCCAAGACAAATAGTACTTTATATGCTCAAACACACAACTTTTATGACTTTTCAAACTTTGAAGCTCGATAACTTCGGCAAATTAGGACCAAATTTGTTAAACAAAGTGTCAAATTAATCAGCTCGACGAGATCTTTAAAATAACACAACACATCATGATTGCATCTTGATGAATTTTCATGAAAAATAGTACTTTATGTGCTCAAACACAAAACTTTTGTGACTTTTCACACTTTGTAGATCGATAACTTCAGCAAATGAGGACCAAATTTGTTAAACAAAGTGTGAAATTAATCAGCTCGACGAGATCTTTAAAATGACACAACACATCATGATTGCATCTTGATGAATTTCCAAGACAAATAGTACTTTATGTGCTCAAACACCCAACTTTTGTGACTTTTCAAACTTTGAAGCTCGATAACTTCGGCAAATAAGAACCAAATTTGTTAAACAAAGTGTCAAATTAATCAGCTCGACGAGATCTTTAAAATGACACAACACATCATGATTGCATCTTGTTGAATTTCCAAGACAAATAGTACTTTATATGCTCAAACACCCAACTTTTGTGACTTTTCAAATTTTGAAGCTCGATAACTTCGGCAAATAAGAACCAAATTTGTTAAACAAAGTGTCAAATTAATCAGCTCGACGAGATCTTTAAAATGACACAACACATCATGATTGCATCTTGATGAATTTCCATGAAAAATAGTACTTTATGTGCTCAAACACACAACTTTTATGACTTTTCAAACTTTGAAGCTCGATAACTTCGGCAAATTAGGACCAAATTTGTTAAACAAAGTGTCACATTAATCAGCTCGACGAGATTTTGAAGATGTCACAACACATCATGATTGCATCTTGATGAATTTCCAAGACAAATAGTACTTTATGTGCTCAAACACACAACTTTTATGACTTTTCAAACTTTGAAGCTCGATAACTTCGGCAAATTAGGACCAAATTTGTTAAACAAAGTGTCAAATTAATCAGCTCGACGAGATCTTTAAAATGACACAACACATCATGATTGCATCTTGATGAATTTCCAAGACAAATAGTACTTTATGTGCTCAAACACACAACTTTTATGACTTTTCAAACTTTGAAGCTCGATAACTTCGGCAAATTAGGACCAAATTTGTTAAACAAAGTGTCACATTAATCAGCTCGTCGAGATGTTTGAGACGTCACAACAAATCATGATTGCATCTTGATGAATTTCCATGAAAAATAGTACTTTATGTGCTCAAACACAAAACTTTTGTGACTTTTCACACTTTGTAGATCGATAACTTCAGCAAATGAGGACCAAATTTGTTAAACAAAGTGTCAAATTAATCAGCTCGACGAGATCTTTAAAATAACACAACACATCATGATTGCATCTTGATGAATTTCCATGAAAAATAGTACTTTATGTGCTCAAACACACAACTTTTGTGACTTTTCAAACTTTGAAGCTCGATAACTTCGGTAAATTAGGACCAAATTTGTTAAACAAAGTGTCAAATTAATCAGCTCGACGAGATCTTTAAAATGACACAACACATCATGATTGCATCTTGATGAATTTCCATGAAAAATAGTACTTTATGTGCTCAAACACACAACTTTTATGACTTTTCAAACTTTGAAGCTCGATAACTTCGGCAAATTAGGACCAAATTTGTTAAACAAAGTGTCACATTAATCAGCTCGACGAGATTTTGAAGATGTCACAACACATCATGATTGCATCTTGATGAATTTCCAAGACAAATAGTACTTTATATGCTCAAACACACAACTTTTATGACTTTTCAAACTTTGAAGCTCGATAACTTCGGTAAATTAGGACCAAATTTGTTAAACAAAGTGTCAAATTAATCAGCTCGACGAGATCTTTAAAATAACACAACACATCATGATTGCATCTTGATGAATTTCCATGAAAAATAGTACTTTATGTGCTCAAACACAAAACTTTTATGACTTTTCAAACTTTGAAGCTCGATAACTTCGGTAAATTAGGACCAAATTTGTTAAACAAAGTGTCAAATTAATCAGCTCGACGAGATCTTTAAAATAACACAACACATCATGATTGCATCTTGATGAATTTCCAAGACAAATAGTACTTTATGTGCTCAAACACCCAACTTTTGTGACTTTTCACACTTTGTAGATCGATAACTTCAGCAAATGAGGACCAAATTTGTTAAACAAAGTGTCAAATTAATCAGCTCGACGAGATCTTTAAAATAACACAACACATCATGATTGCATCTTGATGAATTTCCATGAAAAATAGTACTTTATGTGCTCAAACACACAACTTTTATGACTTTTCAAACTTTGAAGCTCGATAACTTCGGCAAATTAGGACCAAATTTGTTAAACAAAGTGTCACATTAATCAGCTCGACGAGATTTTGAAGATGTCACAACACATCATGATTGCATCTTGATGAATTTCCAAGACAAATAGTACTTTATATGCTCAAACACACAACTTTTATGACTTTTCAAACTTTGAAGCTCGATAACTTCGGTAAATTAGGACCAAATTTGTTAAACAAAGTGTCAAATTAATCAGCTCGACGAGATCTTTAAAATAACACAACACATCATGATTGCATCTTGATGAATTTCCATGAAAAATAGTACTTTATGTGCTCAAACACAAAACTTTTATGACTTTTCAAACTTTGAAGCTCGATAACTTCGGTAAATTAGGACCAAATTTGTTAAACAAAGTGTCAAATTAATCAGCTCGACGAGATCTTTAAAATAACACGACACATCATGATTGCATCTTGATGAATTTCCAAGACAAATAGTACTTTATGTGCTCAAACACACAACTTTTATGACTTTTCAAACTTTGAAGCTCGATAACTTCGGCAAATTAGGACCAAATTTGTTAAACAAAGTGTCAAATTAATCAGCTCGACGAGATTTTGAAGATGTCACAACACATCATGATTGCATCTTGATGAATTTCCAAGACAAATAGTACTTTATATGCTCAAACACACAACTTTTATGACTTTTCAAACTTTGAAGCTCGATAACTTCGGTAAATTAGGACCAAATTTGTTAAACAAAGTGTCAAATTAATCAGCTCGACGAGATCTTTAAAATAACACGACACATCATGATTGCATCTTGATGAATTTCCAAGACAAATAGTACTTTATGTGCTCAAACACACAACTTTTATGACTTTTCAAACTTTGAAGCTCGATAACTTCGGCAAATTAGGACCAAATTTGTTAAACAAAGTGTCAAATTAATCAGCTCGACGAGATCTTTAAAATGACACAACACATCATGATTGCATCTTGATGAATTTCCAAGACAAATAGTACTTTATATGCTCAAACACACAACTTTTATGACTTTTCAAACTTTGAAGCTCGATAACTTCGGTAAATTAGGACCAAATTTGTTAAACAAAGTGTCAAATTAATCAGCTCGACGAGATCTTTAAAATAACACAACACATCATGATTGCATCTTGATGAATTTCCATGAAAAATAGTACTTTATGTGCTCAAACACAAAACTTTTATGACTTTTCAAACTTTGAAGCTCGATAACTTCGGTAAATTAGGACCAAATTTGTTAAACAAAGTGTCAAATTAATCAGCTCGACGAAATCTTTAAAATGACACAACACATCATGATTGCATCTTGTTGAATTTCCAAGACAAATAGTACTTTATGTGCTCAAACACAAAACTTTTGTGACTTTTCACACTTTGTAGATCGATAACTTCGGCAAATGAGACCCAAATTTGTTAAACAAAGTGTCAAATTAATCAGCTCGACGAGATCTTTAAAATGACACAACACATCATGATTGCATCTTGTTGAATTTCCAAGACAAATAGTACTTTATGTGCTCAAACACCCAACTTTTGTGACTTTTCACACTTTGTAGATCGATAACTTCAGCAAATGAGGACCAAATTTGTTAAACAAAGTGTCACATTAATCAGCTCGTCGAGATGTTTGAGACGTCACAACAAATCATGATTGCATCTTGATGAATTTCCATGAAAAATAGTACTTTATGTGCTCAAACACAAAACTTTTGTGACTTTTCACACTTTGTAGATCGATAACTTCAGCAAATGAGGACCAAATTTGTTAAACAAAGTGTCAAATTAATCAGCTCGACGAGATCTTTAAAATGACACAACACATCATGATTGCATCTTGATGAATTTCCAAGACAAATAGTACTTTATGTGCTCAAACACACAACTTTTATGACTTTTCAAACTTTGAAGCTCGATAACTTCGGCAAATTAGGACCAAATTTGTTAAACAAAGTGTCACATTAATCAGCTCGTCGAGATGTTTGAGACGTCACAACAAATCATGATTGCATCTTGATGAATTTCCATGAAAAATAGTACTTTATGTGCTCAAACACACAACTTTTATGACTTTTCAAACTTTGAAGCTCGATAACTTCGGCAAATTAGGACCAAATTTGTTAAACAAAGTGTCAAATTAATCAGCTCGACGAGATTTTGAAGATGTCACAACACATCATGATTGCATCTTGATGAATTTCCAAGACAAATAGTACTTTATATGCTCAAACACACAACTTTTATGACTTTTCAAACTTTGAAGCTCGATAACTTCGGCAAATTAGGACCAAATTTGTTAAACAAAGTGTCAAATTAATCAGCTCGACGAGATCTTTAAAATAACACAACACATCATGATTGCATCTTGATGAATTTCCATGAAAAATAGTACTTTATGTGCTCAAACACAAAACTTTTGTGACTTTTCACACTTTGTAGATCGATAACTTCAGCAAATGAGGACCAAATTTGTTAAACAAAGTGTGAAATTAATCAGCTCGACGAGATCTTTAAAATGACACAACACATCATGATTGCATCTTGATGAATTTCCAAGACAAATAGTACTTTATGTGCTCAAACACCCAACTTTTGTGACTTTTCAAACTTTGAAGCTCGATAACTTCGGCAAATAAGAACCAAATTTGTTAAACAAAGTGTCAAATTAATCAGCTCGACGAGATCTTTAAAATGACACAACACATCATGCTTGCATCTTGATGAATTTCCAAGACAAATAGTACTTTATGTGCTCAAACACACAACTTTTATGACTTTTCAAACTTTGAAGCTCGATAACTTCGGCAAATTAGGACCAAATTTGTTAAACAAAGTGTCACATTAATCAGCTCGTCGAGATGTTTGAGACGTCACAACAAATCATGATTGCATCTTGATGAATTTCCATGAAAAATAGTACTTTATGTGCTCAAACACAAAACTTTTGTGACTTTTCACACTTTGTAGATCGATAACTTCAGCAAATGAGGACCAAATTTGTTAAACAAAGTGTCAAATTAATCAGCTCGACGAGATCTTTAAAATAACATAACACATCATGATTGCATCTTGATGAATTTCCATGAAAAATAGTACTTTATGTGCTCAAACACACAACTTTTGTGACTTTTCAAACTTTGAAGCTCGATAACTTCGGTAAATTAGGACCAAATTTGTTAAACAAAGTGTCAAATTAATCAGCTCGACGAGATCTTTAAAATGACACAACACATCATGATTGCATCTTGATGAATTTCCATGAAAAATAGTACTTTATGTGCTCAAACACACAACTTTTATGACTTTTCAAACTTTGAAGCTCGATAACTTCGGCAAATTAGGACCAAATTTGTTAAACAAGGTGTCACATTAATCAGCTCGACGAGATTTTGAAGATGTCACAACACATCATGATTGCATCTTGATGAATTTCCAAGACAAATAGTACTTTATATGCTCAAACACACAACTTTTATGACTTTTCAAACTTTGAAGCTCGATAACTTCGGTAAATTAGGACCAAATTTGTTAAACAAAGTGTCAAATTAATCAGCTCGACGAGATCTTTAAAATAACACAACACATCATGATTGCATCTTGATGAATTTCCATGAAAAATAGTACTTTATGTGCTCAAACACAAAACTTTTATGACTTTTCAAACTTTGAAGCTCGATAACTTCGGTAAATTAGGACCAAATTTGTTAAACAAAGTGTCAAATTAATCAGCTCGACGAAATCTTTAAAATGACACAACACATCATGATTGCATCTTGTTGAATTTCCAAGACAAATAGTACTTTATGTGCTCAAACACAAAACTTTTGTGACTTTTCACACTTTGTAGATCGATAACTTCGGCAAATGAGACCCAAATTTGTTAAACAAAGTGTCAAATTAATCAGCTCGACGAGATCTTTAAAATGACACAACACATCATGATTGCATCTTGATGAATTTCCATGAAAAATAGTACTTTATGTGCTCAAACACACAACTTTTATGACTTTTCAAACTTTGAAGCTCGATAACTTCGGCAAATTAGGACCAAATTTGTTAAACAAGGTGTCACATTAATCAGCTCGACGAGATTTTGAAGATGTCACAACACATCATGATTGCATCTTGATGAATTTCCAAGACAAATAGTACTTTATATGCTCAAACACACAACTTTTATGACTTTTCAAACTTTGAAGCTCGATAACTTCGGTAAATTAGGACCAAATTTGTTAAACAAAGTGTCAAATTAATCAGCTCGACGAGATCTTTAAAATAACACAACACATCATGATTGCATCTTGATGAATTTCCATGAAAAATAGTACTTTATGTGCTCAAACACAAAACTTTTATGACTTTTCAAACTTTGAAGCTCGATAACTTCGGTAAATTAGGACCAAATTTGTTAAACAAAGTGTCAAATTAATCAGCTCGACGAGATCTTTAAAATAACACAACACATCATGATTGCATCTTGATGAATTTCCAAGACAAATAGTACTTTATGTGCTCAAACACCCAACTTTTGTGACTTTTCACACTTTGTAGATCGATAACTTCAGCAAATGAGGACCAAATTTGTTAAACAAAGTGTCAAATTAATCAGCTCGACGAGATCTTTAAAATAACACAACACATCATGATTGCATCTTGATGAATTTCCATGAAAAATAGTACTTTATGTGCTCAAACACACAACTTTTATGACTTTTCAAACTTTGAAGCTCGATAACTTCGGCAAATTAGGACCAAATTTGTTAAACAAAGTGTCACATTAATCAGCTCGACGAGATTTTGAAGATGTCACAACACATCATGATTGCATCTTGATGAATTTCCAAGACAAATAGTACTTTATATGCTCAAACACACAACTTTTATGACTTTTCAAACTTTGAAGCTCGATAACTTCGGTAAATTAGGACCAAATTTGTTAAACAAAGTGTCAAATTAATCAGCTCGACGAGATCTTTAAAATAACACGACACATCATGATTGCATCTTGATGAATTTCCAAGACAAATAGTACTTTATGTGCTCAAACACACAACTTTTATGACTTTTCAAACTTTGAAGCTCGATAACTTCGGCAAATTAGGACCAAATTTGTTAAACAAAGTGTCAAATTAATCAGCTCGACGAGATTTTGAAGATGTCACAACACATCATGATTGCATCTTGATGAATTTCCAAGACAAATAGTACTTTATATGCTCAAACACACAACTTTTATGACTTTTCAAACTTTGAAGCTCGATAACTTCGGCAAATTAGGACCAAATTTGTTAAACAAAGTGTCAAATTAATCAGCTCGACGAGATCTTTAAAATAACACAACACATCATGATTGCATCTTGATGAATTTCCATGAAAAATAGTACTTTATGTGCTCAAACACAAAACTTTTGTGACTTTTCACACTTTGTAGATCGATAACTTCAGCAAATGAGGACCAAATTTGTTAAACAAAGTGTGAAATTAATCAGCTCGACGAGATCTTTAAAATGACACAACACATCATGATTGCATCTTGATGAATTTCCAAGACAAATAGTACTTTATGTGCTCAAACACCCAACTTTTGTGACTTTTCAAACTTTGAAGCTCGATAACTTCGGCAAATAAGAACCAAATTTGTTAAACAAAGTGTCAAATTAATCAGCTCGACGAGATCTTTAAAATGACACAACACATCATGCTTGCATCTTGATGAATTTCCAAGACAAATAGTACTTTATGTGCTCAAACACACAACTTTTATGACTTTTCAAACTTTGAAGCTCGATAACTTCGGCAAATTAGGACCAAATTTGTTAAACAAAGTGTCACATTAATCAGCTCGTCGAGATGTTTGAGACGTCACAACAAATCATGATTGCATCTTGATGAATTTCCATGAAAAATAGTACTTTATGTGCTCAAACACAAAACTTTTGTGACTTTTCACACTTTGTAGATCGATAACTTCAGCAAATGAGGACCAAATTTGTTAAACAAAGTGTCAAATTAATCAGCTCGACGAGATCTTTAAAATAACATAACACATCATGATTGCATCTTGATGAATTTCCATGAAAAATAGTACTTTATGTGCTCAAACACACAACTTTTGTGACTTTTCAAACTTTGAAGCTCGATAACTTCGGTAAATTAGGACCAAATTTGTTAAACAAAGTGTCAAATTAATCAGCTCGACGAGATCTTTAAAATGACACAACACATCATGATTGCATCTTGATGAATTTCCATGAAAAATAGTACTTTATGTGCTCAAACACACAACTTTTATGACTTTTCAAACTTTGAAGCTCGATAACTTCGGCAAATTAGGACCAAATTTGTTAAACAAGGTGTCACATTAATCAGCTCGACGAGATTTTGAAGATGTCACAACACATCATGATTGCATCTTGATGAATTTCCAAGACAAATAGTACTTTATATGCTCAAACACACAACTTTTATGACTTTTCAAACTTTGAAGCTCGATAACTTCGGTAAATTAGGACCAAATTTGTTAAACAAAGTGTCAAATTAATCAGCTCGACGAGATCTTTAAAATAACACAACACATCATGATTGCATCTTGATGAATTTCCATGAAAAATAGTACTTTATGTGCTCAAACACAAAACTTTTATGACTTTTCAAACTTTGAAGCTCGATAACTTCGGTAAATTAGGACCAAATTTGTTAAACAAAGTGTCAAATTAATCAGCTCGACGAAATCTTTAAAATGACACAACACATCATGATTGCATCTTGTTGAATTTCCAAGACAAATAGTACTTTATGTGCTCAAACACAAAACTTTTGTGACTTTTCACACTTTGTAGATCGATAACTTCGGCAAATGAGACCCAAATTTGTTAAACAAAGTGTCAAATTAATCAGCTCGACGAGATCTTTAAAATGACACAACACATCATGATTGCATCTTGTTGAATTTCCAAGACAAATAGTACTTTATGTGCTCAAACACCCAACTTTTGTGACTTTTCACACTTTGTAGATCGATAACTTCAGCAAATGAGGACCAAATTTGTTAAACAAAGTGTCACATTAATCAGCTCGTCGAGATGTTTGAGACGTCACAACAAATCATGATTGCATCTTGATGAATTTCCATGAAAAATAGTACTTTATGTGCTCAAACACAAAACTTTTGTGACTTTTCACACTTTGTAGATCGATAACTTCAGCAAATGAGGACCAAATTTGTTAAACAAAGTGTCAAATTAATCAGCTCGACGAGATCTTTAAAATGACACAACACATCATGATTGCATCTTGATGAATTTCCAAGACAAATAGTACTTTATGTGCTCAAACACACAACTTTTATGACTTTTCAAACTTTGAAGCTCGATAACTTCGGCAAATTAGGACCAAATTTGTTAAACAAAGTGTCACATTAATCAGCTCGTCGAGATGTTTGAGACGTCACAACAAATCATGATTGCATCTTGATGAATTTCCATGAAAAATAGTACTTTATGTGCTCAAACACAAAACTTTTGTGACTTTTCACACTTTGTAGATCGATAACTTCAGCAAATGAGGACCAAATTTGTTAAACAAAGTGTCAAATTAATCAGCTCGACGAGATCTTTAAAATAACACAACACATCATGATTGCATCTTGATGAATTTCCATGAAAAATAGTACTTTATGTGCTCAAACACACAACTTTTGTGACTTTTCAAACTTTGAAGCTCGATAACTTCGGTAAATTAGGACCAAATTTGTTAAACAAAGTGTCAAATTAATCAGCTCGACGAGATCTTTAAAATGACACAACACATCATGATTGCATCTTGATGAATTTTCATGAAAAATAGTACTTTATGTGCTCAAACACACAACTTTTATGACTTTTCAAACTTTGAAGCTCGATAACTTCGGCAAATTAGGACCAAATTTGTTAAACAAAGTGTCACATTAATCAGCTCGACGAGATTTTGAAGATGTCACAACACATCATGATTGCATCTTGATGAATTTCCAAGACAAATAGTACTTTATATGCTCAAACACACAACTTTTATGACTTTTCAAACTTTGAAGCTCGATAACTTCGGTAAATTAGGACCAAATTTGTTAAACAAAGTGTCAAATTAATCAGCTCGACGAGATCTTTAAAATAACACAACACATCATGATTGCATCTTGATGAATTTCCATGAAAAATAGTACTTTATGTGCTCAAACACAAAACTTTTATGACTTTTCAAACTTTGAAGCTCGATAACTTCGGTAAATTAGGACCAAATTTGTTAAACAAAGTGTCAAATTAATCAGCTCGACGAGATCTTTAAAATAACACAACACATCATGATTGCATCTTGATGAATTTCCAAGACAAATAGTACTTTATGTGCTCAAACACCCAACTTTTGTGACTTTTCACACTTTGTAGATCGATAACTTCAGCAAATGAGGACCAAATTTGTTAAACAAAGTGTCAAATTAATCAGCTCGACGAGATCTTTAAAATAACACAACACATCATGATTGCATCTTGATGAATTTCCATGAAAAATAGTACTTTATGTGCTCAAACACACAACTTTTATGACTTTTCAAACTTTGAAGCTCGATAACTTCGGCAAATTAGGACCAAATTTGTTAAACAAAGTGTCACATTAATCAGCTCGACGAGATTTTGAAGATGTCACAACACATCATGATTGCATCTTGATGAATTTCCAAGACAAATAGTACTTTATATGCTCAAACACACAACTTTTATGACTTTTCAAACTTTGAAGCTCGATAACTTCGGTAAATTAGGACCAAATTTGTTAAACAAAGTGTCAAATTAATCAGCTCGACGAGATCTTTAAAATAACACGACACATCATGATTGCATCTTGATGAATTTCCAAGACAAATAGTACTTTATGTGCTCAAACACACAACTTTTATGACTTTTCAAACTTTGAAGCTCGATAACTTCGGCAAATTAGGACCAAATTTGTTAAACAAAGTGTCAAATTAATCAGCTCGACGAGATTTTGAAGATGTCACAACACATCATGATTGCATCTTGATGAATTTCCAAGACAAATAGTACTTTATATGCTCAAACACACAACTTTTATGACTTTTCAAACTTTGAAGCTCGATAACTTCGGCAAATTAGGACCAAATTTGTTAAACAAAGTGTCAAATTAATCAGCTCGACGAGATCTTTAAAATAACACAACACATCATGATTGCATCTTGATGAATTTCCATGAAAAATAGTACTTTATGTGCTCAAACACAAAACTTTTGTGACTTTTCACACTTTGTAGATCGATAACTTCAGCAAATGAGGACCAAATTTGTTAAACAAAGTGTGAAATTAATCAGCTCGACGAGATCTTTAAAATGACACAACACATCATGATTGCATCTTGATGAATTTCCAAGACAAATAGTACTTTATGTGCTCAAACACCCAACTTTTGTGACTTTTCAAACTTTGAAGCTCGATAACTTCGGCAAATAAGAACCAAATTTGTTAAACAAAGTGTCAAATTAATCAGCTCGACGAGATCTTTAAAATGACACAACACATCATGCTTGCATCTTGATGAATTTCCAAGACAAATAGTACTTTATGTGCTCAAACACACAACTTTTATGACTTTTCAAACTTTGAAGCTCGATAACTTCGGCAAATTAGGACCAAATTTGTTAAACAAAGTGTCACATTAATCAGCTCGTCGAGATGTTTGAGACGTCACAACAAATCATGATTGCATCTTGATGAATTTCCATGAAAAATAGTACTTTATGTGCTCAAACACAAAACTTTTGTGACTTTTCACACTTTGTAGATCGATAACTTCAGCAAATGAGGACCAAATTTGTTAAACAAAGTGTCAAATTAATCAGCTCGACGAGATCTTTAAAATAACATAACACATCATGATTGCATCTTGATGAATTTCCATGAAAAATAGTACTTTATGTGCTCAAACACACAACTTTTGTGACTTTTCAAACTTTGAAGCTCGATAACTTCGGTAAATTAGGACCAAATTTGTTAAACAAAGTGTCAAATTAATCAGCTCGACGAGATCTTTAAAATGACACAACACATCATGATTGCATCTTGATGAATTTCCATGAAAAATAGTACTTTATGTGCTCAAACACAAAACTTTTATGACTTTTCAAACTTTGAAGCTCGATAACTTCGGCAAATTAGGACCAAATTTGTTAAACAAAGTGTCAAATTAATCAGCACGACGAGATCTTTAAAATGACACAACACATCATGATTGCATCTTGTTGAATTTCCAAGACAAATAGTACTTTATGTGCTCAAACACCCAACTTTTGTGACTTTTCACACTTTGTAGATCGATAACTTCAGCAAATGAGGACCAAATTTGTTAAACAAAGTGTCACATTAATCAGCTCGTCGAGATGTTTGAGACGTCACAACAAATCATGATTGCATCTTGATGAATTTCCATGAAAAATAGTACTTTATGTGCTCAAACACAAAACTTTTATGACTTTTCAAACTTTGAAGCTCGATAACTTCGGCAAATTAGGACCAAATTTGTTAAACAAAGTGTCAAATTAATCAGCACGACGAGATCTTTAAAATAACACAACATATCATGATTGCATCTTGATGAATTTCCATGAAAAATAGTACTTTATGTGCTCAGACACACAACTTTTGTGACTTTTCAAACTTTGAAGCTCGATAACTTCGGCAAATAAGGACCAAATTTGTTAAACAAAGTGTCAAATTAATCAGCTCGACGAGATCTTTAAAATGACACAACACATCATGATTGCATCTTGATGAATTTCCAAGACAAATAGTACTTTATGTGCTCAAACACAAAACTTTTGTGACTTTTCACACTTTGTAGATCGATAACTTCGGCAAATGAGACCCAAATTTGTTAAACAAAGTGTCAAATTAATCAGCTCGACGAGATCTTTAAAATGACACAACACATCATGATTGCATCTTGTTGAATTTCCAAGACAAATAGTACTTTATGTGCTCAAACACCCAACTTTTGTGACTTTTCACACTTTGTAGATCGATAACTTCAGCAAATGAGGACCAAATTTGTTAAACAAAGTGTCAAATTAATCAGCTCGACGAGATCTTTAAAATAACATAACACATCATGATTGCATCTTGATGAATTTCCATGAAAAATAGTACTTTATGTGCTCAAACACACAACTTTTGTGACTTTTCAAACTTTGAAGCTCGATAACTTCGGTAAATTAGGACCAAATTTGTTAAACAAAGTGTCAAATTAATCAGCTCGACGAGATCTTTAAAATGACACAACACATCATGATTGCATCTTGATGAATTTCCATGAAAAATAGTACTTTATGTGCTCAAACACACAACTTTTATGACTTTTCAAACTTTGAAGCTCGATAACTTCGGCAAATTAGGACCAAATTTGTTAAACAAGGTGTCACATTAATCAGCTCGACGAGATTTTGAAGATGTCACAACACATCATGATTGCATCTTGATGAATTTCCAAGACAAATAGTACTTTATATGCTCAAACACACAACTTTTATGACTTTTCAAACTTTGAAGCTCGATAACTTCGGTAAATTAGGACCAAATTTGTTAAACAAAGTGTCAAATTAATCAGCTCGACGAGATCTTTAAAATAACACAACACATCATGATTGCATCTTGATGAATTTCCATGAAAAATAGTACTTTATGTGCTCAAACACAAAACTTTTATGACTTTTCAAACTTTGAAGCTCGATAACTTCGGCAAATTAGGACCAAATTTGTTAAACAAAGTGTCAAATTAATCAGCACGACGAGATCTTTAAAATAACACAACATATCATGATTGCATCTTGATGAATTTCCATGAAAAATAGTACTTTATGTGCTCAGACACACAACTTTTGTGACTTTTCAAACTTTGAAGCTCGATAACTTCGGCAAATAAGGACCAAATTTGTTAAACAAAGTGTCAAATTAATCAGCTCGACGAGATCTTTAAAATGACACAACACATCATGATTGCATCTTGATGAATTTCCAAGACAAATAGTACTTTATGTGCTCAAACACAAAACTTTTGTGACTTTTCACACTTTGTAGATCGATAACTTCGGCAAATGAGACCCAAATTTGTTAAACAAAGTGTCAAATTAATCAGCTCGTCGAGATGTTTGAGACGTCACAACAAATCATGATTGCATCTTGATGAATTTCCATGAAAAATAGTACTTTATGTGCTCAAACACAAAACTTTTGTGACTTTTCACACTTTGTAGATCGATAACTTCAGCAAATGAGGACCAAATTTGTTAAACAAAGTGTCAAATTAATCAGCTCTACGAGATCTTTAAAATAACATAACACATCATGATTGCATCTTGATGAATTTCCATGAAAAATAGTACTTTATGTGCTCAAACACACAACTTTTGTGACTTTTCAAACTTTGAAGCTCGATAACTTCGGTAAATTAGGACCAAATTTGTTAAACAAAGTGTCAAATTAATCAGCTCGACGAGATCTTTAAAATGACACAACACATCATGATTGCATCTTGATGAATTTCCATGAAAAATAGTACTTTATGTGCTCAAACACACAACTTTTATGACTTTTCAAACTTTGAAGCTCGATAACTTCGGCAAATTAGGACCAAATTTGTTAAACAAGGTGTCACATTAATCAGCTCGACGAGATTTTGAAGATGTCACAACACATCATGATTGCATCTTGATGAATTTCCAAGACAAATAGTAGTTTATATGCTCAAACACACAACTTTTATGACTTTTCAAACTTTGAAGCTCGATAACTTCGGTAAATTAGGACCAAATTTGTTAAACAAAGTGTCAAATTAATCAGCTCGACGAGATCTTTAAAATAACACAACACATCATGATTGCATCTTGATGAATTTCCATGAAAAATAGTACTTTATGTGCTCAAACACAAAACTTTTATGACTTTTCAAACTTTGAAGCTCGATAACTTCGGCAAATTAGGACCAAATTTGTTAAACAAAGTGTCAAATTAATCAGCACGACGAGATCTTTAAAATAACACAACATATCATGATTGCATCTTGATGAATTTCCATGAAAAATAGTACTTTATGTGCTCAGACACACAACTTTTGTGACTTTTCAAACTTTGAAGCTCGATAACTTCGGCAAATAAGGACCAAATTTGTTAAACAAAGTGTCAAATTAATCAGCTCGACGAGATCTTTAAAATGACACAACACATCATGATTGCATCTTGATGAATTTCCAAGACAAATAGTACTTTATGTGCTCAAACACAAAACTTTTGTGACTTTTCACACTTTGTAGATCGATAACTTCGGCAAATGAGACCCAAATTTGTTAAACAAAGTGTCACATTAATCAGCTCGTCGAGATGTTTGAGACGTCACAACAAATCATGATTGCATCTTGATGAATTTCCATGAAAAATAGTACTTTATGTGCTCAAACACAAAACTTTTGTGACTTTTCACACTTTGTAGATCGATAACTTCAGCAAATGAGGACCAAATTTGTTAAACAAAGTGTCAAATTAATCAGCTCGACGAGATCTTTAAAATAACACAACACATCATGATTGCATCTTGATGAATTTCCATGAAAAATAGTACTTTATGTGCTCAAACACAAAACTTTTGTGACTTTTCACACTTTGTAGATCGATAACTTCAGCAAATGAGGACCAAATTTGTTAAACAAAGTGTGAAATTAATCAGCTCGACGAGATCTTTAAAATGACACAACACATCATGATTGCATCTTGATGAATTTCCAAGACAAATAGTACTTTATATGCTCAAACACACAACTTTTATGACTTTTCAAACTTTGAAGCTCGATAACTTCGGTAAATTAGGACCAAATTTGTTAAACAAAGTGTCAAATTAATCAGCTCGACGAGATCTTTAAAATAACACAACACATCATGATTGCATCTTGATGAATTTCCATGAAAAATAGTACTTTATGTGCTCAAACACAAAACTTTTGTGACTTTTCACACTTTGTAGATCGATAACTTCAGCAAATGAGGACCAAATTTGTTAAACAAAGTGTCAAATTAATCAGCTCGACGAGATCTTTAAAATAACATAACACATCATGATTGCATCTTGATGAATTTCCATGAAAAATAGTACTTTATGTGCTCAAACACACAACTTTTGTGACTTTTCAAACTTTGAAGCTCGATAACTTCGGTAAATTAGGACCAAATTTGTTAAACAAAGTGTCAAATTAATCAGCTCGACGAGATCTTTAAAATGACACAACACATCATGATTGCATCTTGATGAATTTCCATGAAAAATAGTACTTTATGTGCTCAAACACACAACTTTTATGACTTTTCAAACTTTGAAGCTCGATAACTTCGGCAAATTAGGACCAAATTTGTTAAACAAGGTGTCACATTAATCAGCTCGACGAGATTTTGAAGATGTCACAACACATCATGATTGCATCTTGATGAATTTCCAAGACAAATAGTACTTTATATGCTCAAACACACAACTTTTATGACTTTTCAAACTTTGAAGCTCGATAACTTCGGTAAATTAGGACCAAATTTGTTAAACAAAGTGTCAAATTAATCAGCTCGACGAGATCTTTAAAATAACACAACACATCATGATTGCATCTTGATGAATTTCCATGAAAAATAGTACTTTATGTGCTCAAACACAAAACTTTTATGACTTTTCAAACTTTGAAGCTCGATAACTTCGGCAAATTAGGACCAAATTTGTTAAACAAAGTGTCAAATTAATCAGCACGACGAGATCTTTAAAATAACACAACATATCATGATTGCATCTTGATGAATTTCCATGAAAAATAGTACTTTATGTGCTCAGACACACAACTTTTGTGACTTTTCAAACTTTGAAGCTCGATAACTTCGGCAAATAAGGACCAAATTTGTTAAACAAAGTGTCAAATTAATCAGCTCGACGAGATCTTTAAAATGACACAACACATCATGATTGCATCTTGATGAATTTCCAAGACAAATAGTACTTTATGTGCTCAAACACACAACTTTTATGACTTTTCAAACTTTGAAGCTCGATAACTTCGGCAAATTAGGACCAAATTTGTTAAACAAAGTGTCACATTAATCAGCTCGTCGAGATGTTTGAGACGTCACAACAAATCATGATTGCATCTTGATGAATTTCCATGAAAAATAGTACTTTATGTGCTCAAACACAAAACTTTTGTGACTTTTCACACTTTGTAGATCGATAACTTCAGCAAATGAGGACCAAATTTGTTAAACAAAGTGTCAAATTAATCAGCTCTACGAGATCTTTAAAATAACATAACACATCATGATTGCATCTTGATGAATTTCCATGAAAAATAGTACTTTATGTGCTCAGACACACAACTTTTGTGACTTTTCAAACTTTGAAGCTCGATAACTTCGGCAAATAAGGACCAAATTTGTTAAACAAAGTGTCAAATTAATCAGCTCGACGAGATCTTTAAAATGACACAACACATCATGATTGCATCTTGATGAATTTCCAAGACAAATAGTACTTTATGTGCTCAAACACAAAACTTTTGTGACTTTTCACACTTTGTAGATCGATAACTTCGGCAAATGAGACCCAAATTTGTTAAACAAAGTGTCAAATTAATCAGCTCGACGAGATCTTTAAAATGACACAACACATCATGATTGCATCTTGTTGAATTTCCAAGACAAATAGTACTTTATGTGCTCAAACACCCAACTTTTGTGACTTTTCACACTTTGTAGATCGATAACTTCAGCAAATGAGGACCAAATTTGTTAAACAAAGTGTCAAATTAATCAGCTCGACGAGATCTTTAAAATAACACAACACATCATGATTGCATCTTGATGAATTTCCATGAAAAATAGTACTTTATGTGCTCAAACACACAACTTTTGTGACTTTTCAAACTTTGAAGCTCGATAACTTCGGTAAATTAGGACCAAATTTGTTAAACAAAGTGTCAAATTAATCAGCTCGACGAGATCTTTAAAATGACACAACACATCATGATTGCATCTTGATGAATTTCCATGAAAAATAGTACTTTATGTGCTCAAACACAAAACTTTTGTGACTTTTCACACTTTGTAGATCGATAACTTCAGCAAATGAGGACCAAATTTGTTAAACAAAGTGTGAAATTAATCAGCTCGACGAGATCTTTAAAATGACACAACACATCATGATTGCATCTTGATGAATTTCCAAGACAAATAGTACTTTATGTGCTCAAACACCCAACTTTTGTGACTTTTCCAACTTTGAAGCTCGATAACTTCGGCAAATTAGGACCAAATTTGTTAAACAAAGTGTCAAATTAATCAGCTCGACGAGATCTTTAAAATAACACAACACATCATGATTGCATCTTGTTGAATTTCCAAGACAAATAGTACTTTATGTGCTCAAACACCCAACTTTTGTGACTTTTCACACTTTGTAGATCGATAACTTCAGCAAATGAGGACCAAATTTGTTAAACAAAGTGTCAAATTAATCAGCTCGACGAGATCTTTAAAATAACACAACACATCATGATTGCATCTTGATGAATTTCCATGAAAAATAGTACTTTATGTGCTCAAACACACAACTTTTATGACTTTTCAAACTTTGAAGCTCGATAACTTCGGCAAATTAGGACCAAATTTGTTAAACAAAGTGTCACATTAATCAGCTCGACGAGATTTTGAAGATGTCACAACACATCATGATTGCATCTTGATGAATTTCCAAGACAAATAGTACTTTATATGCTCAAACACACAACTTTTATGACTTTTCAAACTTTGAAGCTCGATAACTTCGGTAAATTAGGACCAAATTTGTTAAACAAAGTGTCAAATTAATCAGCTCGACGAGATCTTTAAAATAACACAACACATCATGATTGCATCTTGATGAATTTCCATGAAAAATAGTACTTTATGTGCTCAAACACACAACTTTTATGACTTTTCAAACTTTGAAGCTCGATAACTTCGGCAAATTAGGACCAAATTTGTTAAACAAGGTGTCACATTAATCAGCTCGACGAGATTTTGAAGATGTCACAACACATCATGATTGCATCTTGATGAATTTCCAAGACAAATAGTAGTTTATATGCTCAAACACACAACTTTTATGACTTTTCAAACTTTGAAGCTCGATAACTTCGGTAAATTAGGACCAAATTTGTTAAACAAAGTGTCAAATTAATCAGCTCGACGAGATCTTTAAAATAACACAACACATCATGATTGCATCTTGATGAATTTCCATGAAAAATAGTACTTTATGTGCTCAAACACAAAACTTTTATGACTTTTCAAACTTTGAAGCTCGATAACTTCGGCAAATTAGGACCAAATTTGTTAAACAAAGTGTCAAATTAATCAGCACGACGAGATCTTTAAAATAACACAACATATCATGATTGCATCTTGATGAATTTCCATGAAAAATAGTACTTTATGTGCTCAGACACACAACTTTTGTGACTTTTCAAACTTTGAAGCTCGATAACTTCGGCAAATAAGGACCAAATTTGTTAAACAAAGTGTCAAATTAATCAGCTCGACGAGATCTTTAAAATGACACAACACATCATTATTGCATCTTGATGAATTTCCAAGACAAATAGTACTTTATGTGCTCAAACACAAAACTTTTGTGACTTTTCACACTTTGTAGATCGATAAATTCGGCAAATGAGACCCAAATTTGTTAAACAAAGTGTCAAATTAATCAGCTCGACGAGATCTTTAAAATGACACAACACATCATGATTGCATCTTGTTGAATTTCCAAGACAAATAGTACTTTATGTGCTCAAACACCCAACTTTTGTGACTTTTCACACTTTGTAGATCGATAACTTCAGCAAATGAGGACCAAATTTGTTAAACAAAGTGTCAAATTAATCAGCTCGACGAGATTTTGAAGATGTCACAACACATCATGATTGCATCTTGATGAATTTCCATGAAAAATAGTACTTTATGTGCTCAAACACAAAACTTTTGTGACTTTTCACACTTTGTAGATCGATAACTTCAGCAAATGAGGACCAAATTTGTTAAACAAAGTGTCAAATTAATCAGCTCGACGAGATCTTTAAAATAACACAACACATCATGATTGCATCTTGATGAATTTCCATGAAAAATAGTACTTTATGTGCTCAGACACACAACTTTTGTGACTTTTCAAACTTTGAAGCTCGATAACTTCGGCAAATAAGGACCAAATTTGTTAAACAAAGTGTCAAATTAATCAGCTCGACGAGATCTTTAAAATGACACAACACATCATGATTGCATCTTGATGAATTTCCAAGACAAATAGTACTTTATGTGCTCAAACACAAAACTTTTGTGACTTTTCACACTTTGTAGATCGATAACTTCGGCAAATGAGACCCAAATTTGTTAAACAAAGTGTCAAATTAATCAGCTCGACGAGATCTTTAAAATGACACAACACATCATGATTGCATCTTGTTGAATTTCCAAGACAAATAGTACTTTATGTGCTCAAACACCCAACTTTTGTGACTTTTCACACTTTGTAGATCGATAACTTCAGCAAATGAGGACCAAATTTGTTAAACAAAGTGTCAAATTAATCAGCTCGACGAGATCTTTAAAATAACACAACACATCATGATTGCATCTTGATGAATTTCCATGAAAAATAGTACTTTATGTGCTCAAACACACAACTTTTGTGACTTTTCAAACTTTGAAGCTCGATAACTTCGGTAAATTAGGACCAAATTTGTTAAACAAAGTGTCAAATTAATCAGCTCGACGAGATCTTTAAAATGACACAACACATCATGATTGCATCTTGATGAATTTCCATGAAAAATAGTACTTTATGTGCTCAAACACAAAACTTTTGTGACTTTTCACACTTTGTAGATCGATAACTTCAGCAAATGAGGACCAAATTTGTTAAACAAAGTGTGAAATTAATCAGCTCGACGAGATCTTTAAAATGACACAACACATCATGATTGCATCTTGATGAATTTCCAAGACAAATAGTACTTTATGTGCTCAAACACCCAACTTTTGTGACTTTTCCAACTTTGAAGCTCGATAACTTCGGCAAATTAGGACCAAATTTGTTAAACAAAGTGTCAAATTAATCAGCTCGACGAGATCTTTAAAATAACACAACACATCATGATTGCATCTTGTTGAATTTCCAAGACAAATAGTACTTTATGTGCTCAAACACCCAACTTTTGTGACTTTTCACACTTTGTAGATCGATAACTTCAGCAAATGAGGACCAAATTTGTTAAACAAAGTGTCAAATTAATCAGCTCGACGAGATCTTTAAAATAACACAACACATCATGATTGCATCTTGATGAATTTCCATGAAAAATAGTACTTTATGTGCTCAGACACACAACTTTTGTGACTTTTCCAACTTTGAAGCTCGATAACTTCGGCAAATTAGGACCAAATTTGTTAAACAAAGTGTCAAATTAATCAGCTCGACGAGATCTTTAAAATAACACAACACATCATGATTGCATCTTGTTGAATTTCCAAGACAAATAGTACTTTATGTGCTCAAACACCCAACTTTTGTGACTTTTCACACTTTGTAGATCGATAACTTCAGCAAATGAGGACCAAATTTGTTAAACAAAGTGTCAAATTAATCAGCTCGACGAGATCTTTAAAATAACACAACACATCATGATTGCATCTTGATGAATTTCCATGAAAAATAGTACTTTATGTGCTCAAACACACAACTTTTATGACTTTTCAAACTTTGAAGCTCGATAACTTCGGCAAATTAGGACCAAATTTGTTAAACAAAGTGTCACATTAATCAGCTCGACGAGATTTTGAAGATGTCACAACACATCATGATTGCATCTTGATGAATTTCCAAGACAAATAGTACTTTATATGCTCAAACACACAACTTTTATGACTTTTCAAACTTTGAAGCTCGATAACTTCGGTAAATTAGGACCAAATTTGTTAAACAAAGTGTCAAATTAATCAGCTCGACGAGATCTTTAAAATAACACAACACATCATGATTGCATCTTGATGAATTTCCATGAAAAATAGTACTTTATGTGCTCAAACACACAACTTTTATGACTTTTCAAACTTTGAAGCTCGATAACTTCGGCAAATTAGGACCAAATTTGTTAAACAAGGTGTCACATTAATCAGCTCGACGAGATTTTGAAGATGTCACAACACATCATGATTGCATCTTGATGAATTTCCAAGACAAATAGTAGTTTATATGCTCAAACACACAACTTTTATGACTTTTCAAACTTTGAAGCTCGATAACTTCGGTAAATTAGGACCAAATTTGTTAAACAAAGTGTCAAATTAATCAGCTCGACGAGATCTTTAAAATAACACAACACATCATGATTGCATCTTGATGAATTTCCATGAAAAATAGTACTTTATGTGCTCAAACACAAAACTTTTATGACTTTTCAAACTTTGAAGCTCGATAACTTCGGCAAATTAGGACCAAATTTGTTAAACAAAGTGTCAAATTAATCAGCACGACGAGATCTTTAAAATAACACAACATATCATGATTGCATCTTGATGAATTTCCATGAAAAATAGTACTTTATGTGCTCAGACACACAACTTTTGTGACTTTTCAAACTTTGAAGCTCGATAACTTCGGCAAATAAGGACCAAATTTGTTAAACAAAGTGTCAAATTAATCAGCTCGACGAGATCTTTAAAATGACACAACACATCATTATTGCATCTTGATGAATTTCCAAGACAAATAGTACTTTATGTGCTCAAACACAAAACTTTTGTGACTTTTCACACTTTGTAGATCGATAAATTCGGCAAATGAGACCCAAATTTGTTAAACAAAGTGTCAAATTAATCAGCTCGACGAGATCTTTAAAATGACACAACACATCATGATTGCATCTTGTTGAATTTCCAAGACAAATAGTACTTTATGTGCTCAAACACCCAACTTTTGTGACTTTTCACACTTTGTAGATCGATAACTTCAGCAAATGAGGACCAAATTTGTTAAACAAAGTGTCAAATTAATCAGCTCGACGAGATTTTGAAGATGTCACAACACATCATGATTGCATCTTGATGAATTTCCATGAAAAATAGTACTTTATGTGCTCAAACACAAAACTTTTGTGACTTTTCACACTTTGTAGATCGATAACTTCAGCAAATGAGGACCAAATTTGTTAAACAAAGTGTCAAATTAATCAGCTCGACGAGATCTTTAAAATAACACAACACATCATGATTGCATCTTGATGAATTTCCATGAAAAATAGTACTTTATGTGCTCAGACACACAACTTTTGTGACTTTTCAAACTTTGAAGCTCGATAACTTCGGCAAATAAGGACCAAATTTGTTAAACAAAGTGTCAAATTAATCAGCTCGACGAGATCTTTAAAATGACACAACACATCATGATTGCATCTTGATGAATTTCCAAGACAAATAGTACTTTATGTGCTCAAACACAAAACTTTTGTGACTTTTCACACTTTGTAGATCGATAACTTCGGCAAATGAGACCCAAATTTGTTAAACAAAGTGTCAAATTAATCAGCTCGACGAGATCTTTAAAATGACACAACACATCATGATTGCATCTTGTTGAATTTCCAAGACAAATAGTACTTTATGTGCTCAAACACCCAACTTTTGTGACTTTTCACACTTTGTAGATCGATAACTTCAGCAAATGAGGACCAAATTTGTTAAACAAAGTGTCAAATTAATCAGCTCGACGAGATCTTTAAAATAACACAACACATCATGATTGCATCTTGATGAATTTCCATGAAAAATAGTACTTTATGTGCTCAAACACACAACTTTTGTGACTTTTCAAACTTTGAAGCTCGATAACTTCGGTAAATTAGGACCAAATTTGTTAAACAAAGTGTCAAATTAATCAGCTCGACGAGATCTTTAAAATGACACAACACATCATGATTGCATCTTGATGAATTTCCATGAAAAATAGTACTTTATGTGCTCAAACACAAAACTTTTGTGACTTTTCACACTTTGTAGATCGATAACTTCAGCAAATGAGGACCAAATTTGTTAAACAAAGTGTGAAATTAATCAGCTCGACGAGATCTTTAAAATGACACAACACATCATGATTGCATCTTGATGAATTTCCAAGACAAATAGTACTTTATGTGCTCAAACACCCAACTTTTGTGACTTTTCCAACTTTGAAGCTCGATAACTTCGGCAAATTAGGACCAAATTTGTTAAACAAAGTGTCAAATTAATCAGCTCGACGAGATCTTTAAAATAACACAACACATCATGATTGCATCTTGTTGAATTTCCAAGACAAATAGTACTTTATGTGCTCAAACACCCAACTTTTGTGACTTTTCACACTTTGTAGATCGATAACTTCAGCAAATGAGGACCAAATTTGTTAAACAAAGTGTCAAATTAATCAGCTCGACGAGATCTTTAAAATAACACAACACATCATGATTGCATCTTGATGAATTTCCATGAAAAATAGTACTTTATGTGCTCAAACACACAACTTTTATGACTTTTCAAACTTTGAAGCTCGATAACTTCGGCAAATTAGGACCAAATTTGTTAAACAAAGTGTCACATTAATCAGCTCGACGAGATTTTGAAGATGTCACAACACATCATGATTGCATCTTGATGAATTTCCAAGACAAATAGTACTTTATATGCTCAAACACACAACTTTTATGACTTTTCAAACTTTGAAGCTCGATAACTTCGGTAAATTAGGACCAAATTTGTTAAACAAAGTGTCAAATTAATCAGCTCGACGAGATCTTTAAAATAACACAACACATCATGATTGCATCTTGATGAATTTCCATGAAAAATAGTACTTTATGTGCTCAAACACAAAACTTTTATGACTTTTCAAACTTTGAAGCTCGATAACTTCGGTAAATTAGGACCAAATTTGTTAAACAAAGTGTCAAATTAATCAGCTCGACGAGATCTTTAAAATGACACAACACATCATGATTGCATCTTGATGAATTTCCATGAAAAATAGTACTTTATGTGCTCAAACACACAACTTTTATGACTTTTCAAACTTTGAAGCTCGATAACTTCGGCAAATTAGGACCAAATTTGTTAAACAAGGTGTCACATTAATCAGCTCGACGAGATTTTGAAGATGTCACAACACATCATGATTGCATCTTGATGAATTTCCAAGACAAATAGTAGTTTATATGCTCAAACACACAACTTTTATGACTTTTCAAACTTTGAAGCTCGATAACTTCGGTAAATTAGGACCAAATTTGTTAAACAAAGTGTCAAATTAATCAGCTCGACGAGATCTTTAAAATAACACAACACATCATGATTGCATCTTGATGAATTTCCATGAAAAATAGTACTTTATGTGCTCAAACACAAAACTTTTATGACTTTTCAAACTTTGAAGCTCGATAACTTCGGCAAATTAGGACCAAATTTGTTAAACAAAGTGTCAAATTAATCAGCACGACGAGATCTTTAAAATAACACAACATATCATGATTGCATCTTGATGAATTTCCATGAAAAATAGTACTTTATGTGCTCAGACACACAACTTTTGTGACTTTTCAAACTTTGAAGCTCGATAACTTCGGCAAATAAGGACCAAATTTGTTAAACAAAGTGTCAAATTAATCAGCTCGACGAGATCTTTAAAATGACACAACACATCATTATTGCATCTTGATGAATTTCCAAGACAAATAGTACTTTATGTGCTCAAACACAAAACTTTTGTGACTTTTCACACTTTGTAGATCGATAAATTCGGCAAATGAGACCCAAATTTGTTAAACAAAGTGTCAAATTAATCAGCTCGACGAGATCTTTAAAATGACACAACACATCATGATTGCATCTTGTTGAATTTCCAAGACAAATAGTACTTTATGTGCTCAAACACCCAACTTTTGTGACTTTTCACACTTTGTAGATCGATAACTTCAGCAAATGAGGACCAAATTTGTTAAACAAAGTGTCAAATTAATCAGCTCGACGAGATTTTGAAGATGTCACAACACATCATGATTGCATCTTGATGAATTTCCA
This sequence comes from Euwallacea fornicatus, assembly GCF_040115645.1. Taxonomy (NCBI): domain Eukaryota; kingdom Metazoa; phylum Arthropoda; class Insecta; order Coleoptera; family Curculionidae; genus Euwallacea; species Euwallacea fornicatus. The sequence continues at coordinate 1,028,762 of NW_027096009.1, forward strand.
TGAAAAATAGTACTTTATGTGCTCAAACACAAAACTTTTGTGACTTTTCACACTTTGTAGATCGATAACTTCAGCAAATGAGGACCAAATTTGTTAAACAAAGTGTCAAATTAATCAGCTCGACGAGATCTTTAAAATAACACAACACATCATGATTGCATCTTGATGAATTTCCATGAAAAATAGTACTTTATGTGCTCAGACACACAACTTTTGTGACTTTTCAAACTTTGAAGCTCGATAACTTCGGCAAATAAGGACCAAATTTGTTAAACAAAGTGTCAAATTAATCAGCTCGACGAGATCTTTAAAATGACACAACACATCATGATTGCATCTTGATGAATTTCCAAGACAAATAGTACTTTATGTGCTCAAACACAAAACTTTTGTGACTTTTCACACTTTGTAGATCGATAACTTCGGCAAATGAGACCCAAATTTGTTAAACAAAGTGTCAAATTAATCAGCTCGACGAGATCTTTAAAATGACACAACACATCATGATTGCATCTTGTTGAATTTCCAAGACAAATAGTACTTTATGTGCTCAAACACCCAACTTTTGTGACTTTTCACACTTTGTAGATCGATAACTTCAGCAAATGAGGACCAAATTTGTTAAACAAAGTGTCAAATTAATCAGCTCGACGAGATCTTTAAAATAACACAACACATCATGATTGCATCTTGATGAATTTCCATGAAAAATAGTACTTTATGTGCTCAAACACAAAACTTTTATGACTTTTCAAACTTTGAAGCTCGATAACTTCGGCAAATTAGGACCAAATTTGTTAAACAAAGTGTCAAATTAATCAGCACGACGAGATCTTTAAAATAACACAACATATCATGATTGCATCTTGATGAATTTCCATGAAAAATAGTACTTTATGTGCTCAGACACACAACTTTTGTGACTTTTCAAACTTTGAAGCTCGATAACTTCGGCAAATAAGGACCAAATTTGTTAAACAAAGTGTCAAATTAATCAGCTCGACGAGATCTTTAAAATGACACAACACATCATGATTGCATCTTGATGAATTTCCAAGACAAATAGTACTTTATGTGCTCAAACACAAAACTTTTGTGACTTTTCACACTTTGTAGATCGATAACTTCGGCAAATGAGACCCAAATTTGTTAAACAAAGTGTCAAATTAATCAGCTCGTCGAGATGTTTGAGACGTCACAACAAATCATGATTGCATCTTGATGAATTTCCATGAAAAATAGTACTTTATGTGCTCAAACACAAAACTTTTGTGACTTTTCACACTTTGTAGATCGATAACTTCAGCAAATGAGGACCAAATTTGTTAAACAAAGTGTCAAATTAATCAGCTCTACGAGATCTTTAAAATAACATAACACATCATGATTGCATCTTGATGAATTTCCATGAAAAATAGTACTTTATGTGCTCAAACACACAACTTTTGTGACTTTTCAAACTTTGAAGCTCGATAACTTCGGTAAATTAGGACCAAATTTGTTAAACAAAGTGTCAAATTAATCAGCTCGACGAGATCTTTAAAATGACACAACACATCATGATTGCATCTTGATGAATTTCCATGAAAAATAGTACTTTATGTGCTCAAACACACAACTTTTATGACTTTTCAAACTTTGAAGCTCGATAACTTCGGCAAATTAGGACCAAATTTGTTAAACAAGGTGTCACATTAATCAGCTCGACGAGATTTTGAAGATGTCACAACACATCATGATTGCATCTTGATGAATTTCCAAGACAAATAGTAGTTTATATGCTCAAACACACAACTTTTATGACTTTTCAAACTTTGAAGCTCGATAACTTCGGTAAATTAGGACCAAATTTGTTAAACAAAGTGTCAAATTAATCAGCTCGACGAGATCTTTAAAATAACACAACACATCATGATTGCATCTTGATGAATTTCCATGAAAAATAGTACTTTATGTGCTCAAACACAAAACTTTTATGACTTTTCAAACTTTGAAGCTCGATAACTTCGGCAAATTAGGACCAAATTTGTTAAACAAAGTGTCAAATTAATCAGCACGACGAGATCTTTAAAATAACACAACATATCATGATTGCATCTTGATGAATTTCCATGAAAAATAGTACTTTATGTGCTCAGACACACAACTTTTGTGACTTTTCAAACTTTGAAGCTCGATAACTTCGGCAAATAAGGACCAAATTTGTTAAACAAAGTGTCAAATTAATCAGCTCGACGAGATCTTTAAAATGACACAACACATCATGATTGCATCTTGATGAATTTCCAAGACAAATAGTACTTTATGTGCTCAAACACAAAACTTTTGTGACTTTTCACACTTTGTAGATCGATAACTTCGGCAAATGAGACCCAAATTTGATAAACAAAGTGTCACATTAATCAGCTCGTCGAGATGTTTGAGACGTCACAACAAATCATGATTGCATCTTGATGAATTTCCATGAAAAATAGTACTTTATGTGCTCAAACACAAAACTTTTGTGACTTTTCACACTTTGTAGATCGATAACTTCAGCAAATGAGGACCAAATTTGTTAAACAAAGTGTCAAATTAATCAGCTCGACGAGATCTTTAAAATAACACAACACATCATGATTGCATCTTGATGAATTTCCATGAAAAATAGTACTTTATGTGCTCAAACACAAAACTTTTGTGACTTTTCACACTTTGTAGATCGATAACTTCAGCAAATGAGGACCAAATTTGTTAAACAAAGTGTGAAATTAATCAGCTCGACGAGATCTTTAAAATGACACAACACATCATGATTGCATCTTGATGAATTTCCAAGACAAATAGTACTTTATGTGCTCAAACACCCAACTTTTGTGACTTTTCCAACTTTGAAGCTCGATAACTTCGGCAAATTAGGACCAAATTTGTTAAACAAAGTGTCAAATTAATCAGCTCGACGAGATCTTTAAAATAACACAACACATCATGATTGCATCTTGTTGAATTTCCAAGACAAATAGTACTTTATGTGCTCAAACACCCAACTTTTGTGACTTTTCACACTTTGTAGATCGATAACTTCAGCAAATGAGGACCAAATTTGTTAAACAAAGTGTCAAATTAATCAGCTCGACGAGATCTTTAAAATAACACAACACATCATGATTGCATCTTGATGAATTTCCATGAAAAATAGTACTTTATGTGCTCAAACACACAACTTTTATGACTTTTCAAACTTTGAAGCTCGATAACTTCGGCAAATTAGGACCAAATTTGTTAAACAAAGTGTCACATTAATCAGCTCGACGAGATTTTGAAGATGTCACAACACATCATGATTGCATCTTGATGAATTTCCAAGACAAATAGTACTTTATATGCTCAAACACACAACTTTTATGACTTTTCAAACTTTGAAGCTCGATAACTTCGGTAAATTAGGACCAAATTTGTTAAACAAAGTGTCAAATTAATCAGCTCGACGAGATCTTTAAAATAACACAACACATCATGATTGCATCTTGATGAATTTCCATGAAAAATAGTACTTTATGTGCTCAAACACAAAACTTTTGTGACTTTTCACACTTTGTAGATCGATAACTTCAGCAAATGAGGACCAAATTTGTTAAACAAAGTGTCAAATTAATCAGCTCGACGAGATCTTTAAAATAACATAACACATCATGATTGCATCTTGATGAATTTCCATGAAAAATAGTACTTTATGTGCTCAAACACACAACTTTTGTGACTTTTCAAACTTTGAAGCTCGATAACTTCGGTAAATTAGGACCAAATTTGTTAAACAAAGTGTCAAATTAATCAGCTCGACGAGATCTTTAAAATGACACAACACATCATGATTGCATCTTGATGAATTTCCATGAAAAATAGTACTTTATGTGCTCAAACACACAACTTTTATGACTTTTCAAACTTTGAAGCTCGATAACTTCGGCAAATTAGGACCAAATTTGTTAAACAAGGTGTCACATTAATCAGCTCGACGAGATTTTGAAGATGTCACAACACATCATGATTGCATCTTGATGAATTTCCAAGACAAATAGTACTTTATATGCTCAAACACACAACTTTTATGACTTTTCAAACTTTGAAGCTCGATAACTTCGGTAAATTAGGACCAAATTTGTTAAACAAAGTGTCAAATTAATCAGCTCGACGAGATCTTTAAAATAACACAACACATCATGATTGCATCTTGATGAATTTCCATGAAAAATAGTACTTTATGTGCTCAAACACAAAACTTTTATGACTTTTCAAACTTTGAAGCTCGATAACTTCGGCAAATTAGGACCAAATTTGTTAAACAAAGTGTCAAATTAATCAGCACGACGAGATCTTTAAAATAACACAACATATCATGATTGCATCTTGATGAATTTCCATGAAAAATAGTACTTTATGTGCTCAGACACACAACTTTTGTGACTTTTCAAACTTTGAAGCTCGATAACTTCGGCAAATAAGGACCAAATTTGTTAAACAAAGTGTCAAATTAATCAGCTCGACGAGATCTTTAAAATGACACAACACATCATGATTGCATCTTGATGAATTTCCAAGACAAATAGTACTTTATGTGCTCAAACACACAACTTTTATGACTTTTCAAACTTTGAAGCTCGATAACTTCGGCAAATTAGGACCAAATTTGTTAAACAAAGTGTCACATTAATCAGCTCGTCGAGATGTTTGAGACGTCACAACAAATCATGATTGCATCTTGATGAATTTCCATGAAAAATAGTACTTTATGTGCTCAAACACAAAACTTTTGTGACTTTTCACACTTTGTAGATCGATAACTTCAGCAAATGAGGACCAAATTTGTTAAACAAAGTGTCAAATTAATCAGCTCTACGAGATCTTTAAAATAACATAACACATCATGATTGCATCTTGATGAATTTCCATGAAAAATAGTACTTTATGTGCTCAGACACACAACTTTTGTGACTTTTCAAACTTTGAAGCTCGATAACTTCGGCAAATAAGGACCAAATTTGTTAAACAAAGTGTCAAATTAATCAGCTCGACGAGATCTTTAAAATGACACAACACATCATGATTGCATCTTGATGAATTTCCAAGACAAATAGTACTTTATGTGCTCAAACACAAAACTTTTGTGACTTTTCACACTTTGTAGATCGATAACTTCGGCAAATGAGACCCAAATTTGTTAAACAAAGTGTCAAATTAATCAGCTCGACGAGATCTTTAAAATGACACAACACATCATGATTGCATCTTGTTGAATTTCCAAGACAAATAGTACTTTATGTGCTCAAACACCCAACTTTTGTGACTTTTCACACTTTGTAGATCGATAACTTCAGCAAATGAGGACCAAATTTGTTAAACAAAGTGTCAAATTAATCAGCTCGACGAGATCTTTAAAATAACACAACACATCATGATTGCATCTTGATGAATTTCCATGAAAAATAGTACTTTATGTGCTCAAACACACAACTTTTGTGACTTTTCAAACTTTGAAGCTCGATAACTTCGGTAAATTAGGACCAAATTTGTTAAACAAAGTGTCAAATTAATCAGCTCGACGAGATCTTTAAAATGACACAACACATCATGATTGCATCTTGATGAATTTCCATGAAAAATAGTACTTTATGTGCTCAAACACAAAACTTTTGTGACTTTTCACATTTTGTAGATCGATAACTTCAGCAAATGAGGACCAAATTTGTTAAACAAAGTGTGAAATTAATCAGCTCGACGAGATCTTTAAAATGACACAACACATCATGATTGCATCTTGATGAATTTCCAAGACAAATAGTACTTTATGTGCTCAAACACCCAACTTTTGTGACTTTTCCAACTTTGAAGCTCGATAACTTCGGCAAATTAGGACCAAATTTGTTAAACAAAGTGTCAAATTAATCAGCTCGACGAGATTTTGAAGATGTCACAACACGTCATGATTGCATCTTGATGAATTTCCAAGACAAATAGTACTTTATGTGCTCAAACACAAAACTTTTGTGACTTTTCACACTTTGTAGATCGATAACTTCGGCAAATGAGACCCAAATTTGTTAAACAAAGTGTCAAATTAATCAGCTCGACGAGATTTTGAAGATGTCACAACACGTCATGATTGCATCTTGATGAATTTCCAAGACAAATAGTACTTTATGTGCTCAAACACAAAACTTTTGTGACTTTTCACACTTTGTAGATCGATAACTTCGGCAAATGAGACCCAAATTTGTTAAACAAAGTGTCAAATTAATCAGCTCGACGAGATCTTTAAAATGACACAACACATCATGATTGCATCTTGATGAATTTCCAAGACAAATAGTACTTTATATGCTCAAACACACAACTTTTATGACTTTTCAAACTTTGAAGCTCGATAACTTCGGCAAATTAGGACCAAATTTGTTAAACAAAGTGTCACATTAATCAGCTCGACGAGATCTTTAAAATGACACAACACATCATGATTGCATCTTGATGAATTTCCAAGACAAATAGTACTTTATGTGCTCAAACACACAACTTTTATGACTTTTCAAACTTTGAAGCTCGATAACTTCGGCAAATTAGGACCAAATTTGTTAAACAAAGTGTCACATTAATCAGCTCGTCGAGATGTTTGAGACGTCACAACAAATCATGATTGCATCTTGATGAATTTCCATGAAAAATAGTACTTTATGTGCTCAAACACAAAACTTTTGTGACTTTTCACACTTTGTAGATCGATAACTTCAGCAAATGAGGACCAAATTTGTTAAACAAAGTGTCAAATTAATCAGCTCGACGAGATCTTTAAAATAACACAACACATCATGATTGCATCTTGATGAATTTCCATGAAAAATAGTACTTTATGTGCTCAAACACACAACTTTTGTGACTTTTCAAACTTTGAAGCTCGATAACTTCGGCAAATTAGGACCAAATTTGTTAAACAAAGTGTCAAATTAATCAGCTCGACGAGATTTTGAAGATGTCACAACACGTCATGATTGCATCTTGATGAATTTCCAAGACAAATAGTACTTTATGTGCTCAAACACAAAACTTTTGTGACTTTTCACACTTTGTAGATCGATAACTTCGGCAAATGAGACCCAAATTTGTTAAACAAAGTGTCAAATTAATCAACTCGACGAGATTTTGAAGATGTCACAACACGTCATGATTGCATCTTGATGAATTTCCAAGACAAATAGTACTTTATGTGCTCAAACACAAAACTTTTGTGACTTTTCACACTTTGTAGATCGATAACTTCGGCAAATGAGACCCAAATTTGTTAAACAAAGTGTCAAATTAATCAGCTCGACGAGATCTTTAAAATGACACAACACATCATGATTGCATCTTGTTGAATTTCCAAGACAAATAGTACTTTATGTGCTCAAACACAAAACTTTTGTGACTTTTCACACTTTGTAGATCGATAACTTCGGCAAATGAGACCCAAATTTGTTAAACAAAGTGTCAAATTAATCAGCTCGACGAGATTTTGAAGATGTCACAACACGTCATGATTGCATCTTGATGAATTTCCAAGACAAATAGTACTTTATGTGCTCAAACACAAAACTTTTGTGACTTTTCACACTTTGTAGATCGATAACTTCGGCAAATGAGACCCAAATTTGTTAAACAAAGTGTCAAATTAATCAGCTCGACGAGATCTTTAAAATGACACAACACATCATGATTGCATCTTGATGAATTTCCATGAAAAATAGTACTTTATGTGCTCAAACACACAACTTTTGTGACTTTTCAAACTTTGAAGCTCGATAACTTCGGCAAATTAGGACCAAATTTGTTAAACAAAGTGTCAAATTAATCAGCTCGACGAGATTTTGAAGATGTCACAACACATCATGATTGCATCTTGATGAATTTCCATGAAAAATAGTACTTTATGTGCTCAAACACACAACTTTTGTGACTTTTCAAACTTTGAAGCTCGATAACTTCGGCAAATAAGGACCAAATTTGTTAAACAAAGTGTCAAATTAATCAGCTCGACGAGATCTTTAAAATCACACAACACATCATGATTGCATCTTGATGAATTTCCATGAAAAATAGTACTTTATGTGCTCAAACACACAACTTTTGTGACTTTTCAAACTTTGAAGCTCGATAACTTCGGCAAATTAGGACCAAATTTGTTAAACAAAGTGTCAAATTAATCAGCTCGACGAGATTTTGAAGATGTCACAACACGTCATGATTGCATCTTGATGAATTTCCAAGACAAATAGTACTTTATGTGCTCAAACACAAAACTTTTGTGACTTTTCACACTTTGTAGATCGATAACTTCGGCAAATGAGACCCAAATTTGTTAAACAAAGTGTCAAATTAATCAGCTCGACGAGATTTTGAAGATGTCACAACACGTCATGATTGCATCTTGATGAATTTCCAAGACAAATAGTACTTTATGTGCTCAAACACAAAACTTTTGTGACTTTTCACACTTTGTAGATCGATAACTTCGGCAAATGAGACCCAAATTTGTTAAACAAAGTGTCAAATTAATCAGCTCGACGAGATCTTTAAAATGACACAACACATCATGATTGCATCTTGATGAATTTCCAAGACAAATAGTACTTTATGTGCTCAAACACCCAACTTTTGTGACTTTTCAAACTTTGAAGCTCGATAACTTCGGCAAATAAGAACCAAATTTGTTAAACAAAGTGTCAAATTAATCAGCTCGACGAGATCTTTAAAATGACACAACACATCATGATTGCATCTTGTTGAATTTCCAAGACAAATAGTACTTTATGTGCTCAAACACCCAACTTTTATGACTTTTCAAACTTTGAAGCTCGATAACTTCGGCAAATTAGGACCAAATTTGTTAAACAAAGTGTCACATTAATCAGCTCGACGAGATCTTTAAAATGACACAACACATCATGATTGCATCTTGATGAATTTCCAAGACAAATAGTACTTTATGTGCTCAAACACACAACTTTTATGACTTTTCAAACTTTGAAGCTCGATAACTTCGGCAAATTAGGACCAAATTTGTTAAACAAAGTGTCACATTAATCAGCTCGTCGAGATGTTTGAGACGTCACAACAAATCATGATTGCATCTTGATGAATTTCCATGAAAAATAGTACTTTATGTGCTCAAACACAAAACTTTTGTGACTTTTCACACTTTGTAGATCGATAACTTCAGCAAATGAGGACCAAATTTGTTAAACAAAGTGTCAAATTAATCAGCTCGACGAGATCTTTAAAATGACACAACACATCATGATTGCATCTTGTTGAATTTCCAAGACAAATAGTACTTTATGTGCTCAAACACAAAACTTTTGTGACTTTTCACACTTTGTAGATCGATAACTTCGGCAAATGAGACCCAAATTTGTTAAACAAAGTGTCAAATTAATCAGCTCGACGAGATTTTGAAGATGTCACAACACGTCATGATTGCATCTTGATGAATTTCCAAGACAAATAGTACTTTATGTGCTCAAACACAAAACTTTTGTGACTTTTCACACTTTGTAGATCGATAACTTCGGCAAATGAGACCCAAATTTGTTAAACAAAGTGTCAAATTAATCAGCTCGACGAGATCTTTAAAATGACACAACACATCATGATTGCATCTTGTTGAATTTCCAAGACAAATAGTACTTTATGTGCTCAAACACAAAACTTTTGTGACTTTTCAAACTTTGAAGCTCGATAACTTCGGCAAATTAGGACCAAATTTGTTAAACAAAGTGTCAAATTAATCAGCTCGACGAGATTTTGAAGATGTCACAACACGTCATGATTGCATCTTGATGAATTTCCAAGACAAATAGTACTTTATGTGCTCAAACACAAAACTTTTGTGACTTTTCACACTTTGTAGATCGATAACTTCGGCAAATGAGACCCAAATTTGTTAAACAAAGTGTCAAATTAATCAGCTCGACGAGATTTTGAAGATGTCACAACACGTCATGATTGCATCTTGATGAATTTCCAAGACAAATAGTACTTTATGTGCTCAAACACAAAACTTTTGTGACTTTTCACACTTTGTAGATCGATAACTTCGGCAAATGAGACCCAAATTTGTTAAACAAAGTGTCAAATTAATCAGCTCGACGAGATCTTTAAAATGACACAACACATCATGATTGCATCTTGATGAATTTCCATGAAAAATAGTACTTTATGTGCTCAAACACACAACTTTTGTGACTTTTCAAACTTTGAAGCTCGATAACTTCGGCAAATAAGGACCAAATTTGTTAAACAAAGTGTCAAATTAATCAGCTCGACGAGATCTTTAAAATGACACAACACATCATGATTGCATCTTGATGAATTTCCATGAAAAATAGTACTTTATGTGCTCAAACACACAACTTTTGTGACTTTTCAAACTTTGAAGCTCGATAACTTCGGCAAATTAGGACCAAATTTGTTAAACAAAGTGTCAAATTAATCAGCTCGACGAGATTTTGAAGATGTCACAACACATCATGATTGCATCTTGATGAATTTCCAAGACAAATAGTACTTTATATGCTCAAACACACAACTTTTATGACTTTTCAAACTTTGAAGCTCGATAACTTCGGCAAATTAGGACCAAATTTGTTAAACAAAGTGTCACATTACTCAGCTCGACGAGATCTTTAAAATGACACAACACATCATGATTGCATCTTGATGAATTTCCAAGACAAATAGTACTTTATGTGCTCAAACACACAACTTTTATGACTTTTCAAACTTTGAAGCTCGATAACTTCGGCAAATTAGGACAAAATTTGTTAAACAAAGTGTCACATTAATCAGCTCGTCGAGATGTTTGAGACGTCACAACAAATCATGATTGCATCTTGATGAATTTCCATGAAAAATAGTACTTTATGTGCTCAAACACAAAACTTTTGTGACTTTTCACACTTTGTAGATCGATAACTTCAGCAAATGAGGACCAAATTTGTTAAACAAAGTGTCAAATTAATCAGCTCGACGAGATCTTTAAAATAACACAACACATCATGATTGCATCTTGATGAATTTCCATGAAAAATAGTACTTTATGTGCTCAAACACACAACTTTTGTGACTTTTCAAACTTTGAAGCTCGATAACTTCGGTAAATTAGGACCAAATTTGTTAAACAAAGTGTCAAATTAATCAGCTCGACGAGATCTTTAAAATAACACAACACATCATGATTGCATCTTGATGAATTTCCATGAAAAATAGTACTTTATGTGCTCAAACACAAAACTTTTATGACTTTTCAAACTTTGAAGCTCGATAACTTCGGTAAATTAAGACCAAATTTGTTAAACAAAGTGTCAAATTAATCAGCTCGACGAGATTTTTAAAATAATACAACACATCATGATTGCATCTTGATGAATTTCCATGAAAAATAGTACTTTATGTGCTCAAACACAAAACTTTTGTGACTTTTCACACTTTGTAGATCGATAACTTCAGCAAATGAAGACCAAATTTGTTAAACAAAGTGTCAAATTAATCAGCTCGACGAGATCTTTAAAATAACACAACACATCTTGATTGCATCTTGATGAATTTCCATGAAAAATAGTACTTTATGTGCTCAAACACCCAACTTTTGTGACTCTTCAAACTTTGTAGATCGATAACTTCGGCAAATGAGACCCAAATTTGTTAAACAAAGTGTCAAATTAATCAGCTCGACGAGATCTTTAAAATGACACAACACATCATGATTGCATCTTGATGAATTTCCAAGACAAATAGTACTTTATGTGCTCAAACACCCAACTTTTGTGACTTTTCAAACTTTGAAGCTCGATAACTTCGGCAAATAAGAACCAAATTTGTTAAACAAAGTGTCAAATTAATCAGCTCGACGAGATCTTTAAAATAACACAACACATCATGATTGCATCTTGATGAATTTCCAAGACAAATAGTACTTTATGTGCTCAAACACCCATCTTTTGTGACTTTTCACACTTTGTAGATCGATAACTTCAGCAAATGAGGACCAAATTTGTTAAACAAAGTGTCAAATTAATCAGCTCGACGAGATCTTTAAAATAACACGACACATCATGATTGCATCTTGATGAATTTCCATGAAAAATAGTACTTTATGTGCTCAAACACCCAACTTTTGTGACTCTTCAAACTTTGTAGATCGATAACTTCGGCAAATGAGACCCAAATTTGTTAAACAAAGTGTCAAATTAATCAGCTCGACGAGATCTTTAAAATGACACAACACATCATGATTGCATCTTGATGAATTTCCAAGACAAATAGTACTTTATGTGCTCAAACACACAACTTTTATGACTTTTCAAACTTTGAAGCTCGATAACTTCGGCAAATTAGGACCAAATTTGTTAAACAAAGTGTCAAATTAATCAGCTCGACGAGATTTTGAAGATGTCACAACACGTCATGATTGCATCTTGATGAATTTCCAAGACAAATGGTACTTTATGTGCTCAAACACAAAACTTTTGTGACTTTTCACACTTTGTAGATCGATAACTTCGGCAAATGAGACCCAAATTTGTTAAACAAAGTGTCAAATTAATCAGCTCGACGAGATTTTGAAGATGTCACAACACGTCATGATTGCATCTTGATGAATTTCCAAGACAAATAGTACTTTATGTGCTCAAACACAAAACTTTTGTGACTTTTCACACTTTGTAGATCGATAACTTCGGCAAATGAGACCCAAATTTGTTAAACAAAGTGTCAAATTAATCAGCTCGACGAGATCTTTAAAATGACACAACACATCATGATTGCATCTTGTTGAATTTCCAAGACAAATAGTACTTTATGTGCTCAAACACAAAACTTTTGTGACTTTTCACACTTTGTAGATCGATAACTTCGGCAAATGAGACCCAAATTCGTTAAACAAAGTGTCAAATTAATCAGCTCGACGAGATTTTGAAGATGTCACAACACGTCATGATTGCATCTTGATGAATTTCCAAGACAAATAGTACTTTATGTGCTCAAACACAAAACTTTTGTGACTTTTCACACTTTGTAGATCGATAACTTCGGCAAATGAGACCCAAATTTGTTAAACAAAGTGTCAAATTAATCAGCTCGACGAGATCTTTAAAATGACACAACACATCATGATTGCATCTTGATGAATTTCCATGAAAAATAGTACTTTATGTGCTCAAACACACAACTTTTGTGACTTTTCAAACTTTGAAGCTCGATAACTTCGGCAAATTAGGACCAAATTTGTTAAACAAAGTGTCACATTAATCAGCTCGACGAGATTTTGAAGATGTCACAACACATCATGATTGCATCTTGATGAATTTCCAAGACAAATAGTACTTTATATGCTCAAACACACAACTTTTATGACTTTTCAAACTTTGAAGCTCGATAACTTCGGTAAATTAGGACCAAATTTGTTAAACAAAGTGTCAAATTAATCAGCTCGACGAGATCTTTAAAATAACACAACACATCATGATTGCATCTTGATGAATTTCCAAGACAAATAGTTCTTTATGTGCTCAAACACCCAACTTTTGTGACTTTCCAAACTTTGAAGCTCGATAACTTCGGCAAATTAGGACCAAATTTGTTAAACAAAGTGTCAAATTAATCAGCTCGACGAGATCTTTAAAATGACACAACACATCATGATTGCATCTTGATGAATTTCCATGAAAAAAGTACTTTATGTGCTCAAACACCCAACTTTTGTGACTCTTCAAACTTTGTAGATCGATAACTTCGGCAAATGAGACACAAATTTGTTAAACAAAGTGTCAAATTAATCAGCTCGTCGAGATGTTTGAGACGTCACAACAAATCATGATTGCATCTTGATGAATTTCCATGAAAAATAGTACTTTATGTGCTCAAACACAAAACTTTTGTGACTTTTCACACTTTGTAGATCGATAACTTCAGCAAATGAGGACCAAATTTGTCAAACAAAGTGTCAAATTAATCAGCTCGACGAGATCTTTAAAATAACACAACACATCATGATTGCATCTTGATGAATTTCCATGAAAAATAGTACTTTATGTGCTCAAACACACAACTTTTGTGACTTTTCAAACTTTGAAGCTCGATAACTTCGGTAAATTAGGACCAAATTTGTTAAACAAAGTGTCAAATTAATCAGCTCGACGAGATCTTTAAAATGACACAACACATCATGATTGCATCTTGATGAATTTCCAAGACAAATAGTACTTTATGTGCTCAAACACCCAACTTTTGTGACTTTTCAAACTTTGAAGCTCGATAACTTCGGCAAATAAGAACCAAATTTGTTAAACAAAGTGTCAAATTAATCAGCTCGACGAGATCTTTAAAATGACACAACACATCATGATTGCATCTTGATGAATTTCCAAGACAAATAGTACTTTATGTGCTCAAACACACAACTTTTATGACTTTTCAAACTTTGAAGCTCGATAACTTCGGCAAATTAGGACCAAATTTGTTAAACAAAGTGTCAAATTAATCAGCTCGACGAGATCTTTAAAATGACACAACACATCATGATTGCATCTTGATGAATTTCCAAGACAAATAGTACTTTATGTGCTCAAACACCCAACTTTTGTGACTTTTCAAACTTTGAAGCTCGATAACTTCGGCAAATTAGGACCAAATTTGTTAAACAAAGTGTCAAATTAATCAGCTCGACGAGATCTTTAAAATGACACAACACATCATGATTGCATCTTGATGAATTTCCAAGACAAATAGTACTTTATGTGCTCAAACACACAACTTTTATGACTTTTCAAACTTTGAAGCTCGATAACTTCAGCAAATTAGGACCAAATTTGTTAAACAAAGTGTCACATTAATCAGCTCGTCGAGATGTTTGAGACGTCACAACAAATCATGATTGCATCTTGATGAATTTCCATGAAAAATAGTACTTTATGTGCTCAAACACAAAACTTTTGTGACTTTTCACACTTTGTAGATCGATAACTTCAGCAAATGAGGACCAAATTTGTCAAACAAAGTGTCAAATTAATCAGCTCGACGAGATCTTTAAAATAACACAACACATCATGATTGCATCTTGATGAATTTCCATGAAAAATAGTACTTTATGTGCTCAAACACACAACTTTTGTGACTTTTCAAACTTTGAAGCTCGATAACTTCGGTAAATTAGGACCAAATTTGTTAAACAAAGTGTCAAATTAATCAGCTCGACGAGATCTTTAAAATGACATAACACATCATGATTGCATCTTGATGAATTTCCATGAAAAATAGTACTTTATGTGCTCAAACACACAACTTTTATGACTTTTCAAATTTTGAAGCTCGATAACTTCGGCAAATTAGGACCAAATTTGTTAAACAAAGTGTCACATTAATCAGCTCGACGAGATTTTGAAGATGTCACAACACATCATGATTGTATCTTGATGAATTTCCATGAAAAATAGTACTTTATGTGCTCAAACACAAAACTTTTGTGACTTTTCACACTTTGTAGATCGATAACTTCAGCAAATGAGGACCAAATTTGTTAAACAAAGTGTCAAATTAATCAGCTCGACGAGATCTTTAAAATAACACAACACATCATGATTGCATCTTGATGAATTTCCATGAAAAATAGTACTTTATGTGCTAAAACACACAACTTCTGTGACTCTTCAAACTTTGTAGATCGATAACTTCGGCAAATGAGACCCAAATTTGTTAAACAAAGTGTCGAATTAATCAGCTCGACGAGATCTTTAAAATGACACAACACATCATGATTGCATCTTGTTGAATTTCCAAGACAAATAGTACTTTATGTGCCCAAACACCCAACTTTTGTGACTTTTCAAACTTTGAAGCTCGATAACTTCGGCAAATAAGGACCAAATTTGTTAAACAAAGTGTAAAATTAATCAGCTCGACGAGATCTTTAAAATAACACAACACATCATGATTGCATCTTGATGAATTTCCATGAAAAATAGTACTTTATGTGCTCAAACACACAACTTTTGTGACTCTTCAAACTTTGTAGATCGATAACTTCGGCAAATGAGACCCAAATTTGTTAAACAAAGTGTCAAATTAATCAGCTCGACGAGATCTTTAAAATGACACAACACATCATGATTGCATCTTGTTGAATTTCCAAGACAAATAGTACTTTATGTGCTCAAACACCCAACTTTTGTGACTTTTCACACTTTGTAGATCGATAACTTCAGCAAATGAGGACCAAATTTGTTAAACAAAGTGTCAAATTAATCAGCTCGACGAGATCTTTAAAATAACACAACACATCATGATTGCATCTTGTTGAATTTCCAAGACAAATAGTACTTTATGTGCTCAAACACCCAACTTTTGTGACTTTTCAAACTTTGAAGCTCGATAACTTCGGCAAATGAGGACCAAATTTGTTAAACAAAGTGTCAAATTAATCAGCTCGACGAGATATTTAAAATAACACAACACATCATGATTGCATCTTGTTGAATTTCCAAGACAAATAGTACTTTATGTGCTCAAACACCCAACTTTTGTGACTCTTCAAAATTTGTAGATCGATAACTTCGGCAAATGAGACCCAAATTTGTTAAACAAAGTGTCAAATTAATCAGCTCGATGAGATCTTTAAAATGACACAACACATCATGATTGCATCTTGTTGAATTTCTAAGACAAATAGTACTTTATGTACTCAAACACCCAACTTTTGTGACTTTTCAAACTTTGAAGCTCGATAACTTCGGCAAATTAGGACCAAATTTGTTAAACAAAGTGTCAAATTAATCAGCTCGACGAGATCTTTAAAATGACACAACACATCATGATTGCATCTTGATGAATTTCCATGAAAAATAGTACTTTATGTGCTCAAACACACAACTTTTGTGACTCTTCAAACTTTGTAGATCGATAACTTCGGCAAATGAGACCCAAATTTGTTAAACAAAGTGTCAAATTAATCAGCTCGACGAGATCTTTAAAATGACACAACACATCATGATTGCATCTTGTTGAATTTCCAAGACAAATAGTACTTTATGTGCCCAAACACCCAACTTTTGTGACTTTTCAAACTTTGAAGCTCGATAACTTCGGCAAATTAGGACCAAATTTGTTAAACAAAGTGTCAAATTAATCAGCTCGACGAGATCTTTAAAATGACACAACACATCATGATTGCATCTTGATGAATTTCCAAGACAAATAGTACTTTATGTGCTCAAACACCCAACTTTTGTGACTTTTCAAACTTTGAAGCTCGATAACTTCGGCAAATTAGGACCAAATTTGTTAAACAAAGTGTCAAATTAATCAGCACGACGAGATCTTTAAAATAACACAACATATCATGATTGCATCTTGATGAATTTCCATGAAAAATAGTACTTTATGTGCTCAAACACCCAACTTTTGTGACTCTTCAAACTTTGTAGATCGATAACTTCGGCAAATGAGACCCAAATTTGTTAAACAAAGTGTCAAATTAATCAGCTCGACGAGATCTTTAAAATGACACAACACATCATGATTGCATCTTGATGAATTTCCAAGACAAATAGTACTTTATGTGCTCAAACACCCAACTTTTGTGACTTTTCAAACTTTGAAGCTCGATAACTTCGGCAAATAAGAACCAAATTTGTTAAACAAAGTGTCAAATTAATCAGCACGACGAGATCTTTAAAATAACACAACATATCATGATTGCATCTTGATGAATTTCCATGAAAAATAGTACTTTATGTGCTCAAACACCCAACTTTTGTGACTCTTCAAACTTTGTAGATCGATAACTTCGGCAAATGAGACCCAAATTTGTTAAACAAAGTGTCAAATTAATCAGCTCGACGAGATCTTTAAAATGACACAACACATCATGATTGCATCTTGATGAATTTCCAAGACAAATAGTACTTTATGTGCTCAAACACCCAACTTTTGTGACTTTTCACACTTTGTAGATCGATAACTTCAGCAAATGAGGACCAAATTTGTTAAACAAAGTGTCAAATTAATCAGCTCGACGAGATCTTTAAAATGACACAACACATCATGATTGCATCTTGATGAATTTCCAAGACAAATAGTACTTTATGTGCTCAAACACCCAACTTTTGTGACTTTTCAAACTTTGAAGCTCGATAACTTCGGCAAATTAGGACCATATTTGTTAAACAAAGTGTCAAATTAATCAGCTCGACGAGATCTTTAAAATGACACAACACATCATGATTGCATCTTGATGAATTTCCAAGACAAATAGTACTTTATGTGCTCAAACACACAACTTTTATGACTTTTCAAACTTTGAAGCTCGATAACTTCAGCAAATTAGGACCAAATTTGTTAAACAAAGTGTCACATTAATCAGCTCGTCGAGATGTTTGAGACGTCACAACAAATCATGATTGCATCTTGATGAATTTCCATGAAAAATAGTACTTTATGTGCTCAAACACCCAACTTTTGTGACTCTTCAAACTTTGTAGATCGATAACTTCGGCAAATGAGACCCAAATTTGTTAAACAAAGTGTCACATTAATCAGCTCGACGAGATCTTTAAAATGACACAACACATCATGATTGCATCTTGTTGAATTTCCAAGACAAATAGTACTTTATGTGCTCAAACACCCAACTTTTGTGACTTTTCACACTTTGTAGATCGATAACTTCAGCAAATGAGGACCAAATTTGTTAAACAAAGTGTCAAATTAATCAGCTCGACGAGATCTTTAAAATAACACAACACATCATGATTGCATCTTGATGAATTTCCATGAAAAATAGTACTTTATGTGCTCAAACACACAACTTTTGTGACTCTTCAAACTTTGTAGATCGATAACTTCGGCAAATGAGACCCAAGTTTGTTAAACAAAGTGTCAAATTAATCAGCTCGACGAGATCTTTAAAATGACACAACACATCATGATTGCATCTTGATGAATTTCCATGAAAAATAGTACTTTATGTGCTCAAACACACAACTTTTGTGACTTTTCAAACTTTGAAGCTCGATAACTTCGGCAAATTAGGACCAAATTTGTTAAACAAAGTGTCAAATTAATCAGCTCGACGAGATTTTGAAGATGTCACAACACATCATGATTGCATCTTGATGAATTTCCAAGACAAATAGTACTTTATGTGCTCAAACACCCAACTTTTGTGACTTTTCACACTTTGTAGATCGATAACTTCAGCAAATGAGGACCAAATTTGTTAAACAAAGTGTCAAATTAATCAGCTCGACGAGATCTTTAAAATGACACAACACATCATGATTGCATCTTGTTGAATTTCCAAGACAAATAGTACTTCATGTGCTCAAACACCCAACTTTTGTGACTTTTCAAACTTTGAAGCTCGATAACTTCGGCAAATTAGGACCAAATTTGTTAAACAAAGTGTCAAATTAATCAGCTCGACGAGATCTTTAAAATGACACAACACATCATGATTGCATCTTGATGAATTTCCAAGACAAATAGTACTTTATGTGCTCAAACACCCAACTTTTGTGACTTTTCAAACTTTGAAGCTCGATAACTTCGGCAAATTAGGACCAAATTTGTTAAACAAAGTGTCACATTAATCAGCTCGACGAGATTTTGAAGATGTCACAACACATCATGATTGCATCTTGATGAATTTCCAAGACAAATAGTACTTTATGTGCTCAAACACACAACTTTTATGACTTTTCAAACTTTGAAGCTCGATAACTTCGGCAAATTAGGACCAAATTTGTTAAACAAAGTGTCACATTAATCAGCTCGTCGAGATGTTTGAGACGTCACAACAAATCATGATTGCATCTTGATGAATTTCCATGAAAAATAGTACTTTATGTGCTCAAACACAAAACTTTTGTGACTTTTCACACTTTGTAGATCGATAACTTCAGCAAATGAGGACCAAATTTGTTAAACAAAGTGTCAAATTAATCAGCTCGACGAGATCTTTAAAATGACACAACACATCATGATTGCATCTTGATGAATTTCCAAGACAAATAGTACTTTATGTGCTCAAACACACAACTTTTATGACTTTTCAAACTTTGAAGCTCGATAACTTCGGCAAATTAGGACCAAATTTGTTAAACAAAGTGTCACATTAATCAGCTCGTCGAGATGTTTGAGACGTCACAACAAATCATGATTGCATCTTGATGAATTTCCATGAAAAATAGTACTTTATGTGCTCAAACACACAACTTTTGTGACTCTTCAAACTTTGTAGATCGATAACTTCGGCAAATGAGACCCAAATTTGTTAAACAAAGTGTCAAATTAATCAGCTCGACGAGATCTTTAAAATGACACAACACATCATGATTGCATCTTGTTGAATTTCCAAGACAAATAGTACTTTATGTGCTCAAACACCCAACTTTTGTGACTTTTCACACTTTGTAGATCGATAACTTCAGCAAATGAGGACCAAATTTGTTAAACAAAGTGTCAAATTAATCAGCTCGACGAGATCTTTAAAATAACACAACACATCATGATTGCATCTTGTTGAATTTCCAAGACAAATAGTACTTTATGTGCTCAAACACCCAACTTTTGTGACTTTTCAAACTTTGAAGCTCGATAACTTCGGCAAATGAGGACCAAATTTGTTAAACAAAGTGTCAAATTAATCAGCTCGACGAGATATTTAAAATAACACAACACATCATGATTGCATCTTGTTGAATTTCCAAGACAAATAGTACTTTATGTGCTCAAACACCCAACTTTTGTGACTCTTCAAAATTTGTAGATCGATAACTTCGGCAAATGAGACCCAAATTTGTTAAACAAAGTGTCAAATTAATCAGCTCGATGAGATCTTTAAAATGACACAACACATCATGATTGCATCTTGTTGAATTTCTAAGACAAATAGTACTTTATGTACTCAAACACCCAACTTTTGTGACTTTTCAAACTTTGAAGCTCGATAACTTCGGCAAATTAGGACCAAATTTGTTAAACAAAGTGTCAAATTAATCAGCTCGACGAGATCTTTAAAATGACACAACACATCATGATTGCATCTTGATGAATTTCCATGAAAAATAGTACTTTATGTGCTCAAACACACAACTTTTGTGACTCTTCAAACTTTGTAGATCGATAACTTCGGCAAATGAGACCCAAATTTGTTAAACAAAGTGTCAAATTAATCAGCTCGACGAGATCTTTAAAATGACACAACACATCATGATTGCATCTTGTTGAATTTCCAAGACAAATAGTACTTTATGTGCCCAAACACCCAACTTTTGTGACTTTTCAAACTTTGAAGCTCGATAACTTCGGCAAATTAGGACCAAATTTGTTAAACAAAGTGTCAAATTAATCAGCTCGACGAGATCTTTAAAATGACACAACACATCATGATTGCATCTTGATGAATTTCCAAGACAAATAGTACTTTATGTGCTCAAACACCCAACTTTTGTGACTTTTCAAACTTTGAAGCTCGATAACTTCGGCAAATTAGGACCAAATTTGTTAAACAAAGTGTCAAATTAATCAGCACGACGAGATCTTTAAAATAACACAACATATCATGATTGCATCTTGATGAATTTCCATGAAAAATAGTACTTTATGTGCTCAAACACCCAACTTTTGTGACTCTTCAAACTTTGTAGATCGATAACTTCGGCAAATGAGACCCAAATTTGTTAAACAAAGTGTCAAATTAATCAGCTCGACGAGATCTTTAAAATGACACAACACATCATGATTGCATCTTGATGAATTTCCAAGACAAATAGTACTTTATGTGCTCAAACACCCAACTTTTGTGACTTTTCAAACTTTGAAGCTCGATAACTTCGGCAAATAAGAACCAAATTTGTTAAACAAAGTGTCAAATTAATCAGCACGACGAGATCTTTAAAATAACACAACATATCATGATTGCATCTTGATGAATTTCCATGAAAAATAGTACTTTATGTGCTCAAACACCCAACTTTTGTGACTCTTCAAACTTTGTAGATCGATAACTTCGGCAAATGAGACCCAAATTTGTTAAACAAAGTGTCAAATTAATCAGCTCGACGAGATCTTTAAAATGACACAACACATCATGATTGCATCTTGATGAATTTCCAAGACAAATAGTACTTTATGTGCTCAAACACCCAACTTTTGTGACTTTTCACACTTTGTAGATCGATAACTTCAGCAAATGAGGACCAAATTTGTTAAACAAAGTGTCAAATTAATCAGCTCGACGAGATCTTTAAAATGACACAACACATCATGATTGCATCTTGATGAATTTCCAAGACAAATAGTACTTTATGTGCTCAAACACCCAACTTTTGTGACTTTTCAAACTTTGAAGCTCGATAACTTCGGCAAATTAGGACCATATTTGTTAAACAAAGTGTCAAATTAATCAGCTCGACGAGATCTTTAAAATGACACAACACATCATGATTGCATCTTGATGAATTTCCAAGACAAATAGTACTTTATGTGCTCAAACACACAACTTTTATGACTTTTCAAACTTTGAAGCTCGATAACTTCAGCAAATTAGGACCAAATTTGTTAAACAAAGTGTCACATTAATCAGCTCGTCGAGATGTTTGAGACGTCACAACAAATCATGATTGCATCTTGATGAATTTCCATGAAAAATAGTACTTTATGTGCTCAAACACCCAACTTTTGTGACTCTTCAAACTTTGTAGATCGATAACTTCGGCAAATGAGACCCAAATTTGTTAAACAAAGTGTCACATTAATCAGCTCGACGAGATCTTTAAAATGACACAACACATCATGATTGCATCTTGTTGAATTTCCAAGACAAATAGTACTTTATGTGCTCAAACACCCAACTTTTGTGACTTTTCACACTTTGTAGATCGATAACTTCAGCAAATGAGGACCAAATTTGTTAAACAAAGTGTCAAATTAATCAGCTCGACGAGATCTTTAAAATAACACAACACATCATGATTGCATCTTGATGAATTTCCATGAAAAATAGTACTTTATGTGCTCAAACACACAACTTTTGTGACTCTTCAAACTTTGTAGATCGATAACTTCGGCAAATGAGACCCAAGTTTGTTAAACAAAGTGTCAAATTAATCAGCTCGACGAGATCTTTAAAATGACACAACACATCATGATTGCATCTTGATGAATTTCCATGAAAAATAGTACTTTATGTGCTCAAACACACAACTTTTGTGACTTTTCAAACTTTGAAGCTCGATAACTTCGGCAAATTAGGACCAAATTTGTTAAACAAAGTGTCAAATTAATCAGCTCGACGAGATTTTGAAGATGTCACAACACATCATGATTGCATCTTGATGAATTTCCAAGACAAATAGTACTTTATGTGCTCAAACACCCAACTTTTGTGACTTTTCACACTTTGTAGATCGATAACTTCAGCAAATGAGGACCAAATTTGTTAAACAAAGTGTCAAATTAATCAGCTCGACGAGATCTTTAAAATGACACAACACATCATGATTGCATCTTGTTGAATTTCCAAGACAAATAGTACTTCATGTGCTCAAACACCCAACTTTTGTGACTTTTCAAACTTTGAAGCTCGATAACTTCGGCAAATTAGGACCAAATTTGTTAAACAAAGTGTCAAATTAATCAGCTCGACGAGATCTTTAAAATGACACAACACATCATGATTGCATCTTGATGAATTTCCAAGACAAATAGTACTTTATGTGCTCAAACACCCAACTTTTGTGACTTTTCAAACTTTGAAGCTCGATAACTTCGGCAAATTAGGACCAAATTTGTTAAACAAAGTGTCACATTAATCAGCTCGACGAGATTTTGAAGATGTCACAACACATCATGATTGCATCTTGATGAATTTCCAAGACAAATAGTACTTTATGTGCTCAAACACACAACTTTTATGACTTTTCAAACTTTGAAGCTCGATAACTTCGGCAAATTAGGACCAAATTTGTTAAACAAAGTGTCACATTAATCAGCTCGTCGAGATGTTTGAGACGTCACAACAAATCATGATTGCATCTTGATGAATTTCCATGAAAAATAGTACTTTATGTGCTCAAACACAAAACTTTTGTGACTTTTCACACTTTGTAGATCGATAACTTCAGCAAATGAGGACCAAATTTGTTAAACAAAGTGTCAAATTAATCAGCTCGACGAGATCTTTAAAATGACACAACACATCATGATTGCATCTTGATGAATTTCCA
Source organism: Euwallacea fornicatus (assembly GCF_040115645.1). Lineage (NCBI taxonomy): Eukaryota > Metazoa > Arthropoda > Insecta > Coleoptera > Curculionidae > Euwallacea > Euwallacea fornicatus. Next base: position 1,053,049 of record NW_027096009.1, read on the forward strand.
AGACAAATAGTACTTTATGTGCTCAAACACACAACTTTTATGACTTTTCAAACTTTGAAGCTCGATAACTTCGGCAAATTAGGACCAAATTTGTTAAACAAAGTGTCACATTAATCAGCTCGTCGAGATGTTTGAGACGTCACAACAAATCATGATTGCATCTTGATGAATTTCCATGAAAAATAGTACTTTATGTGCTCAAACACAAAACTTTTGTGACTTTTCACACTTTGTAGATCGATAACTTCAGCAAATGAGGACCAAATTTGTTAAACAAAGTGTCAAATTAATCAGCTCGACGAGATCTTTAAAATAACACAACACATCATGATTGCATCTTGATTAATTTCCATGAAAAATAGTACTTTATGTGCTCAAACACAAAACTTTTATGACTTTTCAAACTTTGAAGCTCGATAACTTCGGTAAATTAGGACCAAATTTGTTAAACAAAGTGTCAAATTAATCAGCTCGACGAGATTTTTAAAATAACACAACACATCATGATTGCATCTTGATGAATTTCCATGAAAAATAGTACTTTATGTGCTCAAACACAAAACTTTTGTGACTTTTCACACTTTGTAGATCGATAACTTCAGCAAATGAGGACCAAATTTGTTAAACAAAGTGTCAAATTAATCAGCTCGACGAGATCTTTAAAATAACACAACACATCATGATTGCATCTTGATGAATTTCCATGAAAAATAGTACTTTATGTGCTCAAACACACAACTTTTGTGACTCTTCAAACTTTGTAGATCGATAACTTCGGCAAATGAGACCCAAATTTGTTAAACAAAGTGTCAAATTAATCAGCTCGACGAGATCTTTAAAATGACACAACACATCATGATTGCATCTTGTTGAATTTCCAAGACAAATAGTACTTTATGTGCTCAAACACCCAACTTTTGTGACTTTTCAAACTTTGAAGCTCGATAACTTCGGCAAATTAGGACCAAATTTGTTAAACAAAGTGTCAAATTAATCAGCTCGACGAGATCTTTAAAATGACACAACACATCATGATTGCATCTTGATGAATTTCCAAGACAAATAGTACTTTATGTGCTCAAACACCCAACTTTTGTGACTTTTCAAACTTTGAAGCTCGATAACTTCGGCAAATAAGAACCAAATTTGTTAAACAAAGTGTCAAATTAATCAGCTCGACGAGATCTTTAAAATGACACAACACATCATGATTGCATCTTGATGAATTTCCAAGACAAATAGTACTTTATGTGCTCAAACACCCAACTTTTGTGACTTTTCAAACTTTGAAGCTCGATAACTTCGGCAAATTAGGACCAAATTTGTTAAACAAAGTGTCACATTAATCAGCTCGTCGAGATGTTTGAGACGTCACAACAAATCATGATTGCATCTTGATGAATTTCCATGAAAAATAGTACTTTATGTGCTCAAACACAAAACTTTTATGACTTTTCAAACTTTGTAGATCGATAACTTCGGCAAATGAGACCCAAATTTGTTAAACAAAGTGTCAAATTAATCAGCTCGACGAGATCTTTAAAATGACACAACACATCATGATTGCATCTTGTTGAATTTCCAAGACAAATAGTACTTTATGTGCTCAAACACCCAACTTTTGTGACTTTTCAAACTTTGAAGCTCGATAACTTCGGCAAATTAGGACCAAATTTGTTAAACAAAGTGTCACATTAATCAGCTCGTCGAGATGTTTGAGACGTCACAACAAATCATGATTGCATCTTGATGAATTTCCATGAAAAATAGTACTTTATGTGCTCAAACACAAAACTTTTGTGACTTTTCACACTTTGTAGATCGATAACTTCAGCAAATGAGGACCAAATTTGTTAAACAAAGTGTCAAATTAATCAGCTCGACGAGATCTTTAAAATGACACAACACATCATGATTGCATCTTGATGAATTTCCAAGACAAATAGTACTTTATGTGCTCAAACACACAACTTTTATGACTTTTCAAACTTTGAAGCTCGATAACTTCGGCAAATTAGGACCAAATTTGTTAAACAAAGTGTCACATTAATCAGCTCGTCGAGATGTTTGAGACGTCACAACAAATCATGATTGCATCTTGATGAATTTCCATGAAAAATAGTACTTTATGTGCTCAAACACAAAACTTTTGTGACTTTTCACACTTTGTAGATCGATAACTTCAGCAAATGAGGACCAAATTTGTTAAACAAAGTGTCAAATTAATCAGCTCGACGAGATCTTTAAAATAACACAACACATCATGATTGCATCTTGATTAATTTCCATGAAAAATAGTACTTTATGTGCTCAAACACAAAACTTTTATGACTTTTCAAACTTTGAAGCTCGATAACTTCGGTAAATTAGGACCAAATTTGTTAAACAAAGTGTCAAATTAATCAGCTCGACGAGATTTTTAAAATAACACAACACATCATGATTGCATCTTGATGAATTTCCATGAAAAATAGTACTTTATGTGCTCAAACACAAAACTTTTGTGACTTTTCACACTTTGTAGATCGATAACTTCAGCAAATGAGGACCAAATTTGTTAAACAAAGTGTCAAATTAATCAGCTCGACGAGATCTTTAAAATAACACAACACATCATGATTGCATCTTGATGAATTTCCATGAAAAATAGTACTTTATGTGCTCAAACACACAACTTTTGTGACTCTTCAAACTTTGTAGATCGATAACTTCGGCAAATGAGACCCAAATTTGTTAAACAAAGTGTCAAATTAATCAGCTCGACGAGATCTTTAAAATGACACAACACATCATGATTGCATCTTGTTGAATTTCCAAGACAAATAGTACTTTATGTGCTCAAACACCCAACTTTTGTGACTTTTCAAACTTTGAAGCTCGATAACTTCGGCAAATTAGGACCAAATTTGTTAAACAAAGTGTCAAATTAATCAGCTCGACGAGATCTTTAAAATGACACAACACATCATGATTGCATCTTGATGAATTTCCAAGACAAATAGTACTTTATGTGCTCAAACACCCAACTTTTGTGACTTTTCAAACTTTGAAGCTCGATAACTTCGGCAAATAAGAACCAAATTTGTTAAACAAAGTGTCAAATTAATCAGCTCGACGAGATCTTTAAAATGACACAACACATCATGATTGCATCTTGATGAATTTCCAAGACAAATAGTACTTTATGTGCTCAAACACCCAACTTTTGTGACTTTTCAAACTTTGAAGCTCGATAACTTCGGCAAATTAGGACCAAATTTGTTAAACAAAGTGTCACATTAATCAGCTCGTCGAGATGTTTGAGACGTCACAACAAATCATGATTGCATCTTGATGAATTTCCATGAAAAATAGTACTTTATGTGCTCAAACACAAAACTTTTATGACTTTTCAAACTTTGTAGATCGATAACTTCGGCAAATGAGACCCAAATTTGTTAAACAAAGTGTCAAATTAATCAGCTCGACGAGATCTTTAAAATGACACAACACATCATGATTGCATCTTGTTGAATTTCCAAGACAAATAGTACTTTATGTGCTCAAACACCCAACTTTTGTGACTTTTCAAACTTTGAAGCTCGATAACTTCGGCAAATTAGGACCAAATTTGTTAAACAAAGTGTCAAATTAATCAGCTCGACGAGATTTTGAAGATGTCACAACACATCATGATTGCATCTTGATGAATTTCCAAGACAAATAGTACTTTATATGCTCAAACACACAACTTTTATGACTTTTCAAACTTTGAAGCTCGATAACTTCGGTAAATTAGGACCAAATTTGTTAAACAAAGTGTCAAATTAATCAGCTCGACGAGATCTTTAAAATAACACAACACATCATGATTGCATCTTGATGAATTTCCATGAAAAATAGTACTTTATGTGCTCAAACACAAAACTTTTGTGACTCTTCAAACTTTGTAGATCGATAACTTCGGCAAATGAGACCCAAATTTGTTAAACAAAGTGTCAAATTAATCAGCTCGACGAGATCTTTAAAATGACACAACACATCATGATTGCATCTTGTTGAATTTCCAAGACAAATAGTACTTTATGTGCTCAAACACCCAACTTTTGTGACTTTTCAAACTTTGAAGCTCGATAACTTCGGCAAATTAGGACCAAATTTGTTAAACAAAGTGTCAAATTAATCAGCTCGACGAGATCTTTAAAATGACACAACACATCATGATTGCATCTTGATGAATTTCCAAGACAAATAGTACTTTATGTGCTCAAACACCCAACTTTTGTGACTTTTCAAACTTTGAAGCTCGATAACTTCGGCAAATAAGAACCAAATTTGTTAAACAAAGTGTCAAATTAATCAGCTCGACGAGATCTTTAAAATGACACAACACATCATGATTGCATCTTGATGAATTTCCAAGACAAATAGTACTTTATGTGCTCAAACACCCAACTTTTGTGACTTTTCAAACTTTGAAGCTCGATAACTTCGGCAAATTAGGACCAAATTTGTTAAACAAAGTGTCACATTAATCAGCTCGTCGAGATGTTTGAGACGTCACAACAAATCATGATTGCATCTTGATGAATTTCCATGAAAAATAGTACTTTATGTGCTCAAACACAAAACTTTTATGACTTTTCAAACTTTGTAGATCGATAACTTCGGCAAATGAGACCCAAATTTGTTAAACAAAGTGTCAAATTAATCAGCTCGACGAGATCTTTAAAATGACACAACACATCATGATTGCATCTTGTTGAATTTCCAAGACAAATAGTACTTTATGTGCTCAAACACCCAACTTTTGTGACTTTTCAAACTTTGAAGCTCGATAACTTCGGCAAATTAGGACCAAATTTGTTAAACAAAGTGTCAAATTAATCAGCTCGACGAGATTTTGAAGATGTCACAACACATCATGATTGCATCTTGATGAATTTCCAAGACAAATAGTACTTTATATGCTCAAACACACAACTTTTATGACTTTTCAAACTTTGAAGCTCGATAACTTCGGTAAATTAGGACCAAATTTGTTAAACAAAGTGTCAAATTAATCAGCTCGACGAGATCTTTAAAATAACACAACACATCATGATTGCATCTTGATGAATTTCCATGAAAAATAGTACTTTATGTGCTCAAACACAAAACTTTTGTGACTCTTCAAACTTTGTAGATCGATAACTTCGGCAAATGAGACCCAAATTTGTTAAACAAAGTGTCAAATTAATCAGCTCGACGAGATCTTTAAAATGACACAACACATCATGATTGCATCTTGTTGAATTTCCAAGACAAATAGTACTTTATGTGCTCAAACACCCAACTTTTGTGACTTTTCAAACTTTGAAGCTCGATAACTTCGGCAAATTAGGACCAAATTTGTTAAACAAAGTGTCAAATTAATCAGCTCGACGAGATCTTTAAAATGACACAACACATCATGATTGCATCTTGATGAATTTCCAAGACAAATAGTACTTTATGTGCTCAAACACACAACTTTTATGACTTTTCAAACTTTGAAGCTCGATAACTTCGGCAAATTAGGACCAAATTTGTTAAACAAAGTGTCACATTAATCAGCTCGTCGAGATGTTTGAGACGTCACAACAAATCATGATTGCATCTTGATGAATTTCCATGAAAAATAGTACTTTATGTGCTCAAACACAAAACTTTTGTGACTTTTCACAATTTGTAGATCGATAACTTCAGCAAATGAGGACCAAATTTGTTAAACAAAGTGTCAAATTAATCAGCTCGACGAGATCTTTAAAATGACACAACACATCATGATTGCATCTTGATGAATTTCCAAGACAAATAGTACTTTATGTGCTCAAACACACAACTTTTATGACTTTTCAAACTTTGAAGCTCGATAACTTCGGCAAATTAGGACCAAATTTGTTAAACAAAGTGTCACATTAATCAGCTCGTCGAGATGTTTGAGACGTCACAACAAATCATGATTGCATCTTGATGAATTTCCATGAAAAATAGTACTTTATGTGCTCAAACACAAAACTTTTGTGACTTTTCACACTTTGTAGATCGATAACTTCAGCAAATGAGGACCAAATTTGTTAAACAAAGTGTCAAATTAATCAGCTCGACGAGATCTTTAAAATAACACAACACATCATGATTGCATCTTGATGAATTTCCATGAAAAATAGTACTTTATGTGCTCAAACACAAAACTTTTGTGACTTTTCACACTTTGTAGATCGATAACTTCAGCAAATGAGGACCAAATTTGTTAAACAAAGTGTCAAATTAATCAGCTCGACGAGATCTTTAAAATAACACAACACATCATGATTGCATCTTGATGAATTTCCATGAAAAATAGTACTTTATGTGCTCAAACACACAACTTTTGTGACTCTTCAAACTTTGTAGATCGATAACTTCGGCAAATGAGACCCAAATTTGTTAAACAAAGTGTCAAATTAATCAGCTCGACGAGATCTTTAAAATGACACAACACATCATGATTGCATCTTGATGAATTTCCAAGACAAATAGTACTTTATGTGCTCAAACACCCAACTTTTGTGACTTTTCACACTTTGAAGCTCGATAACTTCGGCAAATAAGAACCAAATTTGTTAAACAAAGTGTCAAATTAATCAGCTCGACGAGATCTTTAAAATGACACAACACATCATGATTGCATCTTGATGAATTTCCAAGACAAATAGTACTTTATGTGCTCAAACACACAACTTTTATGACTTTTCAAACTTTGAAGCTCGATAACTTCGGCAAATTAGGACCAAATTTGTTAAACAAAGTGTCAAATTAATCAGCTCGACGAGATTTTGAAGATGTCACAACACATCATGATTGCATCTTGATGAATTTCCAAGACAAATAGTACTTTATGTGCTCAAACACAAAACTTTTGTGACTTTTCACACTTTGTAGATCGATAACTTCGGCAAATGAGACCCAAATTTGTTAAACAAAGTGTCAAATTAATCAGCTCGACGAGATCTTTAAAATGACACAACACATCATGATTGCATCTTGTTGAATTTCCAAGACAAATAGTACTTTATGTGCTCAAACACCCAACTTTTGTGACTTTTCACACTTTGTAGATCGATAACTTCAGCAAATGAGGACCAAATTTGTTAAACAAAGTGTCAAATTAATCAGCTCGACGAGATCTTTAAAATGACACAACACATCATGATTGCATCTTGTTGAATTTCCAAGACAAATAGTACTTCATGTGCTCAAACACCCAACTTTTGTGACTTTTCAAACTTTGAAGCTCGATAACTTCGGCAAATTAGGACCAAATTTGTTAAACAAAGTGTCAAATTAATCAGCTCGACGAGATCTTTAAAATGACACAACACATCATGATTGCATCTTGTTGAATTTCCAAGACAAATAGTACTTTATGTGCTCAAACACCCAACTTTTGTGACTTTTCAAACTTTGAAGCTCGATAACTTCGGCAAATTAGGACCAAATTTGTTAAACAAAGTGTCAAATTAATCAGCTCGACGAGATCTTTAAAATGACACAACACATCATGATTGCATCTTGATGAATTTCCAAGACAAATAGTACTTTATGTGCTCAAACACACAACTTTTATGACTTTTCAAACTTTGAAGCTCGATAACTTCGGCAAATTAGGACCAAATTTGTTAAACAAAGTGTCACATTAATCAGCTCGTCGAGATGTTTGAGACGTCACAACAAATCATGATTGCATCTTGATGAATTTCCATGAAAAATAGTACTTTATGTGCTCAAACACAAAACTTTTGTGACTTTTCACAATTTGTAGATCGATAACTTCAGCAAATGAGGACCAAATTTGTTAAATAAAGTGTCAAATTAATCAGCTCGACGAGATCTTTAAAATGACACAACACATCATGATTGCATCTTGATGAATTTCCAAGACAAATAGTACTTTATGTGCTCAAACACACAACTTTTATGACTTTTCAAACTTTGAAGCTCGATAACTTCGGCAAATTAGGACCAAATTTGTTAAACAAAGTGTCACATTAATCAGCTCGTCGAGATGTTTGAGACGTCACAACAAATCATGATTGCATCTTGATGAATTTCCATGAAAAATAGTACTTTATGTGCTCAAACACAAAACTTTTGTGACTTTTCACACTTTGTAGATCGATAACTTCAGCAAATGAGGACCAAATTTGTTAAACAAAGTGTCAAATTAATCAGCTCGACGAGATCTTTAAAATAACATAACACATCATGATTGCATCTTGATGAATTTCCATGAAAAATAGTACTTTATGTGCTCAAACACACAACTTTTGTGACTCTTCAAACTTTGTAGATCGATAACTTCGGCAAATGAGACCCAAATTTGTTAAACAAAGTGTCAAATTAATCAGCTCGACGAGATCTTTAAAATGACACAACACATCATGATTGCATCTTGATGAATTTCCAAGACAAATAGTACTTTATGTGCTCAAACACCCAACTTTTGTGACTTTTCACACTTTGAAGCTCGATAACTTCGGCAAATAAGAACCAAATTTGTTAAACAAAGTGTCAAATTAATCAGCTCGACGAGATCTTTAAAATGACACAACACATCATGATTGCATCTTGATGAATTTCCAAGACAAATAGTACTTTATGTGCTCAAACACACAACTTTTATGACTTTTCAAACTTTGAAGCTCGATAACTTCGGCAAATTAGGACCAAATTTGTTAAACAAAGTGTCAAATTAATCAGCTCGACGAGATTTTGAAGATGTCACAACACATCATGATTGCATCTTGATGAATTTCCAAGACAAATAGTACTTTATGTGCTCAAACACAAAACTTTTGTGACTTTTCACACTTTGTAGATCGATAACTTCGGCAAATGAGACCCAAATTTGTTAAACAAAGTGTCAAATTAATCAGCTCGACGAGATCTTTAAAATGACACAACACATCATGATTGCATCTTGTTGAATTTCCAAGACAAATAGTACTTTATGTGCTCAAACACCCAACTTTTGTGACTTTTCACACTTTGTAGATCGATAACTTCAGCAAATGAGGACCAAATTTGTTAAACAAAGTGTCAAATTAATCAGCTCGACGAGATCTTTAAAATGACACAACACATCATGATTGCATCTTGTTGAATTTCCAAGACAAATAGTACTTTATGTGCTCAAACACCCAACTTTTGTGACTTTTCAAACTTTGAAGCTCGATAACTTCGGCAAATTAGGACCAAATTTGTTAAACAAAGTGTCAAATTAATCAGCTCGACGAGATCTTTAAAATGACACAACACATCATGATTGCATCTTGATGAATTTCCAAGACAAATAGTACTTTATGTGCTCAAACACCCAACTTTTGTGACTTTTCAAACTTTGAAGCTCGATAACTTCGGCAAATAAGAACCAAATTTGTTAAACAAAGTGTCAAATTAATCAGCTCGACGAGATCTTTAAAATGACACAACACATCATGATTGCATCTTGATGAATTTCCAAGACAAATAGTACTTTATGTGCTCAAACACCCAACTTTTGTGACTTTTCAAACTTTGAAGCTCGATAACTTCGGCAAATTAGGACCAAATTTGTTAAACAAAGTGTCACATTAATCAGCTCGTCGAGATGTTTGAGACGTCACAACAAATCATGATTGCATCTTGATGAATTTCCATGAAAAATAGTACTTTATGTGCTCAAACACAAAACTTTTATGACTTTTCAAACTTTGTAGATCGATAACTTCGGCAAATGAGACCCAAATTTGTTAAACAAAGTGTCAAATTAATCAGCTCGACGAGATCTTTAAAATGACACAACACATCATGATTGCATCTTGTTGAATTTCCAAGACAAATAGTACTTTATGTGCTCAAACACCCAACTTTTGTGACTTTTCAAACTTTGAAGCTCGATAACTTCGGCAAATTAGGACCAAATTTGTTAAACAAAGTGTCAAATTAATCAGCTCGACGAGATCTTTAAAATGACACAACACATCATGATTGCATCTTGATGAATTTCCAAGACAAATAGTACTTTATGTGCTCAAACACCCAACTTTTGTGACTTTTCAAACTTTGAAGCTCGATAACTTCGGCAAATTAGGACCAAATTTGTTAAACAAAGTGTCAAATTAATCAGCTCGACGAGATTTTGAAGATGTCACAACACATCATGATTGCATCTTGATGAATTTCCAAGACAAATAGTACTTTATATGCTCAAACACACAACTTTTATGACTTTTCAAACTTTGAAGCTCGATAACTTCGGTAAATTAGGACCAAATTTGTTAAACAAAGTGTCAAATTAATCAGCTCGACGAGATCTTTAAAATAACACAACACATCATGATTGCATCTTGATGAATTTCCATGAAAAATAGTACTTTATGTGCTCAAACACAAAACTTTTGTGACTCTTCAAACTTTGTAGATCGATAACTTCGGCAAATGAGACCCAAATTTGTTAAACAAAGTGTCAAATTAATCAGCTCGACGAGATCTTTAAAATGACACAACACATCATGATTGCATCTTGTTGAATTTCCAAGACAAATAGTACTTTATGTGCTCAAACACCCAACTTTTGTGACTTTTCAAACTTTGAAGCTCGATAACTTCGGCAAATTAGGACCAAATTTGTTAAACAAAGTGTCAAATTAATCAGCTCGACGAGATCTTTAAAATGACACAACACATCATGATTGCATCTTGATGAATTTCCAAGACAAATAGTACTTTATGTGCTCAAACACACAACTTTTATGACTTTTCAAACTTTGAAGCTCGATAACTTCGGCAAATTAGGACCAAATTTGTTAAACAAAGTGTCACATTAATCAGCTCGTCGAGATGTTTGAGACGTCACAACAAATCATGATTGCATCTTGATGAATTTCCATGAAAAATAGTACTTTATGTGCTCAAACACAAAACTTTTGTGACTTTTCACAATTTGTAGATCGATAACTTCAGCAAATGAGGACCAAATTTGTTAAACAAAGTGTCAAATTAATCAGCTCGACGAGATCTTTAAAATGACACAACACATCATGATTGCATCTTGATGAATTTCCAAGACAAATAGTACTTTATATGCTCAAACACACAACTTTTATGACTTTTCAAACTTTGAAGCTCGATAACTTCGGTAAATTAGGACCAAATTTGTTAAACAAAGTGTCAAATTAATCAGCTCGACGAGATTTTGAAGATGTCACAACACATCATGATTGCATCTTGATGAATTTCCATGAAAAATAGTACTTTATGTGCTCAAACACAAAACTTTTGTGACTCTTCAAACTTTGTAGATCGATAACTTCGGCAAATGAGACCCAAATTTGTTAAACAAAGTGTCAAATTAATCAGCTCGACGAGATCTTTAAAATGACACAACACATCATGATTGCATCTTGTTGAATTTCCAAGACAAATAGTACTTTATGTGCTCAAACACCCAACTTTTGTGACTTTTCAAACTTTGAAGCTCGATAACTTCGGCAAATTAGGACCAAATTTGTTAAACAAAGTGTCAAATTAATCAGCTCGACGAGATCTTTAAAATGACACAACACATCATGATTGCATCTTGATGAATTTCCAAGACAAATAGTACTTTATGTGCTCAAACACACAACTTTTATGACTTTTCAAACTTTGAAGCTCGATAACTTCGGCAAATTAGGACCAAATTTGTTAAACAAAGTGTCACATTAATCAGCTCGTCGAGATGTTTGAGACGTCACAACAAATCATGATTGCATCTTGATGAATTTCCATGAAAAATAGTACTTTATGTGCTCAAACACAAAACTTTTGTGACTTTTCACAATTTGTAGATCGATAACTTCAGCAAATGAGGACCAAATTTGTTAAATAAAGTGTCAAATTAATCAGCTCGACGAGATCTTTAAAATGACACAACACATCATGATTGCATCTTGATGAATTTCCAAGACAAATAGTACTTTATGTGCTCAAACACACAACTTTTATGACTTTTCAAACTTTGAAGCTCGATAACTTCGGCAAATTAGGACCAAATTTGTTAAACAAAGTGTCACATTAATCAGCTCGTCGAGATGTTTGAGACGTCACAACAAATCATGATTGCATCTTGATGAATTTCCATGAAAAATAGTACTTTATGTGCTCAAACACAAAACTTTTGTGACTTTTCACACTTTGTAGATCGATAACTTCAGCAAATGAGGACCAAATTTGTTAAACAAAGTGTCAAATTAATCAGCTCGACGAGATCTTTAAAATAACACAACACATCATGATTGCATCTTGATGAATTTCCATGAAAAATAGTACTTTATGTGCTCAAACACACAACTTTTGTGACTCTTCAAACTTTGTAGATCGATAACTTCGGCAAATGAGACCCAAATTTGTTAAACAAAGTGTCAAATTAATCAGCTCGACGAGATCTTTAAAATGACACAACACATCATGATTGCATCTTGATGAATTTCCAAGACAAATAGTACTTTATGTGCTCAAACACCCAACTTTTGTGACTTTTCACACTTTGAAGCTCGATAACTTCGGCAAATAAGAACCAAATTTGTTAAACAAAGTGTCAAATTAATCAGCTCGACGAGATCTTTAAAATGACACAACACATCATGATTGCATCTTGATGAATTTCCAAGACAAATAGTACTTTATGTGCTCAAACACACAACTTTTATGACTTTTCAAACTTTGAAGCTCGATAACTTCGGCAAATTAGGACCAAATTTGTTAAACAAAGTGTCAAATTAATCAGCTCGACGAGATTTTGAAGATGTCACAACACATCATGATTGCATCTTGATGAATTTCCAAGACAAATAGTACTTTATGTGCTCAAACACAAAACTTTTGTGACTTTTCACACTTTGTAGATCGATAACTTCGGCAAATGAGACCCAAATTTGTTAAACAAAGTGTCAAATTAATCAGCTCGACGAGATCTTTAAAATGACACAACACATCATGATTGCATCTTGTTGAATTTCCAAGACAAATAGTACTTTATGTGCTCAAACACCCAACTTTTGTGACTTTTCACACTTTGTAGATCGATAACTTCAGCAAATGAGGACCAAATTTGTTAAACAAAGTGTCAAATTAATCAGCTCGACGAGATCTTTAAAATGACACAACACATCATGATTGCATCTTGTTGAATTTCCAAGACAAATAGTACTTTATGTGCTCAAACACCCAACTTTTGTGACTTTTCAAACTTTGAAGCTCGATAACTTCGGCAAATTAGGACCAAATTTGTTAAACAAAGTGTCAAATTAATCAGCTCGACGAGATCTTTAAAATGACACAACACATCATGATTGCATCTTGATGAATTTCCAAGACAAATAGTACTTTATGTGCTCAAACACCCAACTTTTGTGACTTTTCAAACTTTGAAGCTCGATAACTTCGGCAAATAAGAACCAAATTTGTTAAACAAAGTGTCAAATTAATCAGCTCGACGAGATCTTTAAAATGACACAACACATCATGATTGCATCTTGATGAATTTCCAAGACAAATAGTACTTTATGTGCTCAAACACCCAACTTTTGTGACTTTTCAAACTTTGAAGCTCGATAACTTCGGCAAATTAGGACCAAATTTGTTAAACAAAGTGTCACATTAATCAGCTCGTCGAGATGTTTGAGACGTCACAACAAATCATGATTGCATCTTGATGAATTTCCATGAAAAATAGTACTTTATGTGCTCAAACACAAAACTTTTATGACTTTTCAAACTTTGTAGATCGATAACTTCGGCAAATGAGACCCAAATTTGTTAAACAAAGTGTCAAATTAATCAGCTCGACGAGATCTTTAAAATGACACAACACATCATGATTGCATCTTGTTGAATTTCCAAGACAAATAGTACTTTATGTGCTCAAACACCCAACTTTTGTGACTTTTCAAACTTTGAAGCTCGATAACTTCGGCAAATTAGGACCAAATTTGTTAAACAAAGTGTCAAATTAATCAGCTCGACGAGATCTTTAAAATGACACAACACATCATGATTGCATCTTGATGAATTTCCAAGACAAATAGTACTTTATGTGCTCAAACACCCAACTTTTGTGACTTTTCAAACTTTGAAGCTCGATAACTTCGGCAAATTAGGACCAAATTTGTTAAACAAAGTGTCAAATTAATCAGCTCGACGAGATTTTGAAGATGTCACAACACATCATGATTGCATCTTGATGAATTTCCAAGACAAATAGTACTTTATATGCTCAAACACACAACTTTTATGACTTTTCAAACTTTGAAGCTCGATAACTTCGGTAAATTAGGACCAAATTTGTTAAACAAAGTGTCAAATTAATCAGCTCGACGAGATCTTTAAAATAACACAACACATCATGATTGCATCTTGATGAATTTCCATGAAAAATAGTACTTTATGTGCTCAAACACAAAACTTTTGTGACTCTTCAAACTTTGTAGATCGATAACTTCGGCAAATGAGACCCAAATTTGTTAAACAAAGTGTCAAATTAATCAGCTCGACGAGATCTTTAAAATGACACAACACATCATGATTGCATCTTGTTGAATTTCCAAGACAAATAGTACTTTATGTGCTCAAACACCCAACTTTTGTGACTTTTCAAACTTTGAAGCTCGATAACTTCGGCAAATTAGGACCAAATTTGTTAAACAAAGTGTCAAATTAATCAGCTCGACGAGATCTTTAAAATGACACAACACATCATGATTGCATCTTGATGAATTTCCAAGACAAATAGTACTTTATGTGCTCAAACACACAACTTTTATGACTTTTCAAACTTTGAAGCTCGATAACTTCGGCAAATTAGGACCAAATTTGTTAAACAAAGTGTCACATTAATCAGCTCGTCGAGATGTTTGAGACGTCACAACAAATCATGATTGCATCTTGATGAATTTCCATGAAAAATAGTACTTTATGTGCTCAAACACAAAACTTTTGTGACTTTTCACAATTTGTAGATCGATAACTTCAGCAAATGAGGACCAAATTTGTTAAACAAAGTGTCAAATTAATCAGCTCGACGAGATCTTTAAAATGACACAACACATCATGATTGCATCTTGATGAATTTCCAAGACAAATAGTACTTTATATGCTCAAACACACAACTTTTATGACTTTTCAAACTTTGAAGCTCGATAACTTCGGTAAATTAGGACCAAATTTGTTAAACAAAGTGTCAAATTAATCAGCTCGACGAGATTTTGAAGATGTCACAACACATCATGATTGCATCTTGATGAATTTCCATGAAAAATAGTACTTTATGTGCTCAAACACAAAACTTTTGTGACTCTTCAAACTTTGTAGATCGATAACTTCGGCAAATGAGACCCAAATTTGTTAAACAAAGTGTCAAATTAATCAGCTCGACGAGATCTTTAAAATGACACAACACATCATGATTGCATCTTGTTGAATTTCCAAGACAAATAGTACTTTATGTGCTCAAACACCCAACTTTTGTGACTTTTCAAACTTTGAAGCTCGATAACTTCGGCAAATTAGGACCAAATTTGTTAAACAAAGTGTCAAATTAATCAGCTCGACGAGATCTTTAAAATGACACAACACATCATGATTGCATCTTGATGAATTTCCAAGACAAATAGTACTTTATGTGCTCAAACACACAACTTTTATGACTTTTCAAACTTTGAAGCTCGATAACTTCGGCAAATTAGGACCAAATTTGTTAAACAAAGTGTCACATTAATCAGCTCGTCGAGATGTTTGAGACGTCACAACAAATCATGATTGCATCTTGATGAATTTCCATGAAAAATAGTACTTTATGTGCTCAAACACAAAACTTTTGTGACTTTTCACAATTTGTAGATCGATAACTTCAGCAAATGAGGACCAAATTTGTTAAACAAAGTGTCAAATTAATCAGCTCGACGAGATCTTTAAAATGACACAACACATCATGATTGCATCTTGATGAATTTCCAAGACAAATAGTACTTTATGTGCTCAAACACACAACTTTTATGACTTTTCAAACTTTGAAGCTCGATAACTTCGGCAAATTAGGACCAAATTTGTTAAACAAAGTGTCACATTAATCAGCTCGTCGAGATGTTTGAGACGTCACAACAAATCATGATTGCATCTTGATGAATTTCCATGAAAAATAGTACTTTATGTGCTCAAACACAAAACTTTTGTGACTTTTCACACTTTGTAGATCGATAACTTCAGCAAATGAGGACCAAATTTGTTAAACAAAGTGTCAAATTAATCAGCTCGACGAGATCTTTAAAATAACACAACACATCATGATTGCATCTTGATGAATTTCCATGAAAAATAGTACTTTATGTGCTCAAACACAAAACTTTTGTGACTTTTCACACTTTGTAGATCGATAACTTCAGCAAATGAGGACCAAATTTGTTAAACAAAGTGTCAAATTAATCAGCTCGACGAGATCTTTAAAATAACACAACACATCATGATTGCATCTTGATGAATTTCCATGAAAAATAGTACTTTATGTGCTCAAACACACAACTTTTGTGACTCTTCAAACTTTGTAGATCGATAACTTCGGCAAATGAGACCCAAATTTGTTAAACAAAGTGTCAAATTAATCAGCTCGACGAGATCTTTAAAATGACACAACACATCATGATTGCATCTTGATGAATTTCCAAGACAAATAGTACTTTATGTGCTCAAACACCCAACTTTTGTGACTTTTCACACTTTGAAGCTCGATAACTTCGGCAAATAAGAACCAAATTTGTTAAACAAAGTGTCAAATTAATCAGCTCGACGAGATCTTTAAAATGACACAACACATCATGATTGCATCTTGATGAATTTCCAAGACAAATAGTACTTTATGTGCTCAAACACACAACTTTTATGACTTTTCAAACTTTGAAGCTCGATAACTTCGGCAAATTAGGACCAAATTTGTTAAACAAAGTGTCAAATTAATCAGCTCGACGAGATTTTGAAGATGTCACAACACATCATGATTGCATCTTGATGAATTTCCAAGACAAATAGTACTTTATGTGCTCAAACACAAAACTTTTGTGACTTTTCACACTTTGTAGATCGATAACTTCGGCAAATGAGACCCAAATTTGTTAAACAAAGTGTCAAATTAATCAGCTCGACGAGATCTTTAAAATGACACAACACATCATGATTGCATCTTGTTGAATTTCCAAGACAAATAGTACTTTATGTGCTCAAACACCCAACTTTTGTGACTTTTCACACTTTGTAGATCGATAACTTCAGCAAATGAGGACCAAATTTGTTAAACAAAGTGTCAAATTAATCAGCTCGACGAGATCTTTAAAATGACACAACACATCATGATTGCATCTTGTTGAATTTCCAAGACAAATAGTACTTCATGTGCTCAAACACCCAACTTTTGTGACTTTTCAAACTTTGAAGCTCGATAACTTCGGCAAATTAGGACCAAATTTGTTAAACAAAGTGTCAAATTAATCAGCTCGACGAGATTTTGAAGATGTCACAACACATCATGATTGCATCTTGATGAATTTCCAAGACAAATAGTACTTTATGTGCTCAAACACACAACTTTTATGACTTTTCAAACTTTGAAGCTCGATAACTTCGGCAAATTAGGACCAAATTTGTTAAACAAAGTGTCACATTAATCAGCTCGTCGAGATGTTTGAGACGTCACAACAAATCATGATTGCATCTTGATGAATTTCCATGAAAAATAGTACTTTATGTGCTCAAACACAAAACTTTTGTGACTTTTCACACTTTGTAGATCGATAACTTCAGCAAATGAGGACCAAATTTGTTAAACAAAGTGTCAAATTAATCAGCTCGACGAGATCTTTAAAATGACACAACACATCATGATTGCATCTTGATGAATTTCCAAGACAAATAGTACTTTATGTGCTCAAACACACAACTTTTATGACTTTTCAAACTTTGAAGCTCGATAACTTCGGCAAATTAGGACCAAATTTGTTAAACAAAGTGTCACATTAATCAGCTCGTCGAGATGTTTGAGACGTCACAACAAATCATGATTGCATCTTGATGAATTTCCATGAAAAATAGTACTTTATGTGCTCAAACACAAAACTTTTGTGACTTTTCACACTTTGTAGATCGATAACTTCAGCAAATGAGGACCAAATTTGTTAAACAAAGTGTCAAATTAATCAGCTCGACGAGATCTTTAAAATAACACAACACATCATGATTGCATCTTGATTAATTTCCATGAAAAATAGTACTTTATGTGCTCAAACACAAAACTTTTATGACTTTTCAAACTTTGAAGCTCGATAACTTCGGTAAATTAGGACCAAATTTGTTAAACAAAGTGTCAAATTAATCAGCTCGACGAGATTTTTAAAATAACACAACACATCATGATTGCATCTTGATGAATTTCCATGAAAAATAGTACTTTATGTGCTCAAACACAAAACTTTTGTGACTTTTCACACTTTGTAGATCGATAACTTCAGCAAATGAGGACCAAATTTGTTAAACAAAGTGTCAAATTAATCAGCTCGACGAGATCTTTAAAATGACACAACACATCATGATTGCATCTTGTTGAATTTCCAAGACAAATAGTACTTTATGTGCTCAAACACCCAACTTTTGTGACTTTTCAAACTTTGAAGCTCGATAACTTCGGCAAATTAGGACCAAATTTGTTAAACAAAGTGTCAAATTAATCAGCTCGACGAGATCTTTAAAATGACACAACACATCATGATTGCATCTTGATGAATTTCCAAGACAAATAGTACTTTATGTGCTCAAACACCCAACTTTTGTGACTTTTCAAACTTTGAAGCTCGATAACTTCGGCAAATTAGGACCAAATTTGTTAAACAAAGTGTCAAATTAATCAGCTCGACGAGATTTTGAAGATGTCACAACACATCATGATTGCATCTTGATGAATTTCCAAGACAAATAGTACTTTATATGCTCAAACACACAACTTTTATGACTTTTCAAACTTTGAAGCTCGATAACTTCGGTAAATTAGGACCAAATTTGTTAAACAAAGTGTCAAATTAATCAGCTCGACGAGATCTTTAAAATAACACAACACATCATGATTGCATCTTGATGAATTTCCATGAAAAATAGTACTTTATGTGCTCAAACACAAAACTTTTGTGACTCTTCAAACTTTGTAGATCGATAACTTCGGCAAATGAGACCCAAATTTGTTAAACAAAGTGTCAAATTAATCAGCTCGACGAGATCTTTAAAATGACACAACACATCATGATTGCATCTTGTTGAATTTCCAAGACAAATAGTACTTTATGTGCTCAAACACCCAACTTTTGTGACTTTTCAAACTTTGAAGCTCGATAACTTCGGCAAATTAGGACCAAATTTGTTAAACAAAGTGTCAAATTAATCAGCTCGACGAGATCTTTAAAATGACACAACACATCATGATTGCATCTTGATGAATTTCCAAGACAAATAGTACTTTATGTGCTCAAACACACAACTTTTATGACTTTTCAAACTTTGAAGCTCGATAACTTCGGCAAATTAGGACCAAATTTGTTAAACAAAGTGTCACATTAATCAGCTCGTCGAGATGTTTGAGACGTCACAACAAATCATGATTGCATCTTGATGAATTTCCATGAAAAATAGTACTTTATGTGCTCAAACACAAAACTTTTGTGACTTTTCACAATTTGTAGATCGATAACTTCAGCAAATGAGGACCAAATTTGTTAAACAAAGTGTCAAATTAATCAGCTCGACGAGATCTTTAAAATGACACAACACATCATGATTGCATCTTGATGAATTTCCAAGACAAATAGTACTTTATATGCTCAAACACACAACTTTTATGACTTTTCAAACTTTGAAGCTCGATAACTTCGGTAAATTAGGACCAAATTTGTTAAACAAAGTGTCAAATTAATCAGCTCGACGAGATTTTGAAGATGTCACAACACATCATGATTGCATCTTGATGAATTTCCATGAAAAATAGTACTTTATGTGCTCAAACACAAAACTTTTGTGACTCTTCAAACTTTGTAGATCGATAACTTCGGCAAATGAGACCCAAATTTGTTAAACAAAGTGTCAAATTAATCAGCTCGACGAGATCTTTAAAATGACACAACACATCATGATTGCATCTTGTTGAATTTCCAAGACAAATAGTACTTTATGTGCTCAAACACCCAACTTTTGTGACTTTTCAAACTTTGAAGCTCGATAACTTCGGCAAATTAGGACCAAATTTGTTAAACAAAGTGTCAAATTAATCAGCTCGACGAGATCTTTAAAATGACACAACACATCATGATTGCATCTTGATGAATTTCCAAGACAAATAGTACTTTATGTGCTCAAACACACAACTTTTATGACTTTTCAAACTTTGAAGCTCGATAACTTCGGCAAATTAGGACCAAATTTGTTAAACAAAGTGTCACATTAATCAGCTCGTCGAGATGTTTGAGACGTCACAACAAATCATGATTGCATCTTGATGAATTTCCATGAAAAATAGTACTTTATGTGCTCAAACACAAAACTTTTGTGACTTTTCACAATTTGTAGATCGATAACTTCAGCAAATGAGGACCAAATTTGTTAAACAAAGTGTCAAATTAATCAGCTCGACGAGATCTTTAAAATGACACAACACATCATGATTGCATCTTGATGAATTTCCAAGACAAATAGTACTTTATGTGCTCAAACACACAACTTTTATGACTTTTCAAACTTTGAAGCTCGATAACTTCGGCAAATTAGGACCAAATTTGTTAAACAAAGTGTCACATTAATCAGCTCGTCGAGATGTTTGAGACGTCACAACAAATCATGATTGCATCTTGATGAATTTCCATGAAAAATAGTACTTTATGTGCTCAAACACAAAACTTTTGTGACTTTTCACACTTTGTAGATCGATAACTTCAGCAAATGAGGACCAAATTTGTTAAACAAAGTGTCAAATTAATCAGCTCGACGAGATCTTTAAAATAACACAACACATCATGATTGCATCTTGATGAATTTCCATGAAAAATAGTACTTTATGTGCTCAAACACAAAACTTTTGTGACTTTTCACACTTTGTAGATCGATAACTTCAGCAAATGAGGACCAAATTTGTTAAACAAAGTGTCAAATTAATCAGCTCGACGAGATCTTTAAAATAACACAACACATCATGATTGCATCTTGATGAATTTCCATGAAAAATAGTACTTTATGTGCTCAAACACACAACTTTTGTGACTCTTCAAACTTTGTAGATCGATAACTTCGGCAAATGAGACCCAAATTTGTTAAACAAAGTGTCAAATTAATCAGCTCGACGAGATCTTTAAAATGACACAACACATCATGATTGCATCTTGATGAATTTCCAAGACAAATAGTACTTTATGTGCTCAAACACCCAACTTTTGTGACTTTTCACACTTTGAAGCTCGATAACTTCGGCAAATAAGAACCAAATTTGTTAAACAAAGTGTCAAATTAATCAGCTCGACGAGATCTTTAAAATGACACAACACATCATGATTGCATCTTGATGAATTTCCAAGACAAATAGTACTTTATGTGCTCAAACACACAACTTTTATGACTTTTCAAACTTTGAAGCTCGATAACTTCGGCAAATTAGGACCAAATTTGTTAAACAAAGTGTCAAATTAATCAGCTCGACGAGATTTTGAAGATGTCACAACACATCATGATTGCATCTTGATGAATTTCCAAGACAAATAGTACTTTATGTGCTCAAACACAAAACTTTTGTGACTTTTCACACTTTGTAGATCGATAACTTCGGCAAATGAGACCCAAATTTGTTAAACAAAGTGTCAAATTAATCAGCTCGACGAGATCTTTAAAATGACACAACACATCATGATTGCATCTTGTTGAATTTCCAAGACAAATAGTACTTTATGTGCTCAAACACCCAACTTTTGTGACTTTTCACACTTTGTAGATCGATAACTTCAGCAAATGAGGACCAAATTTGTTAAACAAAGTGTCAAATTAATCAGCTCGACGAGATCTTTAAAATGACACAACACATCATGATTGCATCTTGTTGAATTTCCAAGACAAATAGTACTTCATGTGCTCAAACACCCAACTTTTGTGACTTTTCAAACTTTGAAGCTCGATAACTTCGGCAAATTAGGACCAAATTTGTTAAACAAAGTGTCAAATTAATCAGCTCGACGAGATTTTGAAGATGTCACAACACATCATGATTGCATCTTGATGAATTTCCAAGACAAATAGTACTTTATGTGCTCAAACACACAACTTTTATGACTTTTCAAACTTTGAAGCTCGATAACTTCGGCAAATTAGGACCAAATTTGTTAAACAAAGTGTCACATTAATCAGCTCGTCGAGATGTTTGAGACGTCACAACAAATCATGATTGCATCTTGATGAATTTCCATGAAAAATAGTACTTTATGTGCTCAAACACAAAACTTTTGTGACTTTTCACACTTTGTAGATCGATAACTTCAGCAAATGAGGACCAAATTTGTTAAACAAAGTGTCAAATTAATCAGCTCGACGAGATCTTTAAAATGACACAACACATCATGATTGCATCTTGATGAATTTCCAAGACAAATAGTACTTTATGTGCTCAAACACACAACTTTTATGACTTTTCAAACTTTGAAGCTCGATAACTTCGGCAAATTAGGACCAAATTTGTTAAACAAAGTGTCACATTAATCAGCTCGTCGAGATGTTTGAGACGTCACAACAAATCATGATTGCATCTTGATGAATTTCCATGAAAAATAGTACTTTATGTGCTCAAACACAAAACTTTTGTGACTTTTCACACTTTGTAGATCGATAACTTCAGCAAATGAGGACCAAATTTGTTAAACAAAGTGTCAAATTAATCAGCTCGACGAGATCTTTAAAATAACACAACACATCATGATTGCATCTTGATTAATTTCCATGAAAAATAGTACTTTATGTGCTCAAACACAAAACTTTTATGACTTTTCAAACTTTGAAGCTCGATAACTTCGGTAAATTAGGACCAAATTTGTTAAACAAAGTGTCAAATTAATCAGCTCGACGAGATTTTTAAAATAACACAACACATCATGATTGCATCTTGATGAATTTCCATGAAAAATAGTACTTTATGTGCTCAAACACAAAACTTTTGTGACTTTTCACACTTTGTAGATCGATAACTTCAGCAAATGAGGACCAAATTTGTTAAACAAAGTGTCAAATTAATCAGCTCGACGAGATCTTTAAAATGACACAACACATCATGATTGCATCTTGTTGAATTTCCAAGACAAATAGTACTTTATGTGCTCAAACACCCAACTTTTGTGACTTTTCAAACTTTGAAGCTCGATAACTTCGGCAAATTAGGACCAAATTTGTTAAACAAAGTGTCAAATTAATCAGCTCGACGAGATTTTGAAGATGTCACAACACATCATGATTGCATCTTGATGAATTTCCAAGACAAATAGTACTTTATATGCTCAAACACACAACTTTTATGACTTTTCAAACTTTGAAGCTTGATAACTTCGGTAAATTAGGACCAAATTTGTTAAACAAAGTGTCAAATTAATCAGCTCGACGAGATCTTTAAAATAACACAACACATCATGATTGCATCTTGATGAATTTCCATGAAAAATAGTACTTTATGTGCTCAAACACAAAACTTTTGTGACTCTTCAAACTTTATAGATCGATAACTTCGGCAAATGAGACCCAAATTTGTTAAACAAAGTGTCAAATTAATCAGCTCGACGAGATCTTTAAAATGACACAACACATCATGATTGCATCTTGTTGAATTTCCAAGACAAATAGTACTTTATGTGCTCAAACACCCAACTTTTGTGACTTTTCAAACTTTGAAGCTCGATAACTTCGGCAAATTAGGACCAAATTTGTTAAACAAAGTGTCAAATTAATCAGCTCGACGAGATCTTTAAAATGACACAACACATCATGATTGCATCTTGATGAATTTCCATGAAAAATAGTACTTTATGTGCTCAAACACAAAACTTTTGTGACTCTTCAAACTTTATAGATCGATAACTTCGGCAAATGAGACCCAAATTTGTTAAACAAAGTGTCAAATTAATCAGCTCGACGAGATCTTTAAAATGACACAACACATCATGATTGCATCTTGTTGAATTTCCAAGACAAATAGTACTTTATGTGCTCAAACACACAACTTTTATGACTTTTCAAACTTTGAAGCTCGATAACTTCGGCAAATTAGGACCAAATTTGTTAAACAAAGTGTCACATTAATCAGCTCGTCGAGATGTTTGAGACGTTACAACAAATCATGATTGCATCTTGATGAATTTCCATGAAAAATAGTACTTTATGTGCTCAAACACAAAACTTTTGTGACTTTTCACACTTTGTAGATCGATAACTTCAGCAAATGAGGACCAAATTTGTTAAACAAAGTGTCAAATTAATCAGCTCGACGAGATCTTTAAAATGACACAACACATCATGATTGCATCTTGATGAATTTCCAAGACAAATAGTACTTTATGTGCTCAAACACACAACTTTTATGACTTTTCAAACTTTGAAGCTCGATAACTTCGGCAAATTAGGACCAAATTTGTTAAACAAAGTGTCACATTAATCAGCTCGTCGAGATGTTTGAGACGTCACAACAAATCATGATTGCATCTTGATGAATTTCCATGAAAAATAGTACTTTATGTGCTCAAACACAAAACTTTTGTGACTTTTCACACTTTGTAGATCGATAACTTCAGCAAATGAGGACCAAATTTGTTAAACAAAGTGTCAAATTAATCAGCTCGACGAGATCTTTAAAATAACACAACACATCATGATTGCATCTTGTTAAATTTCCAAGACAAATAGTACTTTATGTGCTCAAACACCCAACTTTTGTGACTTTTCAAACTTTGAAGCTCGATAACTTCGGCAAATTAGGACCAAATTTGTTAAACAAAGTGTCAAATTAATCAGCTCGACGAGATCTTTAAAATGACACAACACATCATGATTGCATCTTGATGAATTTCCATGAAAAATAGTACTTTATGTGCTCAAACACCCAACTTTTAAGACTTTTCAAACTTTGAAGCTCGATAACTTCGGCAAATTAGGACCAAATTTGTTAAACAAAGTGTCACATTAATCAGCTCGTCGAGATGTTTGAGACGTCACAACAAATCATGATTGCATCTTGATGAATTTCCATGAAAAATAGTACTTTATGTGCTCAAACACAAAACTTTTGTGACTTTTCACACTTTGTAGATCGATAACTTCAGCAAATGAGGACCAAATTTGTTAAACAAAGTGTCAAATTAATCAGCTCGACGAGATCTTTAAAATGACACAACACATCATGATTGCATCTTGATGAATTTCCAAGACAAATAGTACTTTATGTGCTCAAACACACAACTTTTATGACTTTTCAAACTTTGAAGCTCGATAACTTCGGCAAATTAGGACTAAATTTGTTAAACAAAGTGTCAAATTAATCAGCTCGACGAGATCTTTAAAATGACACAACACATCATGATTGCATCTTGATGAATTTCCAAGACAAATAGTACTTTATGTGCTCAAACACCCAACTTTTGTGACTTTTCAAACTTTGAAGCTCGATAACTTCGGCAAATAAGAACCAAATTTGTTAAACAAAGTGTCAAATTAATCAGCTCGACGAGATCTTTAAAATGACACAACACATCATGATTGCATCTTGATGAATTTCCAAGACAAATAGTACTTTATGTGCTCAAACACACAACTTTTATGACTTTTCAAACTTTGAAGCTCGATAACTTCGGCAAATTAGGACCAAATTTGTTAAACAAAGTGTCAAATTAATCAGCTCGACGAGATTTTGAAGATGTCACAACACATCATGATTGCATCTTGATGAATTTCCAAGACAAATAGTACTTTATATGCTCAAACACACAACTTTTATGACTTTTCAAACTTTGAAGCTCGATAACTTCGGCAAATTAGGACCAAATTTGTTAAACAAAGTGTCACATTAATCAGCTCGTCGAGATGTTTGAGACGTCACAACAAATCATGATTGCATCTTGATGAATTTCCATGAAAAATAGTACTTTATGTGCTCAAATACAAAACTTTTGTGACTTTTCACACTTTGTAGATCGATAACTTCAGCAAATGAGGACCAAATTTGTTAAACAAAGTGTCAAATTAATCAGCTCGACGAGATCTTTAAAATAACACAACACATCATGATTGCATCTTGATGAATTTCCATGAAAAATAGTACTTTATGTGCTCAAACACACAACTTTTATGACTTTTCAAACTTTGAAGCTCGATAACTTCGGCAAATTAGGACCAAATTTGTTAAACAAAGTGTCACATTAATCAGCTCGTCGAGATGTTTGAGACGTCACAACAAATCATGATTGCATCTTGATGAATTTCCATGAAAAATAGTACTTTATGTGCTCAAACACAAAACTTTTGTGACTTTTCACACTTTGTAGATCGATAACTTCAGCAAATGAGGACCAAATTTGTTAAACAAAGTGTCAAATTAATCAGCTCGACGAGATTTTGAAGATGTCACAACACATCATGATTGCAGCTTGATGAATTTCCAAGACAAATAGTACTTTATATGCTCAAACACACAACTTTTATGACTTTTCAAACTTTGAAGCTCGATAACTTCGGCAAATTAGGACCAAATTTGTTAAACAAAGTGTCAAATTAATCAGCTCGACGAGATCTTTAAAATGACACAACACATCATGATTGCATCTTGATGAATTTCCAAGACAAATAGTACTTTATGTGCTCAAACACACAACTTTTATGACTTTTCAAACTTTGAAGCTCGATAACTTCGGCAAATTAGGACCAAATTTGTTAAACAAAGTGTCACATTAATCAGCTCGTCGAGATGTTTGAGACGTCACAACAAATCATGATTGCATCTTGATGAATTTCCATGAAAAATAGTACTTTATGTGCTCAAACACAAAACTTTTGTGACTTTTCACACTTTGTAGATCGATAACTTCAGCAAATGAGGACCAAATTTGTTAAACAAAGTGTCAAATTAATCAGCTCGACGAGATCTTTAAAATAACACAACACATCATGATTGCATCTTGATGAATTTCCATGAAAAATAGTACTTTATGTGCTCAAACACACAACTTTTGTGACTTTTCAAACTTTGAAGCTCGATAACTTCGGCAAATTAGGACCAAATTTGTTAAACAAAGTGTCAAATTAATCAGCTCGACGAGATCTTTAAAATGACACAACACATCATGATTGCATCTTGATGAATTTCCAAGACAAATAGTACTTTATGTGCTCAAACACACAACTTTTATGACTTTTCAAACTTTGAAGCTCGATAACTTCGGCAAATTAGGACCAAATTTGTTAAACAAAGTGTCAAATTAATCAGCTCGACGAGATTTTGAAGATGTCACAACACATCATGATTGCATCTTGATGAATTTCCAAGACAAATAGTACTTTATGTGCTCAAACACACAACTTTTGTGACTTTTCAAACTTTGAAGCTCGATAACTTCGGCAAATTAGGACCAAATTTGTTAAACAAAGTGTCAAATTAATCAGCTCGACGAGATTTTGAAGATGTCACAACACATCATGATTGCATCTTGATGAATTTCCAAGACAAATAGTACTTTATATGCTCAAACACACAACTTTTATGACTTTTCAAACTTTGAAGCTCGATAACTTCGGCAAATTAGGACCAAATTTGTTAAACAAAGTGTCACATTAATCAGCTCGTCGAGATGTTTGAGACGTCACAACAAATCATGATTGCATCTTGATGAATTTCCATGAAAAATAGTACTTTATGTGCTCAAACACAAAACTTTTGTGACTTTTCACACTTTGTAGATCGATAACTTCAGCAAATGAGGACCAAATTTGTTAAACAAAGTGTCAAATTAATCAGCTCGACGAGATCTTTAAAATAACACAACACATCATGATTGCATCTTGATGAATTTCCATGAAAAATAGTACTTTATGTGCTCAAACACACAACTTTTGTGACTTTTCAAACTTTGAAGCTCGATAACTTCGGCAAATTAGGACCAAATTTGTTAAACAAAGTGTCAAATTAATCAGCTCGACGAGATCTTTAAAATAACACAACACATCATGATTGCATCTTGATGAATTTCCATGAAAAATAGTACTTTATGTGCTCAAACACAAAACTTTTGTGACTTTTCACACTTTGTAGATCGATAACTTCAGCAAATGAGGACCAAATTTGTTAAACAAAGTGTCAAATTAATCAGCTCGACGAGATCTTTAAAATAACACAACACATCATGATTGCATCTTGATGAATTTCCATGAAAAATAGTACTTTATGTGCTCAAACACACAACTTTTGTGACTTTTCAAACATTGAAGCTCGATAACTTCGGCAAATTAGGACCAAATTTGTTAAACAAAGTGTCACATTAATCAGCTCGTCGAGATGTTTGAGACGTCACAACAAATCATGATTGCATCTTGATGAATTTCCATGAAAAATAGTACTTTATGTGCTCAAACACACAACTTTTGTGACTTTTCAAACTTTGAAGCTCGATAACTTCGGCAAATTAGGACCAAATTTGTTAAACAAAGTGTCAAATTAATCAGCTCGACGAGATCTTTAAAATAACACAACACATCATGATTGCATCTTGATGAATTTCCATGAAAAATAGTACTTTATGTGCTCAAACACAAAACTTTTATGACTTTTCAAACTTTGAAGCTCGATAACTTCGGTAAATTAGGACCAAATTTGTTAAACAAAGTGTCAAATTAATCAGCTCGACGAGATTTTTAAAATAACACAACACATCATGATTGCATCTTGATGAATTTCCAAGACAAATAGTACTTTATGTGCTCAAACACACAACTTTTATGACTTTTCAAACTTTGAAGCTCGATAACTTCGGTAAATTAGGACCAAATTTGTTAAACAAAGTGTCAAATTAATCAGCTCGACGAGATTTTTAAAATAACATAACACATCATGATTGCATCTTGATGAATTTCCAAGACAAATAGTACTTTATGTGCTCAAACACACAACTTTTATGACTTTTCAAACTTTGAAGCTCGATAACTTCGGCAAATTAGGACCAAATTTGTTAAACAAAGTGTCACATTAATCAGCTCGTCGAGATGTGTGAGACGTCACAACAAATCATGATTGCATCTTGATGAATTTCCATGAAAAATAGTACTTTATGTGCTCAAACACAAAACTTTTGTGACTTTTCACACTTTGTAGATCGATAACTTCAGCAAATGAGGACCAAATTTGTTAAGCAAAGTGTCAAATTAATCAGCTCGACGAGATCTTTAAAATAACACAACACATCATGATTGCATCTTGATGAATTTCCATGAAAAATAGTACTTTATGTGCTCAAACACACAACTTTTGTAACTCTTCAAACTTTGTAGATCGATAACTTCGGCAAATGAGACCCAAATTTGTTAAACAAAGTGTCAAATTAATCAGCTCGACGAGATCTTTAAAATGACACAACACATCATGATTGCATCTTGATGAATTTCCAAGACAAATAGTACTTTATGTGCTCAAACACCCAACTTTTGTGACTTTTCAAACTTTGAAGCTCGATAACTTCGGTAAATTAGGACCAAATTTGTTAAACAAAGTGTCAAATTAATCAGCTCGACGAGATCTTTAAAATGACACAACACATCATGATTGCATCTTGATGAATTTCCAAGACAAATAGTACTTTATGTGCTCAAACACCCAACTTTTGTGACTTTTCAAACTTTGAAGCTCGATAACTTCGGTAAATTAGGACCAAACTTGTTAAACAAAGTGTCACATTAATCAGCTCGACGAGATCTTTAAAATGACACAACACATCATGATTGCATCTTGATGAATTTCCAAGACAAATAGTACTTTATGTGCTCAAACACCCAACTTTTGTGACTTTTCAAACTTTGAAGCTCGATAACTTCGGCAAATAAGAACCAAATTTGTTAAACAAAGTGTCAAATTAATCAGCTCGACGAGATCTTTAAAATGACACAACACATCATGATTGCATCTTGATGAATTTCCAAGACAAATAGTACTTTATGTGCTCAAACACACAACTTTTATGACTTTTCAAACTTTGAAGCTCGATAACTTCGGCAAATTAGGACCAAATTTGTTAAACAAAGTGTCAAATTAATCAGCTCGACGAGATTTTGAAGATGTCACAACACATCATGATTGCATCTTGATGAATTTCCAAGACAAATAGTACTTTATATGCTCAAACACACAACTTTTATGACTTTTCAAACTTTGAAGCTCGATAACTTCGGCAAATTAGGACCAAATTTGTTAAACAAAGTGTCAAATTAATCAGCTCGACGAGATCTTTAAAATGACACAACACATCATGATTGCATCTTGATGAATTTCCAAGACAAATAGTACTTTATGTGCTCAAACACACAACTTTTATGACTTTTCAAACTTTGAAGCTCGATAACTTCGGCAAATTAGGACCAAATTTGTTAAACAAAGTGTCACATTAATCAGCTCGTCGAGATGTTTGAGACGTCACAACAAATCATGATTGCATCTTGATGAATTTCCATGAAAAATAGTACTTTATGTGCTCAAACACAAAACTTTTGTGACTTTTCACACTTTGTAGATCGATAACTTCAGCAAATGAGGACCAAATTTGTTAAACAAAGTGTCAAATTAATCAGCTCGACGAGATCTTTAAAATAACACAACACATCATGATTGCATCTTGATGAATTTCCATGAAAAATAGTACTTTATGTGCTCAAACACACAACTTTTGTGACTTTTCAAACTTTGAAGCTCGATAACTTCGGCAAATTAGGACCAAATTTGTTAAACAAAGTGTCAAATTAATCAGCTCGACGAGATCTTTAAAATGACACAACACATCATGATTGCATCTTGATGAATTTCCAAGACAAATAGTACTTTATGTGCTCAAACACACAACTTTTATGACTTTTCAAACTTTGAAGCTCGATAACTTCGGCAAATTAGGACCAAATTTGTTAAACAAAGTGTCAAATTAATCAGCTCGACGAGATTTTGAAGATGTCACAACACATCATGATTGCATCTTGATGAATTTCCAAGACAAATAGTACTTTATGTGCTCAAACACACAACTTTTGTGACTTTTCAAACTTTGAAGCTCGATAACTTCGGCAAATTAGGACCAAATTTGTTAAACAAAGTGTCAAATTAATCAGCTCGACGAGATTTTGAAGATGTCACAACACATCATGATTGCATCTTGATGAATTTCCAAGACAAATAGTACTTTATATGCTCAAACACACAACTTTTATGACTTTTCAAACTTTGAAGCTCGATAACTTCGGCAAATTAGGACCAAATTTGTTAAACAAAGTGTCACATTAATCAGCTCGTCGAGATGTTTGAGACGTCACAACAAATCATGATTGCATCTTGATGAATTTCCATGAAAAATAGTACTTTATGTGCTCAAACACAAAACTTTTGTGACTTTTCACACTTTGTAGATCGATAACTTCAGCAAATGAGGACCAAATTTGTTAAACAAAGTGTCAAATTAATCAGCTCGACGAGATCTTTAAAATAACACAACACATCATGATTGCATCTTGATGAATTTCCATGAAAAATAGTACTTTATGTGCTCAAACACACAACTTTTGTGACTTTTCAAACTTTGAAGCTCGATAACTTCGGCAAATTAGGACCAAATTTGTTAAACAAAGTGTCAAATTAATCAGCTCGACGAGATCTTTAAAATAACACAACACATCATGATTGCATCTTGATGAATTTCCATGAAAAATAGTACTTTATGTGCTCAAACACAAAACTTTTGTGACTTTTCACACTTTGTAGATCGATAACTTCAGCAAATGAGGACCAAATTTGTTAAACAAAGTGTCAAATTAATCAGCTCGACGAGATCTTTAAAATAACACAACACATCATGATTGCATCTTGATGAATTTCCATGAAAAATAGTACTTTATGTGCTCAAACACACAACTTTTGTGACTTTTCAAACATTGAAGCTCGATAACTTCGGCAAATTAGGACCAAATTTGTTAAACAAAGTGTCACATTAATCAGCTCGTCGAGATGTTTGAGACGTCACAACAAATCATGATTGCATCTTGATGAATTTCCATGAAAAATAGTACTTTATGTGCTCAAACACACAACTTTTGTGACTTTTCAAACTTTGAAGCTCGATAACTTCGGCAAATTAGGACCAAATTTGTTAAACAAAGTGTCAAATTAATCAGCTCGACGAGATCTTTAAAATAACACAACACATCATGATTGCATCTTGATGAATTTCCATGAAAAATAGTACTTTATGTGCTCAAACACAAAACTTTTATGACTTTTCAAACTTTGAAGCTCGATAACTTCGGTAAATTAGGACCAAATTTGTTAAACAAAGTGTCAAATTAATCAGCTCGACGAGATTTTTAAAATAACACAACACATCATGATTGCATCTTGATGAATTTCCAAGACAAATAGTACTTTATGTGCTCAAACACACAACTTTTATGACTTTTCAAACTTTGAAGCTCGATAACTTCGGTAAATTAGGACCAAATTTGTTAAACAAAGTGTCAAATTAATCAGCTCGACGAGATTTTTAAAATAACATAACACATCATGATTGCATCTTGATGAATTTCCAAGACAAATAGTACTTTATGTGCTCAAACACACAACTTTTATGACTTTTCAAACTTTGAAGCTCGATAACTTCGGCAAATTAGGACCAAATTTGTTAAACAAAGTGTCACATTAATCAGCTCGTCGAGATGTGTGAGACGTCACAACAAATCATGATTGCATCTTGATGAATTTCCATGAAAAATAGTACTTTATGTGCTCAAACACAAAACTTTTGTGACTTTTCACACTTTGTAGATCGATAACTTCAGCAAATGAGGACCAAATTTGTTAAGCAAAGTGTCAAATTAATCAGCTCGACGAGATCTTTAAAATAACACAACACATCATGATTGCATCTTGATGAATTTCCATGAAAAATAGTACTTTATGTGCTCAAACACACAACTTTTGTAACTCTTCAAACTTTGTAGATCGATAACTTCGGCAAATGAGACCCAAATTTGTTAAACAAAGTGTCAAATTAATCAGCTCGACGAGATCTTTAAAATGACACAACACATCATGATTGCATCTTGATGAATTTCCAAGACAAATAGTACTTTATGTGCTCAAACACCCAACTTTTGTGACTTTTCAAACTTTGAAGCTCGATAACTTCGGTAAATTAGGACCAAATTTGTTAAACAAAGTGTCAAATTAATCAGCTCGACGAGATCTTTAAAATGACACAACACATCATGATTGCATCTTGATGAATTTCCAAGACAAATAGTACTTTATGTGCTCAAACACCCAACTTTTGTGACTTTTCAAACTTTGAAGCTCGATAACTTCGGTAAATTAGGACCAAACTTGTTAAACAAAGTGTCACATTAATCAGCTCGACGAGATCTTTAAAATGACACAACACATCATGATTGCATCTTGATGAATTTCCAAGACAAATAGTACTTTATGTGCTCAAACACACAACTTTTATGACTTTTCAAACTTTGAAGCTCGATAACTTCGGCAAATTAGGACCAAATTTGTTAAACAATGTGTCACATTAATCAGCTCGTCGAGATGTTTGAGACGTCACAACAAATCATGATTGCATCTTGATGAATTTCCATGAAAAATAGTACTTTATGTGCTCAAACACAAAACTTTTGTGACTTTTCACACTTTGTAGATCGATAACTTCAGCAAATGAGGACCAAATTTGTTAAACAAAGTGTCAAATTAATCAGCTCGACGAGATCTTTAAAATAACACAACACATCATGATTGCATCTTGATGAATTTCCATGAAAAATAGTACTTTATGTGCTCAAACACACAACTTTTGTGACTTTTCAAACTTTGAAGCTCGATAACTTCGGCAAATTAGGACCAAATTTGTTAAACAAAGTGTCAAATTAATCAGCTCGACGAGATCTTTAAAATGACACAACACATCATGATTGCATCTTGATGAATTTCCAAGACAAATAGTACTTTATGTGCTCAAACACACAACTTTTATGACTTTTCAAACTTTGAAGCTCGATAACTTCGGCAAATTAGGACCAAATTTGTTAAACAAAGTGTCAAATTAATCAGCTCGACGAGATTTTGAAGATGTCACAACACATCATGATTGCATCTTGATGAATTTCCAAGACAAATAGTACTTTATGTGCTCAAACACACAACTTTTGTGACTTTTCAAACTTTGAAGCTCGATAACTTCGGCAAATTAGGACCAAATTTGTTAAACAAAGTGTCAAATTAATCAGCTCGACGAGATCTTTAAAATGACACAACACATCATGATTGCATCTTGTTGAATTTCCAAGACAAATAGTACTTTATGTGCTCAAACACCCAACTTTTGTGACTTTTCAAACTTTGAAGCTCGATAACTTCGGCAAATTAGGACCAAATTTGTTAAACAAAGTGTCAAATTAATCAGCTCGACGAGATTTTTAAAATAACACAACACATCATGATTGCATCTTGATGAATTTCCAAGACAAATAGTACTTTATGTGCTCAAACACACAACTTTTATGACTTTTCAAACTTTGAAGCTCGATAACTTCGGCAAATTAGGACCAAATTTGTTAAACAAAGTGTCAAATTAATCAGCTCGACGAGATCTTTAAAATAACACAACACATCATGATTGCATCTTGATGAATTTCCATGAAAAATAGTACTTTATGTGCTCAAACACAAAACTTTTATGACTTTTCAAACTTTGAAGCTCGATAACTTCGGTAAATTAGGACCAAATTTGTTAAACAAAGTGTCAAATTAATCAGCTCGACGAGATTTTTAAAATAACACAACACATCATGATTGCATCTTGATGAATTTCCATGAAAAATAGTACTTTATGTGCTCAAACACACAACTTTTGTGACTCTTCAAACTTTGTAGATCGATAACTTCGGCAAATGAGACCCAAATTTGTTAAACAAAGTGTCAAATTAATCAGCTCGACGAGATCTTTAAAATGACACAACACATCATGATTGCATCTTGTTGAATTTCCAAGACAAATAGTACTTTATGTGCTCAAACACCCAACTTTTGTGACTTTTCAAACTTTGAAGCTCGATAACTTCGGTAAATTAGGACCAAATTTGTTAAACAAAGTGTCACATTAATCAGCTCGACGAGATTTTTAAAATAACACAACACATCATGATTGCATCTTGATGAATTTCCATGAAAAATAGTACTTTATGTGCTCAAACACACAACTTTTGTGACTCTTCAAACTTTGTAGATCGATAACTTCGGCAAATGAGACCCAAATTTGTTAAACAAAGTGTCAAATTAATCAGCTCGACGAGATCTTTAAAATGACACAACACATCATGATTGCATCTTGTTGAATTTCCAAGACAAATAGTACTTTATGTGCTCAAACACCCAACTTTTGTGACTTTTCAAACTTTGAAGCTCGATAACTTCGGCAAATTAGGACCAAATTTGTTAAACAAAGTGTCAAATTAATCAGCTCGACGAGATCTTTAAAATGACACAACACATCATGATTGCATCTTGATGAATTTCCAAGACAAATAGTACTTTATGTGCTCAAACACCCAACTTTTGTGACTTTTCAAACTTTGAAGCTCGATAACTTCGGCAAATAAGAACCAAATTTGTTAAACAAAGTGTCAAATTAATCAGCTCGACGAGATCTTTAAAATGACACAACACATCATGATTGCATCTTGATGAATTTCCAAGACAAATAGTACTTTATGTGCTCAAACACCCAACTTTTGTGACTTTTCAAACTTTGAAGCTCGATAACTTCGGCAAATAAGAACCAAATTTGTTAAACAAAGTGTCAAATTAATCAGCTCGACGAGATCTTTAAAATGACACAACACATCATGATTGCATCTTGATGAATTTCCAAGACAAATAGTACTTTATGTGCTCAAACACACAACTTTTATGACTTTTCAAACTTTGAAGCTCGATAACTTCGGCAAATTAGGACCAAATTTGTTAAACAAAGTGTCAAATTAATCAGCTCGACGAGATTTTGAAGATGTCACAACACATCATGATTGCATCTTGATGAATTTCCAAGACAAATAGTACTTTATATGCTCAAACACACAACTTTTATGACTTTTCAAACTTTGAAGCTCGATAACTTCGGCAAATTAGGACCAAATTTGTTAAACAAAGTGTCAAATTAATCAGCTCGACGAGATCTTTAAAATGACACAACACATCATGATTGCATCTTGATGAATTTCCAAGACAAATAGTACTTTATGTGCTCAAACACACAACTTTTATGACTTTTCAAACTTTGAAGCTCGATAACTTCGGCAAATTAGGACCAAATTTGTTAAACAAAGTGTCACATTAATCAGCTCGTCGAGATGTTTGAGACGTCACAACAAATCATGATTGCATCTTGATGAATTTCCATGAAAAATAGTACTTTATGTGCTCAAACACAAAACTTTTGTGACTTTTCACACTTTGTAGATCGATAACTTCAGCAAATGAGGACCAAATTTGTTAAACAAAGTGTCAAATTAATCAGCTCGACGAGATCTTTAAAATAACACAACACATCATGATTGCATCTTGATGAATTTCCATGAAAAATAGTACTTTATGTGCTCAAACACACAACTTTTGTGACTTTTCAAACTTTGAAGCTCGATAACTTCGGCAAATTAGGACCAAATTTGTTAAACAAAGTGTCAAATTAATCAGCTCGACGAGATCTTTAAAATGACACAACACATCATGATTGCATCTTGATGAATTTCCAAGACAAATAGTACTTTATGTGCTCAAACACACAACTTTTATGACTTTTCAAATTTTGAAGCTCGATAACTTCGGCAAATTAGGACCAAATTTGTTAAACAAAGTGTCAAATTAATCAGCTCGACGAGATTTTGAAGATGTCACAACACATCATGATTGCATCTTGATGAATTTCCAAGACAAATAGTACTTTATGTGCTCAAACACACAACTTTTGTGACTTTTCAAACTTTGAAGCTCGATAACTTCGGCAAATTAGGACCAAATTTGTTAAACAAAGTGTCAAATTAATCAGCTCGACGAGATTTTGAAGATGTCACAACACATCATGATTGCATCTTGATGAATTTCCAAGACAAATAGTACTTTATATGCTCAAACACACAACTTTTATGACTTTTCAAACTTTGAAGCTCGATAACTTCGGCAAATTAGGACCAAATTTGTTAAACAAAGTGTCACATTAATCAGCTCGTCGAGATGTTTGAGACGTCACAACAAATCATGATTGCATCTTGATGAATTTCCATGAAAAATAGTACTTTATGTGCTCAAACACAAAACTTTTGTGACTTTTCACACTTTGTAGATCGATAACTTCAGCAAATGAGGACCAAATTTGTTAAACAAAGTGTCAAATTAATCAGCTCGACGAGATCTTTAAAATAACACAACACATCATGATTGCATCTTGATGAATTTCCATGAAAAATAGTACTTTATGTGCTCAAACACACAACTTTTGTGACTTTTCAAACATTGAAGCTCGATAACTTCGGCAAATTAGGACCAAATTTGTTAAACAAAGTGTCACATTAATCAGCTCGTCGAGATGTTTGAGACGTCACAACAAATCATGATTGCATCTTGATGAATTTCCATGAAAAATAGTACTTTATGTGCTCAAACACACAACTTTTGTGACTTTTCAAACTTTGAAGCTCGATAACTTCGGCAAATTAGGACCAAATTTGTTAAACAAAGTGTCAAATTAATCAGCTCGACGAGATCTTTAAAATAACACAACACATCATGATTGCATCTTGATGAATTTCCATGAAAAATAGTACTTTATGTGCTCAAACACAAAACTTTTATGACTTTTCAAACTTTGAAGCTCGATAACTTCGGTAAATTAGGACCAAATTTGTTAAACAAAGTGTCAAATTAATCAGCTCGACGAGATTTTTAAAATAACACAACACATCATGATTGCATCTTGATGAATTTCCAAGACAAATAGTACTTTATGTGCTCAAACACACAACTTTTATGACTTTTCAAACTTTGAAGCTCGATAACTTCGGTAAATTAGGACCAAATTTGTTAAACAAAGTGTCAAATTAATCAGCTCGACGAGATTTTTAAAATAACATAACACATCATGATTGCATCTTGATGAATTTCCAAGACAAATAGTACTTTATGTGCTCAAACACACAACTTTTATGACTTTTCAAACTTTGAAGCTCGATAACTTCGGCAAATTAGGACCAAATTTGTTAAACAAAGTGTCACATTAATCAGCTCGTCGAGATGTGTGAGACGTCACAACAAATCATGATTGCATCTTGATGAATTTCCATGAAAAATAGTACTTTATGTGCTCAAACACACAACTTTTGTAACTCTTCAAACTTTGTAGATCGATAACTTCGGCAAATGAGACCCAAATTTGTTAAACAAAGTGTCAAATTAATCAGCTCGACGAGATCTTTAAAATGACACAACACATCATGATTGCATCTTGTTGAATTTCCAAGACAAATAGTACTTTATGTGCTCAAACACCCAACTTTTGTGACTTTTCAAACTTTGAAGCTCGATAACTTCGGTAAATTAGGACCAAATTTGTTAAACAAAGTGTCAAATTAATCAGCTCGACGAGATCTTTAAAATGACACAACACATCATGATTGCATCTTGATGAATTTCCAAGACAAATAGTACTTTATGTGCTCAAACACCCAACTTTTGTGACTTTTCAAACTTTGAAGCTCGATAACTTCGGTAAATTAGGACCAAACTTGTTAAACAAAGTGTCACATTAATCAGCTCGACGAGATCTTTAAAATGACACAACACATCATGATTGCATCTTGATGAATTTCCAAGACAAATAGTACTTTATGTGCTCAAACACACAACTTTTATGACTTTTCAAACTTTGAAGCTCGATAACTTCGGCAAATTAGGACCAAATTTGTTAAACAATGTGTCACATTAATCAGCTCGTCGAGATGTTTGAGACGTCACAACAAATCATGATTGCATCTTGATGAATTTCCATGAAAAATAGTACTTTATGTGCTCAAACACAAAACTTTTGTGACTTTTCACACTTTGTAGATCGATAACTTCAGCAAATGAGGACCAAATTTGTTAAACAAAGTGTCAAATTAATCAGCTCGACGAGATCTTTAAAATAACACAACACATCATGATTGCATCTTGATGAATTTCCATGAAAAATAGTACTTTATGTGCTCAAACACACAACTTTTGTGACTTTTCAAACTTTGAAGCTCGATAACTTCGGCAAATTAGGACCAAATTTGTTAAACAAAGTGTCAAATTAATCAGCTCGACGAGATCTTTAAAATGACACAACACATCATGATTGCATCTTGATGAATTTCCAAGACAAATAGTACTTTATGTGCTCAAACACACAACTTTTATGACTTTTCAAACTTTGAAGCTCGATAACTTCGGCAAATTAGGACCAAATTTGTTAAACAAAGTGTCAAATTAATCAGCTCGACGAGATTTTGAAGATGTCACAACACATCATGATTGCATCTTGATGAATTTCCAAGACAAATAGTACTTTATGTGCTCAAACACACAACTTTTGTGACTTTTCAAACTTTGAAGCTCGATAACTTCGGCAAATTAGGACCAAATTTGTTAAACAAAGTGTCAAATTAATCAGCTCGACGAGATCTTTAAAATGACACAACACATCATGATTGCATCTTGTTGAATTTCCAAGACAAATAGTACTTTATGTGCTCAAACACCCAACTTTTGTGACTTTTCAAACTTTGAAGCTCGATAACTTCGGCAAATTAGGACCAAATTTGTTAAACAAAGTGTCAAATTAATCAGCTCGACGAGATTTTTAAAATAACACAACACATCATGATTGCATCTTGATGAATTTCCAAGACAAATAGTACTTTATGTGCTCAAACACACAACTTTTATGACTTTTCAAACTTTGAAGCTCGATAACTTCGGCAAATTAGGACCAAATTTGTTAAACAAAGTGTCAAATTAATCAGCTCGACGAGATCTTTAAAATAACACAACACATCATGATTGCATCTTGATGAATTTCCATGAAAAATAGTACTTTATGTGCTCAAACACAAAACTTTTATGACTTTTCAAACTTTGAAGCTCGATAACTTCGGTAAATTAGGACCAAATTTGTTAAACAAAGTGTCAAATTAATCAGCTCGACGAGATTTTTAAAATAACACAACACATCATGATTGCATCTTGATGAATTTCCAAGACAAATAGTACTTTATGTGCTCAAACACACAACTTTTATGACTTTTCAAACTTTGAAGCTCGATAACTTCGGTAAATTAGGACCAAATTTGTTAAACAAAGTGTCAAATTAATCAGCTCGACGAGATTTTTAAAATAACATAACACATCATGATTGCATCTTGATGAATTTCCAAGACAAATAGTACTTTATGTGCTCAAACACACAACTTTTATGACTTTTCAAACTTTGAAGCTCGATAACTTCGGCAAATTAGGACCAAATTTGTTAAACAAAGTGTCACATTAATCAGCTCGTCGAGATGTGTGAGACGTCACAACAAATCATGATTGCATCTTGATGAATTTCCATGAAAAATAGTACTTTATGTGCTCAAACACAAAACTTTTGTGACTTTTCACACTTTGTAGATCGATAACTTCAGCAAATGAGGACCAAATTTGTTAAACAAAGTGTCAAATTAATCAGCTCGACGAGATCTTTAAAATAACACAACACATCATGATTGCATGTTGATGAATTTCCATGAAAAATAGTACTTTATGTGCTCAAACACACAACTTTTGTAACTCTTCAAACTTTGTAGATCGATAACTTCGGCAAATGAGACCCAAATTTGTTAAACAAAGTGTCAAATTAATCAGCTCGACGAGATCTTTAAAATGACACAACACATCATGATTGCATCTTGTTGAATTTCCAAGACAAATAGTACTTTATGTGCTCAAACACCCAACTTTTGTGACTTTTCAAACTTTGAAGCTCGATAACTTCGGTAAATTAGGACCAAATTTGTTAAACAAAGTGTCAAATTAATCAGCTCGACGAGATCTTTAAAATGACACAACACATCATGATTGCATCTTGATGAATTTCCAAGACAAATAGTACTTTATGTGCTCAAACACCCAACTTTTGTGACTTTTCAAACTTTGAAGCTCGATAACTTCGGTAAATTAGGACCAAACTTGTTAAACAAAGTGTCACATTAATCAGCTCGACGAGATCTTTAAAATGACACAACACATCATGATTGCATCTTGATGAATTTCCAAGACAAATAGTACTTTATGTGCT
Source organism: Euwallacea fornicatus (assembly GCF_040115645.1). Taxonomy (NCBI): domain Eukaryota; kingdom Metazoa; phylum Arthropoda; class Insecta; order Coleoptera; family Curculionidae; genus Euwallacea; species Euwallacea fornicatus. Next base: position 1,094,784 of record NW_027096009.1, read on the forward strand.
CAAACACACAACTTTTATGACTTTTCAAACTTTGAAGCTCGATAACTTCGGCAAATTAGGACCAAATTTGTTAAACAATGTGTCACATTAATCAGCTCGTCGAGATGTTTGAGACGTCACAACAAATCATGATTGCATCTTGATGAATTTCCATGAAAAATAGTACTTTATGTGCTCAAACACAAAACTTTTGTGACTTTTCACACTTTGTAGATCGATAACTTCAGCAAATGAGGACCAAATTTGTTAAGCAAAGTGTCAAATTAATCAGCTCGACGAGATCTTTAAAATAACACAACACATCATGATTGCATCTTGATGAATTTCCAAGACAAATAGTACTTTATGTGCTCAAACACACAACTTTTATGACTTTTCAAACTTTGAAGCTCGATAACTTCGGCAAATTAGGACCAAATTTGTTAAACAAAGTGTCAAATTAATCAGCTCGACGAGATTTTGAAGATGTCACAACACATCATGATTGCATCTTGATGAATTTCCAAGACAAATAGTACTTTATGTGCTCAAACACACAACTTTTGTGACTTTTCAAACTTTGAAGCTCGATAACTTCGGCAAATTAGGACCAAATTTGTTAAACAAAGTGTCAAATTAATCAGCTCGACGAGATTTTGAAGATGTCACAACACATCATGATTGCATCTTGATGAATTTCCAAGACAAATAGTACTTTATATGCTCAAACACACAACTTTTATGACTTTTCAAACTTTGAAGCTCGATAACTTCGGCAAATTAGGACCAAATTTGTTAAACAAAGTGTCACATTAATCAGCTCGTCGAGATGTTTGAGACGTCACAACAAATCATGATTGCATCTTGATGAATTTCCATGAAAAATAGTACTTTATGTGCTCAAACACAAAACTTTTGTGACTTTTCACACTTTGTAGATCGATAACTTCAGCAAATGAGGACCAAATTTGTTAAACAAAGTGTCAAATTAATCAGCTCGACGAGATCTTTAAAATAACACAACACATCATGATTGCATCTTGATGAATTTCCATGAAAAATAGTACTTTATGTGCTCAAACACACAACTTTTGTGACTTTTCAAACTTTGAAGCTCGATAACTTCGGCAAATTAGGACCAAATTTGTTAAACAAAGTGTCAAATTAATCAGCTCGACGAGATCTTTAAAATAACACAACACATCATGATTGCATCTTGATGAATTTCCATGAAAAATAGTACTTTATGTGCTCAAACACAAAACTTTTGTGACTTTTCACACTTTGTAGATCGATAACTTCAGCAAATGAGGACCAAATTTGTTAAACAAAGTGTCAAATTAATCAGCTCGACGAGATCTTTAAAATAACACAACACATCATGATTGCATCTTGATGAATTTCCATGAAAAATAGTACTTTATGTGCTCAAACACACAACTTTTGTGACTTTTCAAACATTGAAGCTCGATAACTTCGGCAAATTAGGACCAAATTTGTTAAACAAAGTGTCACATTAATCAGCTCGTCGAGATGTTTGAGACGTCACAACAAATCATGATTGCATCTTGATGAATTTCCATGAAAAATAGTACTTTATGTGCTCAAACACACAACTTTTGTGACTTTTCAAACTTTGAAGCTCGATAACTTCGGCAAATTAGGACCAAATTTGTTAAACAAAGTGTCAAATTAATCAGCTCGACGAGATCTTTAAAATAACACAACACATCATGATTGCATCTTGATGAATTTCCATGAAAAATAGTACTTTATGTGCTCAAACACAAAACTTTTATGACTTTTCAAACTTTGAAGCTCGATAACTTCGGTAAATTAGGACCAAATTTGTTAAACAAAGTGTCAAATTAATCAGCTCGACGAGATTTTTAAAATAACACAACACATCATGATTGCATCTTGATGAATTTCCAAGACAAATAGTACTTTATGTGCTCAAACACACAACTTTTATGACTTTTCAAACTTTGAAGCTCGATAACTTCGGTAAATTAGGACCAAATTTGTTAAACAAAGTGTCAAATTAATCAGCTCGACGAGATTTTTAAAATAACACAACACATCATGATTGCATCTTGATGAATTTCCAAGACAAATAGTACTTTATGTGCTCAAACACACAACTTTTATGACTTTTCAAACTTTGAAGCTCGATAACTTCGGCAAATTAGGACCAAATTTGTTAAACAAAGTGTCACATTAATCAGCTCGTCGAGATGTGTGAGACGTCACAACAAATCATGATTGCATCTTGATGAATTTCCATGAAAAATAGTACTTTATGTGCTCAAACACAAAACTTTTGTGACTTTTCACACTTTGTAGATCGATAACTTCAGCAAATGAGGACCAAATTTGTTAAACAAAGTGTCAAATTAATCAGCTCGACGAGATCTTTAAAATAACACAACACATCATGATTGCATCTTGATGAATTTCCATGAAAAATAGTACTTTATGTGCTCAAACACACAACTTTTGTAACTCTTCAAACTTTGTAGATCGATAACTTCGGCAAATGAGACCCAAATTTGTTAAACAAAGTGTCAAATTAATCAGCTCGACGAGATCTTTAAAATGACACAACACATCATGATTGCATCTTGTTGAATTTCCAAGACAAATAGTACTTTATGTGCTCAAACACCTAACTTTTGTGACTTTTCAAACTTTGAAGCTCGATAACTTCGGTAAATTAGGACCAAATTTGTTAAACAAAGTGTCAAATTAATCAGCTCGACGAGATCTTTAAAATGACACAACACATCATGATTGCATCTTGATGAATTTCCAAGACAAATAGTACTTTATGTGCTCAAATACCCAACTTTTGTGACTTTTCAAACTTTGAAGCTCGATAACTTCGGTAAATTAGGACCAAATTTGTTAAACAAAGTGTCACATTAATCAGCTCGACGAGATCTTTAAAATGACACAACACATCATGATTGCATCTTGATGAATTTCCAAGACAAATAGTACTTTATGTGCTCAAACACACAACTTTTATGACTTTTCAAACTTTGAAGCTCGATAACTTCGGCAAATTAGGACCAAATTTGTTAAACAAAGTGTCACATTAATCAGCTCGTCGAGATGTGTGAGACGTCACAACAAATCATGATTGCATCTTGATGAATTTCCATGAAAAATAGTACTTTATGTGCTCAAACACAAAACTTTTGTGACTTTTCACACTTTGTAGATCGATAACTTCAGCAAATGAGGACCAAATTTGTTAAACAAAGTGTCAAATTAATCAGCTCGACGAGATCTTTAAAATGACACAACACATCATGATTGCATCTTGTTGAATTTCCAAGACAAATAGTACTTTATGTGCTCAAACACCCAACTTTTGTGACTTTTCAAACTTTGAAGCTCGATAACTTCGGCAAATTAGGACCAAATTTGTTAAACAAAGTGTCAAATTAATCAGCTCGTCGAGATGTGTGAGACGTCACAACAAATCATGATTGCATCTTGATGAATTTCCAAGACAAATAGTACTTTATGTGCTCAAACACCCAACTTTTGTGACTTTTCAAACTTTGAAGCTCGATAACTTCGGTAAATTAGGACCAAATTAGTTAAACAAAGTGTCAAATTAATCAGCTCGACGAGATTTTTAAAATAACACAACACATCATGATTGCATCTTGATGAATTTCCAAGACAAATAGTACTTTATGTGCTCAAACACACAACTTTTATGACTTTTCAAACTTTGAAGCTCGATAACTTCGGCAAATTAGGACCAAATTTGTTAAACAAAGTGTCACATTAATCAGCTCGTCGAGATGTGTGAGACGTCACAACAAATCATGATTGCATCTTGATGAATTTCCATGAAAAATAGTACTTTATGTGCTCAAACACAAAACTTTTGTGACTTTTCACACTTTGTAGATCGATAACTTCAGCAAATGAGGACCAAATTTGTTAAACAAAGTGTCAAATTAATCAGCTCGACGAGATCTTTAAAATAACACAACACATCATGATTGCATCTTGATGAATTTCCATGAAAAATAGTACTTTATGTGCTCAAACACACAACTTTTGTAACTCTTCAAACTTTGTAGATCGATAACTTCGGCAAATGAGACCCAAATTTGTTAAACAAAGTGTCAAATTAATCAGCTCGACGAGATCTTTAAAATGACACAACACATCATGATTGCATCTTGTTGAATTTCCAAGACAAATAGTACTTTATGTGCTCAAACACCCAACTTTTGTGACTTTTCAAACTTTGAAGCTCGATAACTTCGGTAAATTAGGACCAAATTTGTTAAACAAAGTGTCAAATTAATCAGCTCGACGAGATTTTTAAAATAACACAACACATCATGATTGCATCTTGATGAATTTCCAAGACAAATAGTACTTTATGTGCTCAAACACACAACTTTTATGACTTTTCAAACTTTGAAGCTCGATAACTTCGGTAAATTAGGACCAAATTTGTTAAACAAAGTGTCAAATTAATCAGCTCGACGAGATTTTTAAAATAACACAACACATCATGATTGCATCTTGATGAATTTCCAAGACAAATAGTACTTTATGTGCTCAAACACACAACTTTTATGACTTTTCAAACTTTGAAGCTCGATAACTTCGGCAAATTAGGACCAAATTTGTTAAACAAAGTGTCACATTAATCAGCTCGTCGAGATGTGTGAGACGTCACAACAAATCATGATTGCATCTTGATGAATTTCCATGAAAAATAGTACTTTATGTGCTCAAACACAAAACTTTTGTGACTTTTCACACTTTGTAGATCGATAACTTCAGCAAATGAGGACCAAATTTGTTAAACAAAGTGTCAAATTAATCAGCTCGACGAGATCTTTAAAATAACACAACACATCATGATTGCATCTTGATGAATTTCCATGAAAAATAGTACTTTATGTGCTCAAACACACAACTTTTGTAACTCTTCAAACTTTGTAGATCGATAACTTCGGCAAATGAGACCCAAATTTGTTAAACAAAGTGTCAAATTAATCAGCTCGACGAGATCTTTAAAATGACACAACACATCATGATTGCATCTTGTTGAATTTCCAAGACAAATAGTACTTTATGTGCTCAAACACCCAACTTTTGTGACTTTTCAAACTTTGAAGCTCGATAACTTCGGTAAATTAGGACCAAATTTGTTAAACAAAGTGTCAAATTAATCAGCTCGACGAGATCTTTAAAATGACACAACACATCATGATTGCATCTTGATGAATTTCCAAGACAAATAGTACTTTATGTGCTCAAACACCCAACTTTTGTGACTTTTCAAACTTTGAAGCTCGATAACTTCGGTAAATTAGGACCAAATTTGTTAAACAAAGTGTCACATTAATCAGCTCGACGAGATCTTTAAAATGACACAACACATCATGATTGCATCTTGATGAATTTCCAAGACAAATAGTACTTTATGTGCTCAAACACACAACTTTTATGACTTTTCAAACTTTGAAGCTCGATAACTTCGGCAAATTAGGACCAAATTTGTTAAACAAAGTGTCACATTAATCAGCTCGTCGAGATGTGTGAGACGTCACAACAAATCATGATTGCATCTTGATGAATTTCCATGAAAAATAGTACTTTATGTGCTCAAACACAAAACTTTTGTGACTTTTCACATTTTGTAGATCGATAACTTCAGCAAATGAGGACCAAATTTGTTAAACAAAGTGTCAAATTAATCAGCTCGACGAGATCTTTAAAATAACACAACACATCATGATTGCATCTTGATGAATTTCCATGAAAAATAGTACTTTATGTGCTCAAACACACAACTTTTGTAACTCTTCAAACTTTGTAGATCGATAACTTCGGCAAATGAGACCCAAATTTGTTAAACAAAGTGTCAAATTAATCAGCTCGACGAGATCTTTAAAATGACACAACACATCATGATTGCATCTTGTTGAATTTCCAAGACAAATAGTACTTTATGTGCTCAAACACCCAACTTTTGTGACTTTTCAAACTTTGAAGCTCGATAACTTCGGCAAATTAGGACCAAATTTGTTAAACAAAGTGTCAAATTAATCAGCTCGTCGAGATGTGTGAGACGTCACAACAAATCATGATTGCATCTTGATGAATTTCCAAGACAAATAGTACTTTATGTGCTCAAACACCCAACTTTTGTGACTTTTCAAACTTTGAAGCTCGATAACTTCGGTAAATTAGGACCAAATTAGTTAAACAAAGTGTCAAATTAATCAGCTCGACGAGATTTTTAAAATAACACAACACATCATGATTGCATCTTGATGAATTTCCAAGACAAATAGTACTTTATGTGCTCAAACACACAACTTTTATGACTTTTCAAACTTTGAAGCTCGATAACTTCGGCAAATTAGGACCAAATTTGTTAAACAAAGTGTCACATTAATCAGCTCGTCGAGATGTGTGAGACGTCACAACAAATCATGATTGCATCTTGATGAATTTCCATGAAAAATAGTACTTTATGTGCTCAAACACAAAACTTTTGTGACTTTTCACACTTTGTAGATCGATAACTTCAGCAAATGAGGACCAAATTTGTTAAACAAAGTGTCAAATTAATCAGCTCGACGAGATCTTTAAAATAACACAACACATCATGATTGCATCTTGATGAATTTCCATGAAAAATAGTACTTTATGTGCTCAAACACACAACTTTTGTAACTCTTCAAACTTTGTAGATCGATAACTTCGGCAAATGAGACCCAAATTTGTTAAACAAAGTGTCAAATTAATCAGCTCGACGAGATCTTTAAAATGACACAACACATCATGATTGCATCTTGTTGAATTTCCAAGACAAATAGTACTTTATGTGCTCAAACACCCAACTTTTGTGACTTTTCAAACTTTGAAGCTCGATAACTTCGGTAAATTAGGACCAAATTTGTTAAACAAAGTGTCAAATTAATCAGCTCGACGAGATCTTTAAAATGACACAACACATCATGATTGCATCTTGATGAATTTCCAAGACAAATAGTACTTTATGTGCTCAAACACCCAACTTTTGTGACTTTTCAAACTTTGAAGCTCGATAACTTCGGTAAATTAGGACCAAATTTGTTAAACAAAGTGTCACATTAATCAGCTCGACGAGATCTTTAAAATGACACAACACATCATGATTGCATCTTGATGAATTTCCAAGACAAATAGTACTTTATGTGCTCAAACACACAACTTTTATGACTTTTCAAACTTTGAAGCTCGATAACTTCGGCAAATTAGGACCAAATTTGTTAAACAAAGTGTCACATTAATCAGCTAGTCGAGATGTGTGAGACGTCACAACAAATCATGATTGCATCTTGATGAATTTCCATGAAAAATAGTACTTTATGTGCTCAAACACAAAACTTTTGTGACTTTTCACACTTTGTAGATCGATAACTTCAGCAAATGAGGACCAAATTTGTTAAACAAAGTGTCAAATTAATCAGCTCGACGAGATCTTTAAAATGACACAACACATCATGATTGCATCTTGTTGAATTTCCAAGACAAATAGTACTTTATGTGCTCAAACACCCAACTTTTGTGACTTTTCAAACTTTGAAGCTCGATAACTTCGGCAAATTAGGACCAAATTTGTTAAACAAAGTGTCAAATTAATCAGCTCGTCGAGATGTGTGAGACGTCACAACAAATCATGATTGCATCTTGATGAATTTCCAAGACAAATAGTACTTTATGTGCTCAAACACCCAACTTTTGTGACTTTTCAAACTTTGAAGCTCGATAACTTCGGTAAATTAGGACCAAATTTGTTAAACAAAGTGTCACATTAATCAGCTCGACGAGATCTTTAAAATGACACAACACATCATGATTGCATCTTGATGAATTTCCAAGACAAATAGTACTTTATGTGCTCAAACACACAACTTTTATGACTTTTCAAACTTTGAAGCTCGATAACTTCGGCAAATTAGGACCAAATTTGTTAAACAAAGTGTCACATTAATCAGCTCGTCGAGATGTGTGAGACGTCACAACAAATCATGATTGCATCTTGATGAATTTCCAAGACAAATAGTACTTTATGTGCTCAAACACACAACTTTTATGACTTTTCAAACTTTGAAGCTCGATAACTTCGGTAAATTAGGACCAAATTAGTTAAACAAAGTGTCAAATTAATCAGCTCGACGAGATTTTTAAAATAACACAACACATCATGATTGCATCTTGATGAATTTCCAAGACAAATAGTACTTTATGTGCTCAAACACACAACTTTTATGACTTTTCAAACTTTGAAGCTCGATAACTTCGGCAAATTAGGACCAAATTTGTTAAACAAAGTGTCACATTAATCAGCTCGTCGAGATGTGTGAGACGTCACAACAAATCATGATTGCATCTTGATGAATTTCCATGAAAAATAGTACTTTATGTGCTCAAACACAAAACTTTTGTGACTTTTCACACTTTGTAGATCGATAACTTCAGCAAATGAGGACCAAATTTGTTAAACAAAGTGTCAAATTAATCAGCTCGACGAGATCTTTAAAATAACACAACACATCATGATTGCATCTTGTTGAATTTCCAAGACAAATAGTACTTTATGTGCTCAAACACCCAACTTTTGTGACTTTTCAAACTTTGAAGCTCGATAACTTCGGCAAATTAGGACCAAATTTGTTAAACAAAGTGTCAAATTAATCAGCTCGACGAGATCTTTAAAATGACACAACACATCATGATTGCATCTTGATGAATTTCCAAGACAAATAGTACTTTATGTGCTCAAACACCCAACTTTTGTGACTTTTCAAACTTTGAAGCTCGATAACTTCGGTAAATTAGGACCAAATTTGTTAAACAAAGTGTCAAATTAATCAGCTCGACGAGATCTTTAAAATGACACAACACATCATGATTGCATCTTGATGAATTTCCAAGACAAATAGTACTTTATGTGCTCAAACACACATCTTTTATGACTTTTCAAACTTTGAAGCTCGATAACTTCGGCAAATTAGGACCAAATTTGTTAAACAAAGTGTCACATTAATCAGCTCGTCGAGATGTGTGAGACGTCACAACAAATCATGATTGCATCTTGATGAATTTCCATGAAAAATAGTACTTTATGTGCTCAAACACAAAACTTTTGTGACTTTTCACACTTTGTAGATCGATAACTTCAGCAAATGAGGACCAAATTTGTTAAACAAAGTGTCAAATTAATCAGCTCGACGAGATCTTTAAAATAACACAACACATCATGATTGCATCTTGATGAATTTCCATGAAAAATAGTACTTTATGTGCTCAAACACACAACTTTTGTGACTCTTCAAACTTTGTAGATCGATAACTTCGGCAAATGAGACCCAAATTTGTTAAACAAAGTGTCAAATTAATCAGCTCGACGAGATCTTTAAAATGACACAACACATCATGATTGCATCTTAATGAATTTCCAAGACAAATAGTACTTTATGTGCTCAAACACCCAACTTTTGTGACTTTTCAAACTTTGAAGCTCGATAACTTCGGCAAATTAGGACCAAATTTGTTAAACAAAGTGTCAAATTAATCAGCTTGACGAGATTTTGAAGATGTCACAACACATCATGATTGCATCTTGATGAATTTCCAAGACAAATAGTACTTTATATGCTCAAACACACAACTTTTATGACTTTTCAAACTTTGAAGCTCGATAACTTCGGCAAATTAGGACCAAATTTGTTAAACAAAGTGTCACATTAATCAGCTCGTCGAGATGTTTGAGACGTCACAACAAATCATGATTGCATCTTGATGAATTTCCATGAAAAATAGTACTTTATGTGCTCAAACACAAAACTTTTGTGACTTTTCACACTTTGTAGATCGATAACTTCAGCAAATGAGGACCAAATTTGTTAAACAAAGTGTCAAATTAATCAGCTCGACGAGATCTTTAAAATAACACAACACATCATGATTGCATCTTGATGAATTTCCATGAAAAATAGTACTTTATGTGCTCAAACACACAACTTTTGTGACTCTTCAAACTTTGTAGATCGATAACTTCGGCAAATGAGACCCAAATTTGTTAAACAAAGTGTCAAATTAATCAGCTCGACGAGATCTTTAAAATGACACAACACATCATGATTGCATCTTGTTGAATTTCCAAGACAAATAGTACTTTATGTGCTCAAACACACAACTTTTATGACTTTTCAAACTTTGAAGCTCGATAACTTCGGCAAATTAGGACCAAATTTGTTAAACAAAGTGTCACATTAATCAGCTCGTCGAGATGTGTGAGACGTCACAACAAATCATGATTGCATCTTGATGAATTTCCATGAAAAATAGTACTTTATGTGCTCAAACACAAAACTTTTGTGACTTTTCACACTTTGTAGATCGATAACTTCAGCAAATGAGGACCAAATTTGTTAAACAAAGTGTCAAATTAATCAGCTCGACGAGATCTTTAAAATGACACAACACATCATGATTGCATCTTGTTGAATTTCCAAGACAAATAGTACTTTATGTGCTCAAACACCCAACTTTTGTGACTTTTCAAACTTTGAAGCTCGATAACTTCGGCAAATTAGGACCAAATTTGTTAAACAAAGTGTCAAATTAATCAGCTCGTCGAGATGTGTGAGACGTCACAACAAATCATGATTGCATCTTGATGAATTTCCAAGACAAATAGTACTTTATGTGCTCAAACACCCAACTTTTGTGACTTTTCAAACTTTGAAGCTCGATAACTTCGGTAAATTAGGACCAAATTTGTTAAACAAAGTGTCACATTAATCAGCTCGACGAGATCTTTAAAATGACACAACACATCATGATTGCATCTTGATGAATTTCCAAGACAAATAGTACTTTATGTGCTCAAACACACAACTTTTATGACTTTTCAAACTTTGAAGCTCGATAACTTCGGCAAATTAGGACCAAATTTGTTAAACAAAGTGTCACATTAATCAGCTCGTCGAGATGTGTGAGACGTCACAACAAATCATGATTGCATCTTGATGAATTTCCAAGACAAATAGTACTTTATGTGCTCAAACACACAACTTTTATGACTTTTCAAACTTTGAAGCTCGATAACTTCGGTAAATTAGGACCAAATTAGTTAAACAAAGTGTCAAATTAATCAGCTCGACGAGATTTTTAAAATAACACAACACATCATGATTGCATCTTGATGAATTTCCAAGACAAATAGTACTTTATGTGCTCAAACACACAACTTTTATGACTTTTCAAACTTTGAAGCTCGATAACTTCGGCAAATTAGGACCAAATTTGTTAAACAAAGTGTCACATTAATCAGCTCGTCGAGATGTGTGAGACGTCACAACAAATCATGATTGCATCTTGATGAATTTCCATGAAAAATAGTACTTTATGTGCTCAAACACAAAACTTTTGTGACTTTTCACACTTTGTAGATCGATAACTTCAGCAAATGAGGACCAAATTTGTTAAACAAAGTGTCAAATTAATCAGCTCGACGAGATCTTTAAAATAACACAACACATCATGATTGCATCTTGTTGAATTTCCAAGACAAATAGTACTTTATGTGCTCAAACACCCAACTTTTGTGACTTTTCAAACTTTGAAGCTCGATAACTTCGGCAAATTAGGACCAAATTTGTTAAACAAAGTGTCAAATTAATCAGCTCGACGAGATCTTTAAAATGACACAACACATCATGATTGCATCTTGATGAATTTCCAAGACAAATAGTACTTTATGTGCTCAAACACCCAACTTTTGTGACTTTTCAAACTTTGAAGCTCGATAACTTCGGTAAATTAGGACCAAATTTGTTAAACAAAGTGTCAAATTAATCAGCTCGACGAGATCTTTAAAATGACACAACACATCATGATTGCATCTTGATGAATTTCCAAGACAAATAGTACTTTATGTGCTCAAACACACATCTTTTATGACTTTTCAAACTTTGAAGCTCGATAACTTCGGCAAATTAGGACCAAATTTGTTAAACAAAGTGTCACATTAATCAGCTCGTCGAGATGTGTGAGACGTCACAACAAATCATGATTGCATCTTGATGAATTTCCATGAAAAATAGTACTTTATGTGCTCAAACACAAAACTTTTGTGACTTTTCACACTTTGTAGATCGATAACTTCAGCAAATGAGGACCAAATTTGTTAAACAAAGTGTCAAATTAATCAGCTCGACGAGATCTTTAAAATAACACAACACATCATGATTGCATCTTGATGAATTTCCATGAAAAATAGTACTTTATGTGCTCAAACACACAACTTTTGTGACTCTTCAAACTTTGTAGATCGATAACTTCGGCAAATGAGACCCAAATTTGTTAAACAAAGTGTCAAATTAATCAGCTCGACGAGATCTTTAAAATGACACAACACATCATGATTGCATCTTGATGAATTTCCAAGACAAATAGTACTTTATGTGCTCAAACACCCAACTTTTGTGACTTTTCAAACTTTGAAGCTCGATAACTTCGGCAAATTAGGACCAAATTTGTTAAACAAAGTGTCAAATTAATCAGCTTGACGAGATTTTGAAGATGTCACAACACATCATGATTGCATCTTGATGAATTTCCAAGACAAATAGTACTTTATATGCTCAAACACACAACTTTTATGACTTTTCAAACTTTGAAGCTCGATAACTTCGGCAAATTAGGACCAAATTTGTTAAACAAAGTGTCACATTAATCAGCTCGTCGAGATGTTTGAGACGTCACAACAAATCATGATTGCATCTTGATGAATTTCCATGAAAAATAGTACTTTATGTGCTCAAACACAAAACTTTTGTGACTTTTCACACTTTGTAGATCGATAACTTCAGCAAATGAGGACCAAATTTGTTAAACAAAGTGTCAAATTAATCAGCTCGACGAGATCTTTAAAATAACACAACACATCATGATTGCATCTTGATGAATTTCCATGAAAAATAGTACTTTATGTGCTCAAACACACAACTTTTGTGACTCTTCAAACTTTGTAGATCGATAACTTCGGCAAATGAGACCCAAATTTGTTAAACAAAGTGTCAAATTAATCAGCTCGACGAGATCTTTAAAATGACACAACACATCATGATTGCATCTTGTTGAATTTCCAAGACAAATAGTACTTTATGTGCTCAAACACACAACTTTTATGACTTTTCAAACTTTGAAGCTCGATAACTTCGGCAAATTAGGACCAAATTTGTTAAACAAAGTGTCACATTAATCAGCTCGTCGAGATGTGTGAGACGTCACAACAAATCATGATTGCATCTTGATGAATTTCCATGAAAAATAGTACTTTATGTGCTCAAACACAAAACTTTTGTGACTTTTCAAACTTTGAAGCTCGATAACTTCGGCAAATTAGGACCAAATTTGTTAAACAAAGTGTCAAATTAATCAGCTTGACGAGATTTTGAAGATGTCACAACACATCATGATTGCATCTTGATGAATTTCCAAGACAAATAGTACTTTATATGCTCAAACACACAACTTTTATGACTTTTCAAACTTTGAAGCTCGATAACTTCGGCAAATTAGGACCAAATTTGTTAAACAAAGTGTCACATTAATCAGCTCGACGAGATCTTTAAAATAACACAACACATCATGATTGCATCTTGATGAATTTCCAAGACAAATAGTACTTTATGTGCTCAAACACACAACTTTTGTGACTCTTCAAACTTTGTAGATCGATAACTTCGGCAAATGAGACCCAAATTTGTTAAACAAAGTGTCAAATTAATCAGCTCGACGAGATCTTTAAAACGACACAACACATCATGATTGCATCTTGATGAATTTCCAAGACAAATAGTACTTTATGTGCTCAAACACCCAACTTTTGTGACTTTTCAAACTTTGAAGCTCGATAACTTCGGCAAATTAGGACCAAATTTGTTAAACAAAGTGTCAAATTAATCAGCTTGACGAGATTTTGAAGATGTCACAACACATCATGATTGCATCTTGATGAATTTCCAAGACAAATAGTACTTTATGTGCTCAAACACCCAACTTTTGTGACTTTTCAAACTTTGAAGCTCGATAACTTCGGCAAATTAGGACCAAATTTGTTAAACAAAGTGTCAAATTAATCAGCTCGACGAGATCTTTAAAATGACACAACACATCATGATTGCATCTTGATGAATTTCCAAGACAAATAGTACTTTATATGCTCAAACACCCAACTTTTGTGACTTTTCAAATTTTGAAGCTCGATAACTTCGGCAAATAAGAACCAAATTTGTTAAACAAAGTGTCAAATTAATCAGCTCGACGAGATCTTTAAAATAACACAACACATCATGATTGCATCTTGATGAATTTCCATGAAAAATAGTACTTTATGTGCTCAAACACACAACTTTTGTGACTCTTCAAACTTTGTAGATCGATAACTTCGGCAAATGAGACCCAAATTTGTTAAACAAAGTGTCAAATTAATCAGCTCGACGAGATCTTTAAAATGACACAACACATCATGATTGCATCTTGATGAATTTCCAAGACAAATAGTACTTTATGTGCTCAAACACCCAACTTTTGTGACTTTTCAAACTTTGAAGCTCGATAACTTCGGCAAATTAGGACCAAATTTGTTAAACAAAGTGTCAAATTAATCAGCTTGACGAGATTTTGAAGATGTCACAACACATCATGATTGCATCTTGATGAATTTCCAAGACAAATAGTACTTTATATGCTCAAACACACAACTTTTATGACTTTTCAAACTTTGAAGCTCGATAACTTCGGCAAATTAGGACCAAATTTGTTAAACAAAGTGTCACATTAATCAGCTCGTCGAGATGTTTGAGACGTCACAACAAATCATGATTGCATCTTGATGAATTTCCATGAAAAATAGTACTTTATGTGCTCAAACACAAAACTTTTGTGACTTTTCACACTTTGTAGATCGATAACTTCAGCAAATGAGGACCAAATTTGTTAAACAAAGTGTCAAATTAATCAGCTCGACGAGATCTTTAAAATAACACAACACATCATGATTGCATCTTGATGAATTTCCATGAAAAATAGTACTTTATGTGCTCAAACACACAACTTTTGTGACTCTTCAAACTTTGTAGATCGATAACTTCGGCAAATGAGACCCAAATTTGTTAAACAAAGTGTCAAATTAATCAGCTCGACGAGATCTTTAAAATGACACAACATATCATGATTGCATCTTGATGAATTTCCAAGACAAATAGTACTTTATGTGCTCAAACACCCAACGTTTGTGACTTTCCAAACTTTGAAGCTCGATAACTTCGGCAAGTAAGAACCAAATTTGTTAAACAAAGTGTCAAATTAATCAGCTCGACGAGATCTTTAAAATGACACAACACATCATGATTGCATCTTGATGAATTTCCAAGACAAATAGTACTTTATGTGCTCAAACACACAACTTTTATGACTTTTCAAACTTTGAAGCTCGATAACTTCGGCAAATTAGGACCAAATTTGTTAAACAAAGTGTCAAATTAATCAGCTCGACGAGATTTTGAAGATGTCACAACACATCATGATTGCATCTTGATGAATTTCCAAGACAAATAGTACTTTATATGCTCAAACACACAACTTTTATGACTTTTCAAACTTTGAAGCTCGATAACTTCGGCAAATTAGGACCAAATTTGTTAAACAAAGTGTCACATTAATCAGCTCGACGAGATCTTTAAAATAACACAACACATCATGATTGCATC
Organism: Euwallacea fornicatus; assembly: GCF_040115645.1. Lineage (NCBI taxonomy): Eukaryota > Metazoa > Arthropoda > Insecta > Coleoptera > Curculionidae > Euwallacea > Euwallacea fornicatus. The sequence continues at coordinate 1,110,587 of NW_027096009.1, forward strand.
TTGATGAATTTCCATGAAAAATAGTACTTTATGTGCTCAAACACACAACTTTTGTGACTCTTCAAACTTTGTAGATCGATAACTTCGGCAAATGAGACCCAAATTTGTTAAACAAAGTGTCAAATTAATCAGCTCGACGAGATCTTTAAAATGACACAACACATCATGATTGCATCTTGTTGAATTTCCAAGACAAATAGTACTTTATGTGCTCAAACACAAAACTTTTGTGACTTTTCACACTTTGTAGATCGATAACTTCGACAAATGAGACCCAAATTTGTTAAACAAAGTGTCAAATTAATCAGCTCGACGAGATCTTTAAAATGACACAACACATCATGATTGCATCTTGTTGAATTTCCAAGACAAATAGTACTTTATGTGCTCAAAAACCCAACTTTTGTGACTTTTCACACTTTGTAGATCGATAACTTCAGCAAATGAGGACCAAATTTGTTAAACAAAGTGTCAAATTAATCAGCTCGACGAGATCTTTAAAATAACACAACACATCATGATTGCATCTTGATGAATTTCCATGAAAAATAGTACTTTATGTGCTCAAACACACAACTTTTATGACTTTTCAAACTTTGAAGCTCGATAACTTCGGTAAATTAGGACCAAATTTGTTAAACAAAGTGTCAAATTAATCAGCTCGACGAGATTTTGAAGATGTCACAACACATCATGATTGCATCTTGATGAATTTCCAAGACAAATAGTACTTTATATGCTCAAACACACAACTTTTATGACTTTTCAAACTTTGAAGCTCGATAACTTCGGCAAATTAGGACCAAATTTGTTAAACAAAGTGTAAAATTAATCAGCTCGACGAGATCTTTAAAATGACACAACACATCATGATTGCATCTTGATGAATTTCCAAGACAAATAGTACTTTATGTGCTCAAACACACAACTTTTATGACTTTTCAAACTTTGAAGCTCGATAACTTCGGCAAATTAGGACCAAATTTGTTAAACAAAGTGTCAAATTAATCAGCTCGACGAGATTTTGAAGATGTCACAACACATCATGATTGCATCTTGATGAATTTCCAAGACAAATAGTACTTTATATGCTCAAACACACAACTTTTATGACTTTTCAAACTTTGAAGCTCGATAACTTCGGCAAATTAGGACCAAATTTGTTAAACAAAGTGTAAAATTAATCAGCTCGACGAGATCTTTAAAATGACACAACACATCATGATTGCATCTTGATGAATTTCCAAGACAAATAGTACTTTATGTGCTCAAACACACAACTTTTATGACTTTTCAAACTTTGAAGCTCGATAACTTCGGCAAATTAGGACCAAATTTGTTAAACAAAGTGTCACATTAATCAGCTCGTCGAGATGTTTGAGACGTCACAACAAATCATGATTGCATCTTGATGAATTTCCATGAAAAATAGTACTTTATGTGCTCAAACACAAAACTTTTGTGACTTTTCACACTTTGTAGATCGATAACTTCAGCAAATGAGGACCAAATTTGTTAAACAAAGTGTCAAATTAATCAGCTCGACGAGATCTTTAAAATAACACAACACATCATGATTGCATCTTGTTGAATTTCCAAGACAAATAGTACTTTATGTGCTCAAACACCCAACTTTTGTGACTTTTCAAACTTTGAAGCTCGATAACTTCGGCAAATTAGGACCAAATTTGTTAAACGAAGTGTCAAATTAATCAGCTCGACGAGATCTTTAAAATGACACAACACATCATGATTGCATCTTGATGAATTTCCAAGACAAATAGTACTTTATATGCTCAAACACACAACTTTTATGACTTTTCAAACTTTGAAGCTCGATAACTTCGGTAAATTAGGACCAAATTTGTTAAACAAAGTGTCAAATTAATCAGCTCGACGAGATCTTTAAAATAACACAACACATCATGATTGCATCTTGATGAATTTCCAAGACAAATAGTACTTTATGTGCTCAAACACCCAACTTTTGTGACTTTTCAAACTTTGAAGCTCGATAACTTCGGCAAATTAGGACCAAATTTGTTAAACAAAGTGTCACATTAATCAGCTCGACGAGATTTTGAAGATGTCACAACACATCATGATTGCATCTTGATGAATTTCCAAGACAAATAGTACTTTATATGCTCAAACACACAACTTTTATGACTTTTCAAACTTTGAAGCTCGATAACTTCGGTAAATTAGGACCAAATTTGTTAAACAAAGTGTCAAATTAATCAGCTCGACGAGATCTTTAAAATAACACAACACAACATGATTGCATCTTGATGAATTTCCATGAAAAATAGTACTTTATGTGCTCAAACACAAAACTTTTGTGACTTTTCACACTTTGTAGATCGATAACTTCAGCAAATGAGGACCAAATTTGTTAAACAAAGTGTCAAATTAATCAGCTCGACGAGATCTTTAAAATGACACAACACATTATGATTGCATCTTGATGAATTTCCAAGACAAATAGTACTTTATGTGCTCAAACACCCAACTTTTGTGACTTTTCAAATTTTGAAGCTCGATAACTTCGGCAAATAAGAACCAAATTTGTTAAACAAAGTGTCAAATTAATCAGCTCGACGAGATCTTTAAAATGACACAACACATCATGATTGCATCTTGATGAATTTCCAAGACAAATAGTACTTTATGTGCTCAAACACCCAACTTTTGTGACTTTTCAAACTTTGAAGCTCGATAACTTCGGCAAATTAGGACCAAATTTGTTAAACAAAGTGTCAAATTAATCAGCTCGACGAGATCTTTAAAATGACACAACACATTATGATTGCATCTTGTTGAATTTCCAAGAGAAATAGTACTTTAAGTGCTCAAACACCCAACTTTTGTGACTTTTCAAACTTTGAAGCTCGATAACTTCGGCAAATTAGGACCAAATTTGTTAAACAAAGTGACAAATTAATCAGCTCGACGAGATCTTTAAAATGACACAACACATCATGATTGCATCTTGATGAATTTCCATGAAAAATAGTACTTTATGTGCTCAAACACAAAACTTTTGTGACTTTTCACACTTTGTAGATCGATAACTTCAGCAAATGAGGACCAAATTTGTTAAACAAAGTGTCAAATTAATCAGCTCGACGAGATCTTTAAAATGACACAACACATCATGATTGCATCTTGATGAATTTCCAAGACAAATAGTACTTTATGTGCTCAAACACCCAACTTTTGTGACTTTTCAAACTTTGAAGCTCGATAACTTCGGCAAATTAGGACCAAATTTGTTAAACAAAGTGTCAAATTAATCAGCTCGACGAGATTTTGAAGATGTCACAACACATCATGATTGCATCTTGATGAATTTCCAAGACAAATAGTACTTTATATGCTCAAACACCCAACTTTTGTGACTTTTCAAATTTTGAAGCTCGATAACTTCGGCAAATTAGGACCAAATTTGTTAAACAAAGTGACAAATTAATCAGCTCGACGAGATCTTTAAAATGACACAACACATCATGATTGCATCTTGATGAATTTCCATGAAAAATAGTACTTTATGTGCTCAAACACAAAACTTTTGTGACTTTTCACACTTTGTAGATCGATAACTTCAGCAAATGAGGACCAAATTTGTTAAACAAAGTGTCAAATTAATCAGCTCGACGAGATCTTTAAAATGACACAACACATCATGATTGCATCTTGATGAATTTCCAAGACAAATAGTACTTTATGTGCTCAAACACACAACTTTTATGACTTTTCAAACTTTGAAGCTCGATAACTTCGGCAAATTAGGACCAAATTTGTTAAACAAAGTGTCAAATTAATCAGCTCGACGAGATTTTGAAGATGTCACAACACATCATGATTGCATCTTGATGAATTTCCAAGACAAATAGTACTTTATATGCTCAAACACCCAACTTTTGTGACTTTTCAAATTTTGAAGCTCGATAACTTCGGCAAATAAGAACCAAATTTGTTAAACAAAGTGTCAAATTAATCAGCTCGACGAGATCTTTAAAATGACACAACACATCATGATTGCATCTTGACGAATTTCCAAGACAAATAGTACTTTATGTGCTCAAACCCAAAACTTTTGTGACTTTTCACACTTTGTAGATCGATAACTTCAGCAAATGAGGACCAAATTTGTTAAACAAAGTGTCAAATTAATCAGCTCGACGAGATCTTTAAAATAACACAACACATCATGATTGCATCTTGTTGAATTTCCAAGACAAATAGTACTTTATGTGCTCAAACACCCAACTTTTGTGACTTTTCAAACTTTGAAGCTCGATAACTTCGGCAAATTAGGACCAAATTTGTTAAACAAAGTGTCAAATTAATCAGCTCGACGAGATCTTTAAAATGACACAACACATCATGATTGCATCTTGATGAATTTCCAAGACAAATAGTACTTTATATGCTCAAACACACAACTTTTATGACTTTTCAAACTTTGAAGCTCGATAACTTCGGTAAATTAGGACCAAATTTGTTAAACAAAGTGTCAAATTAATCAGCTCGACGAGATCTTTAAAATAACACAACACATCATGATTGCATCTTGATGAATTTCCATGAAAAATAGTACTTTATGTGCTCAAACACACAACTTTTATGACTTTTCAAACTTTGAAGCTCGATAACTTCGGTAAATTAGGACCAAATTTGTTAAACAAAGTGTCAAATTAATCAGCTCGACGAGATTTTTAAAATAACACAACACATCATGATTGCATCTTGATGAATTTCCATGAAAAATAGTACTTTATGTGCTCAAACACAAAACTTTTGTGACTTTTCACACTTTGTAGATCGATAACTTCAGCAAATGAGGACCAAATTTGTTAAACAAAGTGTCAAATTAATCAGCTCGACGAGATCTTTAAAATAACACAACACATCATGATTGCATCTTGTTGAATTTCCAAGACAAATAGTACTTTATGTGCTCAAACACCCAACTTTTGTGACTTTTCAAACTTTGAAGCTCGATAACTTCGGCAAATTAGGACCAAATTTGTTAAACAAAGTGTCAAATTAATCAGCTCGACGAGATCTTTAAAATGACACAACACATCATGATTGCATCTTGATGAATTTCCATGAAAAATAGTACTTTATGTGCTCAAACACACAACTTTTATGACTTTTCAAACTTTGAAGCTCGATAACTTCGGTAAATTAGGACCAAATTTGTTAAACAAAGTGTCAAATTAATCAGCTCGACGAGATCTTTAAAATAACACAACACATCATGATTGCATCTTGATGAATTTCCATGAAAAATAGTACTTTATGTGCTCAAACACACAACTTTTATGACTTTTCAAACTTTGAAGCTCGATAACTTCGGTAAATTAGGACCAAATTTGTTAAACAAAGTGTCAAATTAATCAGCTCGACGAGATCTTTAAAATAACACAACACATCATGATTGCATCTTGATGAATTTCCATGAAAAATAGTACTTTATGTGCTCAAACACAAAACTTTTATGACTTTTCAAACTTTGAAGCTCGATAACTTCGGTAAATTAGGACCAAATTTGTTAAACAAAGTGTCAAATTAATCAGCTCGACGAGATTTTTAAAATAACACAACACATCATGATTGCATCTTGATGAATTTCCATGAAAAATAGTACTTTATGTGCTCAAACACAAAACTTTTGTGACTTTTCACACTTTGTAGATCGATAACTTCAGCAAATGAGGACCAAATTTGTTAAACAAAGTGTCAAATTAATCAGCTCGACGAGATCTTTAAAATGACACAACACATCATGATTGCATCTTGATGAATTTCCAAGACAAATAGTACTTTATGTGCTCAAACACCCAACTTTTGTGACTTTTCAAACTTTGAAGCTCGATAACTTCGGCAAATAAGAACCAAATTTGTTAAACAAAGTGTCAAATTAATCAGCTCGACGAGATCTTTAAAATGACACAACACATCATGATTGCATCTTGATGAATTTCCAAGACAAATAGTACTTTATGTGCTCAAACACCCAACTTTTGTGACTTTTCAAACTTTGAAGCTCGATAACTTCGGCAAATAAGAACCAAATTTGTTAAACAAAGTGTCAAATTAATCAGCTCGACGAGATCTTTAAAATGACACAACACATCATGATTGCATCTTGATGAATTTCCAAGACAAATAGTACTTTATGTGCTCAAACACACAACTTTTATGACTTTTCAAACTTTGAAGCTCGATAACTTCGGCAAATTAGGACCAAATTTGTTAAACAAAGTGTCAAATTAATCAGCTCGACGAGATTTTGAAGATGTCACAACACATCATGATTGCATCTTGATGAATTTCCAAGACAAATAGTACTTTATTTGCTCAAACACACAACTTTTATGACTTTTCAAACTTTGAAGCTCGATAACTTCGGCAAATTAGGACCAAATTTGTTAAACAAAGTGTCAAATTAATCAGCTCGACGAGATCTTTAAAATGACACAACACATCATGATTGCATCTTGATGAATTTCCAAGACAAATAGTACTTTATGTGCTCAAACACACAACTTTTATGACTTTTCAAACTTTGAAGCTCGATAACTTCGGCAAATTAGGACCAAATTTGTTAAACAAAGTGTCAAATTAATCAGCTCGACGAGATCTTTAAAATAACACAACACATCATGATTGCATCTTGATGAATTTCCATGAAAAATAGTACTTTATGTGCTCAAACACACAACTTTTATGACTTTTCAAACTTTGAAGCTCGATAACTTCGGCAAATTAGGACCAAATTTGTTAAACAAAGTGTCACATTAATCAGCTCGTCGAGATGTTTGAGACGTCACAACAAATCATGATTGCATCTTGATGAATTTCCATGAAAAATAGTACTTTATGTGCTCAAACACAAAACTTTTGTGACTTTTCACACTTTGTAGATCGATAACTTCAGCAAATGAGGACCAAATTTGTTAAACAAAGTGTCAAATTAATCAGCTCGACGAGATCTTTAAAATAACACAACACATCATGATTGCATCTTGATGAATTTCCATGAAAAATAGTACTTTATGTGCTCAAACACACAACTTTTATGACTTTTCAAACTTTGAAGCTCGATAACTTCGGCAAATTAGGACCAAATTTGTTAAACAAAGTGTCACATTAATCAGCTCGTCGAGATGTTTGAGACGTCACAACAAATCATGATTGCATCTTGATGAATTTCCATGAAAAATAGTACTTTATGTGCTCAAACACAAAACTTTTATGACTTTTCAAACTTTGAAGCTCGATAACTTCGGTAAATTAGGACCAAATTTGTTAAACAAAGTGTCAAATTAATCAGCTCGACGAGATTTTTAAAATAACACAACACATCATGATTGCATCTTGATGAATTTCCATGAAAAATAGTACTTTATGTGCTCAAACACAAAACTTTTGTGACTTTTCACACTTTGTAGATCGATAACTTCAGCAAATGAGGACCAAATTTGTTAAACAAAGTGTCAAATTAATCAGCTCGACGAGATCTTTAAAATGACACAACACATCATGATTGCATCTTGATGAATTTCCAAGACAAATAGTACTTTATGTGCTCAAACACCCAACTTTTGTGACTTTTCAAACTTTGAAGCTCGATAACTTCGGCAAATAAGAACCAAATTTGTTAAACAAAGTGTCAAATTAATCAGCTCGACGAGATCTTTAAAATGACACAACACATCATGATTGCATCTTGATGAATTTCCAAGACAAATAGTACTTTATGTGCTCAAACACCCAACTTTTGTGACTTTTCAAACTTTGAAGCTCGATAACTTCGGCAAATAAGAACCAAATTTGTTAAACAAAGTGTCAAATTAATCAGCTCGACGAGATCTTTAAAATGACACAACACATCATGATTGCATCTTGATGAATTTCCAAGACAAATAGTACTTTATGTGCTCAAACACACAACTTTTATGACTTTTCAAACTTTGAAGCTCGATAACTTCGGCAAATTAGGACCAAATTTGTTAAACAAAGTGTCAAATTAATCAGCTCGACGAGATTTTGAAGATGTCACAACACATCATGATTGCATCTTGATGAATTTCCAAGACAAATAGTACTTTATTTGCTCAAACACACAACTTTTATGACTTTTCAAACTTTGAAGCTCGATAACTTCGGCAAATTAGGACCAAATTTGTTAAACAAAGTGTCAAATTAATCAGCTCGACGAGATCTTTAAAATGACACAACACATCATGATTGCATCTTGATGAATTTCCAAGACAAATAGTACTTTATATGCTCAAACACACAACTTTTATGACTTTTCAAACTTTGAAGCTCGATAACTTCGGCAAATTAGGACCAAATTTGTTAAACAAAGTGTCACATTAATCAGCTCGACGAGATCTTTAAAATAACACAACACATCATGATTGCATCTTGATGAATTTCCATGAAAAATAGTACTTTATGTGCTCAAACACACAACTTTTGTGACTCTTCAAACTTTGTAGATCGATAACTTCGGCAAATGAGACCCAAATTTGTTAAACAAAGTGTCAAATTAATCAGCTCGACGAGATCTTTAAAATGACACAACACATCATGATTGCATCTTGTTGAATTTCCAAGACAAATAGTACTTTATGTGCTCAAACACAAAACTTTTGTGACTTTTCACACTTTGTAGATCGATAACTTCGACAAATGAGACCCAAATTTGTTAAACAAAGTGTCCAATTAATCAGCTCGACGAGATCTTTAAAATGACACAACACATCATGATTGCATCTTGTTGAATTTCCAAGACAAATAGTACTTTATGTGCTCAAACACCCAACTTTTGTGACTTTTCACACTTTGTAGATCGATAACTTCAGCAAATGAGGACCAAATTTGTTAAACAAAGTGTCAAATTAATCAGCTCGACGAGATCTTTAAAATAACACAACACATCATGATTGCATCTTGATGAATTTCCATGAAAAATAGTACTTTATGTGCTCAAACACACAACTTTTATGACTTTTCAAACTTTGAAGCTCGATAACTTCGGTAAATTAGGACCAAATTTGTTAAACAAAGTGTCAAATTAATCAGCTCGACGAGATTTTGAAGATGTCACAACACATCATGATTGCATCTTGATGAATTTCCAAGACAAATAGTACTTTATATGCTCAAACACACAACTTTTATGACTTTTCAAACTTTGAAGCTCGATAACTTCGGCAAATTAGGACCAAATTTGTTAAACAAAGTGTAAAATTAATCAGCTCGACGAGATCTTTAAAATGACACAACACATCATGATTGCATCTTGATGAATTTCCAAGACAAATAGTACTTTATGTGCTCAAACACACAACTTTTATGACTTTTCAAACTTTGAAGCTCGATAACTTCGGCAAATTAGGACCAAATTTGTTAAACAAAGTGTCAAATTAATCAGCTCGACGAGATTTTGAAGATGTCACAACACATCATGATTGCATCTTGATGAATTTCCAAGACAAATAGTACTTTATATGCTCAAACACACAACTTTTATGACTTTTCAAACTTTGAAGCTCGATAACTTCGGCAAATTAGGACCAAATTTGTTAAACAAAGTGTAAAATTAATCAGCTCGACGAGATCTTTAAAATGACACAACACATCATGATTGCATCTTGATGAATTTCCAAGACAAATAGTACTTTATGTGCTCAAACACACAACTTTTATGACTTTTCAAACTTTGAAGCTCGATAACTTCGGCAAATTAGGACCAAATTTGTTAAACAAAGTGTCACATTAATCAGCTCGTCGAGATGTTTGAGACGTCACAACAAATCATGATTGCATCTTGATGAATTTCCATGAAAAATAGTACTTTATGTGCTCAAACACAAAACTTTTGTGACTTTTCACACTTTGTAGATCGATAACTTCAGCAAATGAGGACCAAATTTGTTAAACAAAGTGTCAAATTAATCAGCTCGACGAGATCTTTAAAATAACACAACACATCATGATTGCATCTTGTTGAATTTCCAAGACAAATAGTACTTTATGTGCTCAAACACCCAACTTTTGTGACTTTTCAAACTTTGAAGCTCGATAACTTCGGCAAATTAGGACCAAATTTGTTAAACGAAGTGTCAAATTAATCAGCTCGACGAGATCTTTAAAATGACACAACACATCATGATTGCATCTTGATGAATTTCCAAGACAAATAGTACTTTATATGCTCAAACACACAACTTTTATGACTTTTCAAACTTTGAAGCTCGATAACTTCGGTAAATTAGGACCAAATTTGTTAAACAAAGTGTCAAATTAATCAGCTCGACGAGATCTTTAAAATAACACAACACATCATGATTGCATCTTGATGAATTTCCAAGACAAATAGTACTTTATGTGCTCAAACACCCAACTTTTGTGACTTTTCAAACTTTGAAGCTCGATAACTTCGGCAAATTAGGACCAAATTTGTTAAACAAAGTGTCACATTAATCAGCTCGACGAGATTTTGAAGATGTCACAACACATCATGATTGCATCTTGATGAATTTCCAAGACAAATAGTACTTTATATGCTCAAACACACAACTTTTATGACTTTTCAAACTTTGAAGCTCGATAACTTCGGTAAATTAGGACCAAATTTGTTAAACAAAGTGTCAAATTAATCAGCTCGACGAGATCTTTAAAATAACACAACACAACATGATTGCATCTTGATGAATTTCCATGAAAAATAGTACTTTATGTGCTCAAACACAAAACTTTTGTGACTTTTCACACTTTGTAGATCGATAACTTCAGCAAATGAGGACCAAATTTGTTAAACAAAGTGTCAAATTAATCAGCTCGACGAGATCTTTAAAATGACACAACACATTATGATTGCATCTTGATGAATTTCCAAGACAAATAGTACTTTATGTGCTCAAACACCCAACTTTTGTGACTTTTCAAATTTTGAAGCTCGATAACTTCGGCAAATAAGAACCAAATTTGTTAAACAAAGTGTCAAATTAATCAGCTCGACGAGATCTTTAAAATGACACAACACATCATGATTGCATCTTGATGAATTTCCAAGACAAATAGTACTTTATGTGCTCAAACACCCAACTTTTGTGACTTTTCAAACTTTGAAGCTCGATAACTTCGGCAAATTAGGACCAAATTTGTTAAACAAAGTGTCAAATTAATCAGCTCGACGAGATCTTTAAAATGACACAACACATTATGATTGCATCTTGTTGAATTTCCAAGAGAAATAGTACTTTAAGTGCTCAAACACCCAACTTTTGTGACTTTTCAAACTTTGAAGCTCGATAACTTCGGCAAATTAGGACCAAATTTGTTAAACAAAGTGACAAATTAATCAGCTCGACGAGATCTTTAAAATGACACAACACATCATGATTGCATCTTGATGAATTTCCATGAAAAATAGTACTTTATGTGCTCAAACACAAAACTTTTGTGACTTTTCACACTTTGTAGATCGATAACTTCAGCAAATGAGGACCAAATTTGTTAAACAAAGTGTCAAATTAATCAGCTCGACGAGATCTTTAAAATGACACAACACATCATGATTGCATCTTGTTGAATTTCCAAGACAAATAGTACTTTATATGCTCAAACACCCAACTTTTGTGACTTTTCAAACTTTGAAGCTCGATAACTTCGGCAAATTAGGACCAAATTTGTTAAACAAAGTGTCAAATTAATCAGCTCGACGAGATCTTTAAAATGACACAACACATCATGATTGCATCTTGATGAATTTCCAAGACAAATAGTACTTTATGTGCTCAAACACACAACTTTTATGACTTTTCAAACTTTGAAGCTCGATAACTTCGGCAAATTAGGACCAAATTTGTTAAACAAAGTGTCAAATTAATCAGCTCGACGAGATTTTGAAGATGTCACAACACATCATGATTGCATCTTGATGAATTTCCAAGACAAATAGTACTTTATATGCTCAAACACCCAACTTTTGTGACTTTTCAAATTTTGAAGCTCGATAACTTCGGCAAATAAGAACCAAATTTGTTAAACAAAGTGTCAAATTAATCAGCTCGACGAGATCTTTAAAATGACACAACACATCATGATTGCATCTTGATGAATTTCCAAGACAAATAGTACTTTATGTGCTCAAACCCAAAACTTTTGTGACTTTTCACACTTTGTAGATCGATAACTTCAGCAAATGAGGACCAAATTTGTTAAACAAAGTGTCAAATTAATCAGCTCGACGAGATCTTTAAAATAACACAACACATCATGATTGCATCTTGTTGAATTTCCAAGACAAATAGTACTTTATGTGCTCAAACACCCAACTTTTGTGACTTTTCAAACTTTGAAGCTCGATAACTTCGGCAAATTAGGACCAAATTTGTTAAACAAAGTGTCAAATTAATCAGCTCGACGAGATCTTTAAAATGACACAACACATCATGATTGCATCTTGATGAATTTCCAAGACAAATAGTACTTTATATGCTCAAACACACAACTTTTATGACTTTTCAAACTTTGAAGCTCGATAACTTCGGTAAATTAGGACCAAATTTGTTAAACAAAGTGTCAAATTAATCAGCTCGACGAGATCTTTAAAATAACACAACACATCATGATTGCATCTTGATGAATTTCCATGAAAAATAGTACTTTATGTGCTCAAACACACAACTTTTATGACTTTTCAAACTTTGAAGCTCGATAACTTCGGTAAATTAGGACCAAATTTGTTAAACAAAGTGTCAAATTAATCAGCTCGACGAGATTTTTAAAATAACACAACACATCATGATTGCATCTTGATGAATTTCCATGAAAAATAGTACTTTATGTGCTCAAACACAAAACTTTTGTGACTTTTCACACTTTGTAGATCGATAACTTCAGCAAATGAGGACCAAATTTGTTAAACAAAGTGTCAAATTAATCAGCTCGACGAGATCTTTAAAATAACACAACACATCATGATTGCATCTTGTTGAATTTCCAAGACAAATAGTACTTTATGTGCTCAAACACCCAACTTTTGTGACTTTTCAAACTTTGAAGCTCGATAACTTCGGCAAATTAGGACCAAATTTGTTAAACAAAGTGTCAAATTAATCAGCTCGACGAGATCTTTAAAATGACACAACACATCATGATTGCATCTTGATGAATTTCCATGAAAAATAGTACTTTATGTGCTCAAACACACAACTTTTATGACTTTTCAAACTTTGAAGCTCGATAACTTCGGTAAATTAGGACCAAATTTGTTAAACAAAGTGTCAAATTAATCAGCTCGACGAGATCTTTAAAATAACACAACACATCATGATTGCATCTTGATGAATTTCCATGAAAAATAGTACTTTATGTGCTCAAACACACAACTTTTATGACTTTTCAAACTTTGAAGCTCGATAACTTCGGTAAATTAGGACCAAATTTGTTAAACAAAGTGTCAAATTAATCAGCTCAACGAGATCTTTAAAATAACACAACACATCATGATTGCATCTTGATGAATTTCCATGAAAAATAGTACTTTATGTGCTCAAACACAAAACTTTTATGACTTTTCAAACTTTGAAGCTCGATAACTTCGGTAAATTAGGACCAAATTTGTTAAACAAAGTGTCAAATTAATCAGCTCGACGAGATTTTTAAAATAACACAACACATCATGATTGCATCTTGATGAATTTCCATGAAAAATAGTACTTTATGTGCTCAAACACAAAACTTTTGTGACTTTTCACACTTTGTAGATCGATAACTTCAGCAAATGAGGACCAAATTTGTTAAACAAAGTGTCAAATTAATCAGCTCGACGAGATCTTTAAAATGACACAACACATCATGATTGCATCTTGATGAATTTCCAAGACAAATAGTACTTTATGTGCTCAAACACCCAACTTTTGTGACTTTTCAAACTTTGAAGCTCGATAACTTCGGCAAATAAGAACCAAATTTGTTAAACAAAGTGTCAAATTAATCAGCTCGACGAGATCTTTAAAATGACACAACACATCATGATTGCATCTTGATGAATTTCCAAGACAAATAGTACTTTATGTGCTCAAACACCCAACTTTTGTGACTTTTCAAACTTTGAAGCTCGATAACTTCGGCAAATAAGAACCAAATTTGTTAAACAAAGTGTCAAATTAATCAGCTCGACGAGATCTTTAAAATGACACAACACATCATGATTGCATCTTGATGAATTTCCAAGACAAATAGTACTTTATGTGCTCAAACACACAACTTTTATGACTTTTCAAACTTTGAAGCTCGATAACTTCGGCAAATTAGGACCAAATTTGTTAAACAAAGTGTCAAATTAATCAGCTCGACGAGATTTTGAAGATGTCACAACACATCATGATTGCATCTTGATGAATTTCCAAGACAAATAGTACTTTATTTGCTCAAACACACAACTTTTATGACTTTTCAAACTTTGAAGCTCGATAACTTCGGCAAATTAGGACCAAATTTGTTAAACAAAGTGTCAAATTAATCAGCTCGACGAGATCTTTAAAATGACACAACACATCATGATTGCATCTTGATGAATTTCCAAGACAAATAGTACTTTATGTGCTCAAACACACAACTTTTATGACTTTTCAAACTTTGAAGCTCGATAACTTCGGCAAATTAGGACCAAATTTGTTAAACAAAGTGTCAAATTAATCAGCTCGACGAGATCTTTAAAATAACACAACACATCATGATTGCATCTTGATGAATTTCCATGAAAAATAGTACTTTATGTGCTCAAACACACAACTTTTATGACTTTTCAAACTTTGAAGCTCGATAACTTCGGCAAATTAGGACCAAATTTGTTAAACAAAGTGTCACATTAATCAGCTCGTCGAGATGTTTGAGACGTCACAACAAATCATGATTGCATCTTGATGAATTTCCATGAAAAATAGTACTTTATGTGCTCAAACACAAAACTTTTGTGACTTTTCACACTTTGTAGATCGATAACTTCAGCAAATGAGGACCAAATTTGTTAAACAAAGTGTCAAATTAATCAGCTCGACGAGATCTTTAAAATAACACAACACATCATGATTGCATCTTGATGAATTTCCATGAAAAATAGTACTTTATGTGCTCAAACACACAACTTTTATGACTTTTCAAACTTTGAAGCTCGATAACTTCGGCAAATTAGGACCAAATTTGTTAAACAAAGTGTCACATTAATCAGCTCGTCGAGATGTTTGAGACGTCACAACAAATCATGATTGCATCTTGATGAATTTCCATGAAAAATAGTACTTTATGTGCTCAAACACAAAACTTTTATGACTTTTCAAACTTTGAAGCTCGATAACTTCGGTAAATTAGGACCAAATTTGTTAAACAAAGTGTCAAATTAATCAGCTCGACGAGATTTTTAAAATAACACAACACATCATGATTGCATCTTGATGAATTTCCATGAAAAATAGTACTTTATGTGCTCAAACACAAAACTTTTGTGACTTTTCACACTTTGTAGATCGATAACTTCAGCAAATGAGGACCAAATTTCTTAAACAAAGTGTCAAATTAATCAGCTCGACGAGATCTTTAAAATGACACAACACATCATGATTGCATCTTGATGAATTTCCAAGACAAATAGTACTTTATGTGCTCAAACACCCAACTTTTGTGACTTTTCAAACTTTGAAGCTCGATAACTTCGGCAAATAAGAACCAAATTTGTTAAACAAAGTGTCAAATTAATCAGCTCGACGAGATCTTTAAAATGACACAACACATCATGATTGCATCTTGATGAATTTCCAAGACAAATAGTACTTTATGTGCTCAAACACCCAACTTTTGTGACTTTTCAAACTTTGAAGCTCGATAACTTCGGCAAATAAGAACCAAATTTGTTAAACAAAGTGTCAAATTAATCAGCTCGACGAGATCTTTAAAATGACACAACACATCATGATTGCATCTTGATGAATTTCCAAGACAAATAGTACTTTATGTGCTCAAACACACAACTTTTATGACTTTTCAAACTTTGAAGCTCGATAACTTCGGCAAATTAGGACCAAATTTGTTAAACAAAGTGTCAAATTAATCAGCTCGACGAGATTTTGAAGATGTCACAACACATCATGATTGCATCTTGATGAATTTCCAAGACAAATAGTACTTTATTTGCTCAAACACACAACTTTTATGACTTTTCAAACTTTGAAGCTCGATAACTTCGGCAAATTAGGACCAAATTTGTTAAACAAAGTGTCAAATTAATCAGCTCGACGAGATCTTTAAAATGACACAACACATCATGATTGCATCTTGATGAATTTCCAAGACAAATAGTACTTTATGTGCTCAAACACACAACTTTTATGACTTTTCAAACTTTGAAGCTCGATAACTTCGGCAAATTAGGACCAAATTTGTTAAACAAAGTGTCAAATTAATCAGCTCGACGAGATCTTTAAAATAACACAACACATCATGATTGCATCTTGATGAATTTCCATGAAAAATAGTACTTTATGTGCTCAAACACACAACTTTTATGACTTTTCAAACTTTGAAGCTCGATAACTTCGGCAAATTAGGACCAAATTTGTTAAACAAAGTGTCACATTAATCAGCTCGTCGAGATGTTTGAGACGTCACAACAAATCATGATTGCATCTTGATGAATTTCCATGAAAAATAGTACTTTATGTGCTCAAACACAAAACTTTTGTGACTTTTCACACTTTGTAGATCGATAACTTCAGCAAATGAGGACCAAATTTGTTAAACAAAGTGTCAAATTAATCAGCTCGACGAGATCTTTAAAATAACACAACACATCATGATTGCATCTTGATGAATTTCCATGAAAAATAGTACTTTATGTGCTCAAACACACAACTTTTGTGACTTTTCAAACTTTGAAGCTCGATAACTTCGGTAAATTAGGACCAAATTTGTTAAACAAAGTGTCAAATTAATCAGCTCGACGAGATTTTTAAAATGACACAACACATCATGATTGCATCTTGTTGAATTTCCAAGACAAATAGTACTTTATATGCTCAAACACACAACTTTTATGACTTTTCAAACTTTGAAGCTCGATAACTTCGGTAAATTAGGACCAAATTTGTTAAACAAAGTGTCAAATTAATCAGCTCGACGAGATCTTTAAAATAACACAACACATCATGATGGCATCTTGATGAATTTCCATGAAAAATAGTACTTTATGTGCTCAAACACAAAACTTTTATGACTTTTCAAACTTTGAAGCTCGATAACTTCGGTAAATTAGGACCAAATTTGTTAAACAAAGTGTCACATTAATCAGCTCGACGAGATTTTGAAGATGTCACAACACATCATGATTGCATCTTGATGAATTTCCAAGACAAATAGTACTTTATGTGCTCAAACACACAACTTTTATGACTTTTCAAACTTTGAAGCTCGATAACTTCGGCAAATTAGGACCAAATTTGTTAAACAAAGTGTCAAATTAATCAGCTCGACGAGATTTTGAAGATGTCACAACACATCATGATTGCATCTTGATGAATTTCCAAGACAAATAGTACTTTATTTGCTCAAACACACAACTTTTATGACTTTTCAAACTTTGAAGCTCGATAACTTCGGCAAATTAGGACCAAATTTGTTAAACAAAGTGTCAAATTAATCAGCTCGACGAGATCTTTAAAATGACACAACACATCATGATTGCATCTTGATGAATTTCCAAGACAAATAGTACTTTATGTGCTCAAACACACAACTTTTATGACTTTTCAAACTTTGAAGCTCGATAACTTCGGCAAATTAGGACCAAATTTGTTAAACAAAGTGTCAAATTAATCAGCTCGACGAGATCTTTAAAATAACACAACACATCATGATTGCATCTTGATGAATTTCCATGAAAAATAGTACTTTATGTGCTCAAACACAAAACTTTTGTGACTTTTCACACTTTGTAGATCGATAACTTCAGCAAATGAGGACCAAATTTGTTAAACAAAGTGTGAAATTAATCAGCTCGACGAGATCTTTAAAATGACACAACACATCATGATTGCATCTTGATGAATTTCCAAGACAAATAGTACTTTATGTGCTCAAACACACAACTTTTATGACTTTTCAAACTTTGAAGCTCGATAACTTCGGCAAATTAGGACCAAATTTGTTAAACAAAGTGTCAAATTAATCAGCTCGACGAGATTTTGAAGATGTCACAACACATCATGATTGCATCTTGATGAATTTCCAAGACAAATAGTACTTTATTTGCTCAAACACACAACTTTTATGACTTTTCAAACTTTGAAGCTCGATAACTTCGGCAAATTAGGACCAAATTTGTTAAACAAAGTGTCAAATTAATCAGCTCGACGAGATCTTTAAAATGACACAACACATCATGATTGCATCTTGATGAATTTCCAAGACAAATAGTACTTTATGTGCTCAAACACACAACTTTTATGACTTTTCAAACTTTGAAGCTCGATAACTTCGGCAAATTAGGACCAAATTTGTTAAACAAAGTGTCAAATTAATCAGCTCGACGAGATCTTTAAAATAACACAACACATCATGATTGCATCTTGATGAATTTCCATGAAAAATAGTACTTTATGTGCTCAAACACAAAAGTTTTGTGACTTTTCACACTTTGTAGATCGATAACTTCAGCAAATGAGGACCAAATTTGTTAAACAAAGTGTGAAATTAATCAGCTCGACGAGATCTTTAAAATGACACAACACATCATGATTGCATCTTGATGAATTTCCAAGACAAATAGTACTTTATGTGCTCAAACACCCAACTTTTGTGACTTTTCAAACTTTGAAGCTCGATAACTTCGGCAAATAAGAACCAAATTTGTTAAACAAAGTGTCAAATTAATCAGCTCGACGAGATCTTTAAAATGACACAACACATCATGATTGCATCTTGATGAATTTCCAAGACAAATAGTACTTTAAGTGCTCAAACACCCAACTTTTGTGACTTTTCAAACTTTGAAGCTCGATAACTTCGGCAAATAAGAACCAAATTTGTTAAACAAAGTGTCAAATTAATCAGCTCGACGAGATCTTTAAAATGACACAACACATCATGATTGCATCTTGATGAATTTCCAAGACAAATAGTACTTTATGTGCTCAAACACACAACTTTTATGACTTTTCAAACTTTGAAGCTCGATAACTTCGGCAAATTAGGACCAAATTTGTTAAACAAAGTGTCAAATTAATCAGCTCGACGAGATTTTGAAGATGTCACAACACATCATGATTGCATCTTGATGAATTTCCAAGACAAATAGTACTTTATTTGCTCAAACACACAACTTTTATGACTTTTCAAACTTTGAAGCTCGATAACTTCGGCAAATTAGGACCAAATTTGTTAAACAAAGTGTCAAATTAATCAGCTCGACGAGATCTTTAAAATGACACAACACATCATGATTGCATCTTGATGAATTTCCAAGACAAATAGTACTTTATGTGCTCAAACACACAACTTTTATGACTTTTCAAACTTTGAAGCTCGATAACTTCGGCAAATTAGGACCAAATTTGTTAAACAAAGTGTCAAATTAATCAGCTCGACGAGATCTTTAAAATAACACAACACATCATGATTGCATCTTGATGAATTTCCATGAAAAATAGTACTTTATGTGCTCAAACACACAACTTTTATGACTTTTCAAACTTTGAAGCTCGATAACTTCGGCAAATTAGGACCAAATTTGTTAAACAAAGTGTCACATTAATCAGCTCCTCGAGATGTTTGAGACGTCACAACAAATCATGATTGCATCTTGATGAATTTCCATGAAAAATAGTACTTTATGTGCTCAAACACAAAACTTTTGTGACTTTTCACACTTTGTAGATCGATAACTTCAGCAAATGAGGACCAAATTTGTTAAACAAAGTGTCAAATTAATCAGCTCGACGAGATCTTTAAAATAACACAACACATCATGATTGCATCTTGATGAATTTCCATGAAAAATAGTACTTTATGTGCTCAAACACACAACTTTTGTGACTTTTCAAACTTTGAAGCTCGATAACTTCGGTAAATTAGGACCAAATTTGTTAAACAAAGTGTCAAATTAATCAGCTCGACGAGATCTTTAAAATGACACAACACATCATGATTGCATCTTGATGAATTTCCAAGACAAATAGTACTTTATTTGCTCAAACACACAACTTTTATGACTTTTCAAACTTTGAAGCTCGATAACTTCGGCAAATTAGGACCAAATTTGTTAAACAAAGTGTCAAATTAATCAGCTCGACGAGATCTTTAAAATAACACAACACATCATGATTGCATCTTGATGAATTTCCATGAAAAATAGTACTTTATGTGCTCAAACACAAAAGTTTTGTGACTTTTCACACTTTGTAGATCGATAACTTCAGCAAATGAGGACCAAATTTGTTAAACAAAGTGTGAAATTAATCAGCTCGACGAGATCTTTAAAATGACACAACACATCATGATTGCATCTTGATGAATTTCCAAGACAAATAGTACTTTATGTGCTCAAACACCCAACTTTTGTGACTTTTCAAACTTTGAAGCTCGATAACTTCGGCAAATAAGAACCAAATTTGTTAAACAAAGTGTCAAATTAATCAGCTCGACGAGATCTTTAAAATGACACAACACATCATGATTGCATCTTGATGAATTTCCAAGACAAATAGTACTTTATGTGCTCAAACACCCAACTTTTGTGACTTTTCAAACTTTGAAGCTCGATAACTTCGGCAAATAAGAACCAAATTTGTTAAACAAAGTGTCAAATTAATCAGCTCGACGAGATCTTTAAAATGACACAACACATCATGATTGCATCTTGATGAATTTCCAAGACAAATAGTACTTTATGTGCTCAAACACACAACTTTTATGACTTTTCAAACTTTGAAGCTCGATAACTTCGGCAAATTAGGACCAAATTTGTTAAACAAAGTGTCAAATTAATCAGCTCGACGAGATTTTGAAGATGTCACAACACATCATGATTGCATCTTGATGAATTTCCAAGACAAATAGTACTTTATTTGCTCAAACACACAACTTTTATGACTTTTCAAACTTTGAAGCTCGATAACTTCGGCAAATTAGGACCAAATTTGTTAAACAAAGTGTCAAATTAATCAGCTCGACGAGATCTTTAAAATGACACAACACATCATGATTGCATCTTGATGAATTTCCAAGACAAATAGTACTTTATGTGCTCAAACACACAACTTTTATGACTTTTCAAACTTTGAAGCTCGATAACTTCGGCAAATTAGGACCAAATTTGTTAAACAAAGTGTCACATTAATCAGCTCGTCGAGATGTTTGAGACGTCACAACAAATCATGATTGCATCTTGATGAATTTCCATGAAAAATAGTACTTTATGTGCTCAAACACAAAACTTTTGTGACTTTTCACACTTTGTAGATCGATAACTTCAGCAAATGAGGACCAAATTTGTTAAACAAAGTGTCAAATTAATCAGCTCGACGAGATCTTTAAAATAACACAACACATCATGATTGCATCTTGATGAATTTCCATGAAAAATAGTACTTTATGTGCTCAAACACACAACTTTTGTGACTTTTCAAACTTTGAAGCTCGATAACTTCGGTAAATTAGGACCAAATTTGTTAAACAAAGTGTCAAATTAATCAGCTCGACGAGATTTTTAAAATAACACAACACATCATGATTGCATCTTGATGAATTTCCATGAAAAATAGTACTTTATGTGCTCAAACACACAACTTTTGTGACTTTTCAAACTTTGAAGCTCGATAACTTCGTCAAATTAGGACCAAATTTGTTAAACAAAGTGTCACATTAATCAGCTCGACGAGATTTTGAAGATGTCACAACACATCATGATTGCATCTTGATGAATTTCCAAGACAAATAGTACTTTATGTGCTCAAACACACAACTTTTATGACTTTTCAAACTTTGAAGCTCGATAACTTCGGCAAATTAGGACCAAATTTGTTAAACAAAGTGTCAAATTAATCAGCTCGACGAGATTTTGAAGATGTCACAACACATCATGATTGCATCTTGATGAATTTCCAAGACAAATAGTACTTTATTTGCTCAAACACACAACTTTTATGACTTTTCAAACTTTGAAGCTCGATAACTTCGGCAAATTAGGACCAAATTTGTTAAACAAAGTGTCAAATTAATCAGCTCGACGAGATCTTTAAAATGACACAACACATCATGATTGCATCTTGATGAATTTCCAAGACAAATAGTACTTTATGTGCTCAAACACACAACTTTTATGACTTTTCAAACTTTGAAGCTCGATAACTTCGGCAAATTAGGACCAAATTTGTTAAACAAAGTGTCAAATTAATCAGCTCGACGAGATCTTTAAAATAACACAACACATCATGATTGCATCTTGATGAATTTCCATGAAAAATAGTACTTTATGTGCTCAAACACACAACTTTTATGACTTTTCAAACTTTGAAGCTCGATAACTTCGGCAAATTAGGACCAAATTTGTTAAACAAAGTGTCACATTAATCAGCTCGTCGAGATGTTTGAGACGTCACAACAAATCATGATTGCATCTTGATGAATTTCCATGAAAAATAGTACTTTATGTGCTCAAACACAAAACTTTTGTGACTTTTCACACTTTGTAGATCGATAACTTCAGCAAATGAGGACCAAATTTGTTAAACAAAGTGTCAAATTAATCAGCTCGACGAGATCTTTAAAATAACACAACACATCATGATTGCATCTTGATGAATTTCCATGAAAAATAGTACTTTATGTGCTCAAACACACAACTTTTGTGACTTTTCAAACTTTGAAGCTCGATAACTTCGGTAAATTAGGACCAAATTTGTTAAACAAAGTGTCAAATTAATCAGCTCGACGAGATTTTTAAAATGACACAACACATCATGATTGCATCTTGTTGAATTTCCAAGACAAATAGTACTTTATATGCTCAAACACACAACTTTTATGACTTTTCAAACTTTGAAGCTCGATAACTTCGGCAAATTAGGACCAAATTTGTTAAACAAAGTGTCAAATTAATCAGCTCGACGAGATCTTTAAAATAACACAACACATCATGATTGCATCTTGATGAATTTCCATGAAAAATAGTACTTTATGTGCTCAAACACAAAACTTTTGTGACTTTTCACACTTTGTAGATCGATAACTTCAGCAAATGAGGACCAAATTTGTTAAACAAAGTGTGAAATTAATCAGCTCGACGAGATCTTTAAAATGACACAACACATCATGATTGCATCTTGATGAATTTCCAAGACAAATAGTACTTTATGTGCTCAAACACCCAACTTTTGTGACTTTTCAAACTTTGAAGCTCGATAACTTCGGCAAATAAGAACCAAATTTGTTAAACAAAGTGTCAAATTAATCAGCTCGACGAGATCTTTAAAATGACACAACACATCATGATTGCATCTTGATGAATTTCCAAGACAAATAGTACTTTATGTGCTCAAACACACAACTTTTATGACTTTTCAAACTTTGAAGCTCGATAACTTCGGCAAATTAGGACCAAATTTGTTAAACAAAGTGTCAAATTAATCAGCTCGACGAGATTTTGAAGATGTCACAACACATCATGATTGCATCTTGATGAATTTCCAAGACAAATAGTACTTTATTTGCTCAAACACACAACTTTTATGACTTTTCAAACTTTGAAGCTCGATAACTTCGGCAAATTAGGACCAAATTTGTTAAACAAAGTGTCAAATTAATCAGCTCGACGAGATCTTTAAAATGACACAACACATCATGATTGCATCTTGATGAATTTCCAAGACAAATAGTACTTTATTTGCTCAAACACACAACTTTTATGACTTTTCAAACTTTGAAGCTCGATAACTTCGGCAAATTAGGACCAAATTTGTTAAACAAAGTGTCAAATTAATCAGCTCGACGAGATCTTTAAAATAACACAACACATCATGATTGCATCTTGATGAATTTCCATGAAAAATAGTACTTTATGTGCTCAAACACAAAAGTTTTGTGACTTTTCACACTTTGTAGATCGATAACTTCAGCAAATGAGGACCAAATTTGTTAAACAAAGTGTGAAATTAATCAGCTCGACGAGATCTTTAAAATGACACAACACATCATGATTGCATCTTGATGAATTTCCAAGACAAATAGTACTTTATGTGCTCAAACACCCAACTTTTGTGACTTTTCAAACTTTGAAGCTCGATAACTTCGGCAAATAAGAACCAAATTTGTTAAACAAAGTGTCAAATTAATCAGCTCGACGAGATCTTTAAAATGACACAACACATCATGATTGCATCTTGATGAATTTCCAAGACAAATAGTACTTTATGTGCTCAAACACCCAACTTTTGTGACTTTTCAAACTTTGAAGCTCGATAACTTCGGCAAATAAGAACCAAATTTGTTAAACAAAGTGTCAAATTAATCAGCTCGACGAGATCTTTAAAATGACACAACACATCATGATTGCATCTTGATGAATTTCCAAGACAAATAGTACTTTATGTGCTCAAACACACAACTTTTATGACTTTTCAAACTTTGAAGCTCGATAACTTCGGCAAATTAGGACCAAATTTGTTAAACAAAGTGTCAAATTAATCAGCTCGACGAGATTTTGAAGATGTCACAACACATCATGATTGCATCTTGATGAATTTCCAAGACAAATAGTACTTTATTTGCTCAAACACACAACTTTTATGACTTTTCAAACTTTGAAGCTCGATAACTTCGGCAAATTAGGACCAAATTTGTTAAACAAAGTGTCAAATTAATCAGCTCGACGAGATCTTTAAAATGACACAACACATCATGATTGCATCTTGATGAATTTCCAAGACAAATAGTACTTTATGTGCTCAAACACACAACTTTTATGACTTTTCAAACTTTGAAGCTCGATAACTTCGGCAAATTAGGACCAAATTTGTTAAACAAAGTGTCACATTAATCAGCTCGTCGAGATGTTTGAGACGTCACAACAAATCATGATTGCATCTTGATGAATTTCCATGAAAAATAGTACTTTATGTGCTCAAACACAAAACTTTTGTGACTTTTCACACTTTGTAGATCGATAACTTCAGCAAATGAGGACCAAATTTGTTAAACAAAGTGTCAAATTAATCAGCTCGACGAGATCTTTAAAATAACACAACACATCATGATTGCATCTTGATGAATTTCCATGAAAAATAGTACTTTATGTGCTCAAACACACAACTTTTGTGACTTTTCAAACTTTGAAGCTCGATAACTTCGGTAAATTAGGACCAAATTTGTTAAACAAAGTGTCAAATTAATCAGCTCGACGAGATTTTTAAAATGACACAACACATCATGATTGCATCTTGTTGAATTTCCAAGACAAATAGTACTTTATATGCTCAAACACACAACTTTTATGACTTTTCAAACTTTGAAGCTCGATAACTTCGGTAAATTAGGACCAAATTTGTTAAACAAAGTGTCAAATTAATCAGCTCGACGAGATCTTTAAAATAACACAACACATCATGATTGCATCTTGATGAATTTCCATGAAAAATAGTACTTTATGTGCTCAAACACAAAACTTTTATGACTTTTCAAACTTTGAAGCTCGATAACTTCGGTAAATTAGGACCAAATTTGTTAAACAAAGTGTCACATTAATCAGCTCGACGAGATTTTGAAGATGTCACAACACATCATGATTGCATCTTGATGAATTTCCAAGACAAATAGTACTTTATATGCTCAAACACACAACTTTTATGACTTTTCAAACTTTGAAGCTCGATAACTTCGGTAAATTAGGACCAAATTTGTTAAACAAAGTGTCAAATTAATCAGCTCGACGAGATCTTTAAAATAACACAACACATCATGATTGCATCTTGATGAATTTCCATGAAAAATAGTACTTTATGTGCTCAAACACAAAACTTTTATGACTTTTCAAACTTTGAAGCTCGATAACTTCGGTAAATTAGGACCAAATTTGTTAAACAAAGTGTCAAATTAATCAGCTCGACGAGATTTTTAAAATAACACAACACATCATGATTGCATCTTGATGAATTTCCATGAAAAATAGTACTTTATGTGCTCAAACACACAACTTTTGTGACTTTTCAAACTTTGAAGCTCGATAACTTCGGTAAATTAGGACCAAATTTGTTAAACAAAGTGTCAAATTAATCAGCTCGACGAGATTTTGAAGATGTCACAACACATCATGATTGCATCTTGATGAATTTCCAAGACAAATAGTACTTTATATGCTCAAACACACAACTTTTATGACTTTTCAAACTTTGAAGCTCGATAACTTCGGTAAATTAGGACCAAATTTGTTAAACAAAGTGTCAAATTAATCAGCTCGACGAGATCTTTAAAATAACACAACACATCATGATTGCATCTTGATGAATTTCCATGAAAAATAGTACTTTATATGCTCAAACACAAAACTTTTGTGACTTTTCACACTTTGTAGATCGATAACTTCAGCAAATGAAGACCAAATTTGTTAAACAAAGTGTCAAATTAATCAGCTCGACGAGATCTTTAAAATAACACAACACATCATGATTGCATCTTGATGAATTTCCATGAAAAATAGTACTTTATATGCTCAAACACAAAACTTTTGTGACTTTTCACACTTTGTAGATCGATAACTTCAGCAAATGAAGACCAAATTTGTTAAACAAAGTGTCAAATTAATCAGCTCGACGAGATCTTTAAAATAACACAACACATCATGATTGCATCTTGATGAATTTCCAAGACAAATAGTACTTTATGTGCTCAAACACCCAACTTTTGTGACTTTTCAAACTTTGAAGCTCGATAACTTCGGCAAATAAGAACCAAATTTGTTAAACAAAGTGTCAAATTAATCAGCTCGACGAGATCTTTAAAATGACACAACACATCATGATTGCATCTTGATGAATTTCCAAGACAAATAGTACTTTATGTGCTCAAACACCCAACTTTTGTGACTTTTCAAACTTTGAAGCTCGATAACTTCGGCAAATAAGAACCAAATTTGTTAAACAAAGTGTCAAATTAATCAGCTCGACGAGATCTTTAAAATGACACAACACATCATGATTGCATCTTGATGAATTTCCAAGACAAATAGTACTTTATGTGCTCAAACATACAACTTTTATGACTTTTCAAACTTTGAAGCTCGATAACTTCGGCAAATTAGGACCAAATTTGTTAAACAAAGTGTCAAATTAATCAGCTCGACGAGATTTTGAAGATGTCACAACACATCATGATTGCATCTTGATGAATTTCCAAGACAAATAGTACTTTCTGTGCTCAAACACAAAACTTTTGTGACTTTTCACATTTTGTAGATCGATAACTTCAGCAAATGAGGACCAAATTTGTTAAACAAAGTGTCAAATTAATCAGCTCGACGAGATTTTTAAAATAACACAACACATCATGATTGCATCTTGATGAATTTCCATGAAAAATAGTACTTTATGTGCTCAAACACACAACTTTTGTGACTTTTCAAACTTTGAAGCTCGATAACTTCGTCAAATTAGGACCAAATTTGTTAAACAAAGTGTCACATTAATCAGCTCGACGAGATTTTGAAGATGTCACAACACATCATGATTGCATCTTGATGAATTTCCAAGACAAATAGTACTTTATGTGCTCAAACACACAACTTTTATGACTTTTCAAACTTTGAAGCTCGATAACTTCGGCAAATTAGGACCAAATTTGTTAAACAAAGTGTCAAATTAATCAGCTCGACGAGATCTTTAAAATAACACAACACATCATGATTGCATCTTGATGAATTTCCATGAAAAATAGTACTTTATGTGCTCAAACACACAACTTTTATGACTTTTCAAACTTTGAAGCTCGATAACTTCGGCAAATTAGGACCAAATTTGTTAAACAAAGTGTCACATTAATCAGCTCGTCGAGATGTTTGAGACGTCACAACAAATCATGATTGCATCTTGATGAATTTCCATGAAAAATAGTACTTTATGTGCTCAAACACAAAACTTTTGTGACTTTTCACACTTTGTAGATCGATAACTTCAGCAAATGAGGACCAAATTTGTTAAACAAAGTGTCAAATTAATCAGCTCGACGAGATCTTTAAAATAACACAACACATCATGATTGCATCTTGATGAATTTCCATGAAAAATAGTACTTTATGTGCTCAAACACACAACTTTTGTGACTTTTCAAACTTTGAAGCTCGATAACTTCGGTAAATTAGGACCAAATTTGTTAAACAAAGTGTCAAATTAATCAGCTCGACGAGATTTTTAAAATGACACAACACATCATGATTGCATCTTGTTGAATTTCCAAGACAAATAGTACTTTATATGCTCAAACACACAACTTTTATGACTTTTCAAACTTTGAAGCTCGATAACTTCGGTAAATTAGGACCAAATTTGTTAAACAAAGTGTCAAATTAATCAGCTCGACGAGATCTTTAAAATAACACAACACATCATGATTGCATCTTGATGAATTTCCATGAAAAATAGTACTTTATGTGCTCAAACACAAAACTTTTATGACTTTTC
This sequence comes from Euwallacea fornicatus, assembly GCF_040115645.1. NCBI lineage: Eukaryota > Metazoa > Arthropoda > Insecta > Coleoptera > Curculionidae > Euwallacea > Euwallacea fornicatus. Next base: position 1,139,338 of record NW_027096009.1, read on the forward strand.
AAACTTTGAAGCTCGATAACTTCGGTAAATTAGGACCAAATTTGTTAAACAAAGTGTCACATTAATCAGCTCGACGAGATTTTGAAGATGTCACAACACATCATGATTGCATCTTGATGAATTTCCAAGACAAATAGTACTTTATATGCTCAAACACACAACTTTTATGACTTTTCAAACTTTGAAGCTCGATAACTTCGGTAAATTAGGACCAAATTTGTTAAACAAAGTGTCAAATTAATCAGCTCGACGAGATCTTTAAAATAACACAACACATCATGATTGCATCTTGATGGATTTCCATGAAAAATAGTACTTTATGTGCTCAAACACAAAACTTTTATGACTTTTCAAACTTTGAAGCTCGATAACTTCGGTAAATTAGGACCAAATTTGTTAAACAAAGTGTCAAATTAATCAGCTCGACGAGATTTTTAAAATAACACAACACATCATGATTGCATCTTGATGAATTTCCATGAAAAATAGTACTTTATGTGCTCAAACACACAACTTTTGTGACTTTTCAAACTTTGAAGCTCGATAACTTCGGTAAATTAGGACCAAATTTGTTAAACAAAGTGTCAAATTAATCAGCTCGACGAGATTTTGAAGATGTCACAACACATCATGATTGCATCTTGATGAATTTCCAAGACAAATAGTACTTTATATGCTCAAACACACAACTTTTATGACTTTTCAAACTTTGAAGCTCGATAACTTCGGTAAATTAGGACCAAATTTGTTAAACAAAGTGTCAAATTAATCAGCTCGACGAGATCTTTAAAATAACACAACACATCATGATTGCATCTTGATGAATTTCCATGAAAAATAGTACTTTATATGCTCAAACACAAAACTTTTGTGACTTTTCACACTTTGTAGATCGATAACTTCAGCAAATGAAGACCAAATTTGTTAAACAAAGTGTCAAATTAATCAGCTCGACGAGATCTTTAAAATAACACAACACATCATGATTGCATCTTGATGAATTTCCATGAAAAATAGTACTTTATGTGCTCAAACACCCAACTTTTGTGACTCTTCAAACTTTGTAGATCGATAACTTCGGCAAATGAGACCCAAATTTGTTAAACAAAGTGTCAAATTAATCAGCTCGACGAGATCTTTAAAATGACACAACACATCATGATTGCATCTTGATGAATTTCCATGAAAAATAGTACTTTATGTGCTCAAACACACAACTTTTGTGACTTTTCAAATTTTGAAGCTCGATAACTTCGGCAAATTAGGACCAAATTTGTTAAACAAAGTGTCAAATTAATCAGCACGACGAGATCTTTAAAATAACACAACATATCATGATTGCATCTTGATGAATTTCCATGAAAAATAGTACTTTATGTGCTCAAACACACAACTTTTGTGACTTTTCAAACTTTGAAGCTCGATAACTTCGGCAAATAAGGACCAAATTTGTTAAACAAAGTGTCAAATTAATCAGCTCGACGAGATCTTTAAAATGACACAACACATCATGATTGCATCTTGATGAATTTCCATGAAAAATAGTACTTTCTGTGCTCAAACACAAAACTTTTGTGACTTTTCACATTTTGTAGATCGATAACTTCAGCAAATGAGGACCAAATTTGTTAAACAAAGTGTCAAATTAATCAGCTCGACGAGATCTTTAAAATAACACAACACATCATGATTGCATCTTGATGAATTTCCATGAAAAATAGTACTTTATGTGCTCAAACACACAACTTTTGTGACTTTTCAAACTTTGAAGCTCGATAACTTCGTCAAATTAGGACCAAATTTGTTAAACAAAGTGTCACATTAATCAGCTCGACGAGATTTTGAAGATGTCACAACACATCATGATTGCATCTTGATGAATTTCCAAGACAAATAGTACTTTATGTGCTCAAACACACAACTTTTATGACTTTTCAAACTTTGAAGCTCGATAACTTCGGTAAATTAGGACCAAATTTGTTAAACAAAGTGTCAAATTAATCAGCTCGACGAGATCTTTAAAATAACACAACACATCATGATTGCATCTTGATGAATTTCCATGAAAAATAGTACTTTATGTGCTCAAACACAAAACTTTTGTGACTTTTCACACTTTGTAGATCGATAACTTCGGCAAATGAGACCCAAATTTGTTAAACAAAGTGTCAAATTAATCAGCTCGACGAGATCTTTAAAATAACACAACACATCATGATTGCATCTTGATGAATTTCCATGAAAAATAGTACTTTATGTGCTCAAACACAAAACTTTTATGACTTTTCAAACTTTGAAGCTCGATAACTTCGGTAAATTAGGACCAAATTTGTTAAACAAAGTGTCAAATTAATCAGCTCGACGAGATTTTTAAAATAACACAACACATCATGATTGCATCTTGATGAATTTCCATGAAAAATAGTACTTTATGTGCTCAAACACACAACTTTTGTGACTTTTCAAACTTTGAAGCTCGATAACTTCGGTAAATTAGGACCAAATTTGTTAAACAAAGTGTCAAATTAATCAGCTCGACGAGATTTTGAAGATGTCACAACACATCATGATTGCATCTTGATGAATTTCCAAGACAAATAGTACTTTATATGCTCAAACACAAAACTTTTATGACTTTTCAAACTTTGAAGCTCGATAACTTCGGTAAATTAGGACCAAATTTGTTAAACAAAGTGTCAAATTAATCAGCTCGACGAGATCTTTAAAATAACACAACACATCATGATTGCATCTTGATGAATTTCCATGAAAAATAGTACTTTATGTGCTCAAACACACAACTTTTGTGACTTTTCAAACTTTGTAGATCGATAACATCGGCAAATGAGACCCAAATTTGTTAAACAAAGTGTCAAATTAATCAGCTCGACGAGATTTTTAAAATAACACAACACATCATGATTGCATCTTGATGAATTTCCATGAAAAATAGTACTTTATGTGCTCAAACACACAACTTTTATGACTTTTCAAACTTTGAAGCTCGATAACTTCGGTAAATTAGGACCAAATTTGTTAAACAAAGTGTCAAATTAATCAGCTCGACGAGATCTTTAAAATGACACAACACATCATGATTGCATCTTGTTGAATTTCCAAGACAAATAGTACTTTATGTGCTCAAACACCCAACTTTTGTGACTTTTCAAACTTTGAAGCTCGATAACTTCGGCAAATTAGGACCAAATTTGTTAAACAAAGTGTCAAATTAATCAGCTCGACGAGATCTTTAAAATGACACAACACATCATGATTGCATCTTGATGAATTTCCAAGACAAATAGTACTTTATATGCTCAAACACACAACTTTTATGACTTTTCAAACTTTGAAGCTCGATAACTTCGGCAAATTAGGACCAAATTTGTTAAACAAAGTGTCAAATTAATCAGCTCGACGAGATCTTTAAAATGACACAACACATCATGATTGCATCTTGATGAATTTCCAAGACAAATAGTACTTTATGTGCTCAAACACACAACTTTTATGACTTTTCAAACTTTGAAGCTCGATAACTTCGGCAAATTAGGACCAAATTTGTTAAACAAAGTGTAAAATTAATCAGCTCGACGAGATCTTTAAAATGACACAACACATCATGATTGCATCTTGATGAATTTCCATGAAAAATAGTACTTTATGTGCTCAAACACAAAACTTTTGTGACTTTCACACTTTGTAGATCGATAACTTCAGCAAATGAAGACCAAATTTGTTAAACAAAGTGTCAAATTAATCAGCTCGACGAGATCTTTAAAATAACACAACACATCATGATTGCATCTTGATGAATTTCCAAGACAAATAGTACTTTATGTGCTCAAACACCCAACTTTTGTGACTTTTCAAACTTTGAAGCTCGATAACTTCGGCAAATAAGAACCAAATTTGTTAAACAAAGTGTCAAATTAATCAGCTCGACGAGATCTTTAAAATGACACAACACATCATGATTGCATCTTGATGAATTTCCAAGACAAATAGTACTTTATGTGCTCAAACACCCAACTTTTGTGACTTTTCAAACTTTGAAGCTCGATAACTTCGGCAAATAAGAACCAAATTTGTTAAACAAAGTGTCAAATTAATCAGCTCGACGAGATCTTTAAAATGACACAACACATCATGATTGCATCTTGATGAATTTCCAAGACAAATAGTACTTTATGTGCTCAAACATACAACTTTTATGACTTTTCAAACTTTGAAGCTCGATAACTTCGGCAAATTAGGACCAAATTTGTTAAACAAAGTGTCAAATTAATCAGCTCGACGAGATTTTGAAGATGTCACAACACATCATGATTGCATCTTGATGAATTTCCAAGACAAATAGTACTTTCTGTGCTCAAACACAAAACTTTTGTGACTTTTCACATTTTGTAGATCGATAACTTCAGCAAATGAGGACCAAATTTGTTAAACAAAGTGTCAAATTAATCAGCTCGACGAGATTTTTAAAATAACACAACACATCATGATTGCATCTTGATGAATTTCCATGAAAAATAGTACTTTATGTGCTCAAACACACAACTTTTGTGACTTTTCAAACTTTGAAGCTCGATAACTTCGTCAAATTAGGACCAAATTTGTTAAACAAAGTGTCACATTAATCAGCTCGACGAGATTTTGAAGATGTCACAACACATCATGATTGCATCTTGATGAATTTCCAAGACAAATAGTACTTTATGTGCTCAAACACACAACTTTTATGACTTTTCAAACTTTGAAGCTCGATAACTTCGGCAAATTAGGACCAAATTTGTTAAACAAAGTGTCAAATTAATCAGCTCGACGAGATCTTTAAAATAACACAACACATCATGATTGCATCTTGATGAATTTCCATGAAAAATAGTACTTTATGTGCTCAAACACACAACTTTTATGACTTTTCAAACTTTGAAGCTCGATAACTTCGGCAAATTAGGACCAAATTTGTTAAACAAAGTGTCACATTAATCAGCTCGTCGAGATGTTTGAGACGTCACAACAAATCATGATTGCATCTTGATGAATTTCCATGAAAAATAGTACTTTATGTGCTCAAACACAAAACTTTTGTGACTTTTCACACTTTGTAGATCGATAACTTCAGCAAATGAGGACCAAATTTGTTAAACAAAGTGTCAAATTAATCAGCTCGACGAGATCTTTAAAATAACACAACACATCATGATTGCATCTTGATGAATTTCCATGAAAAATAGTACTTTATGTGCTCAAACACACAACTTTTGTGACTTTTCAAACTTTGAAGCTCGATAACTTCGGTAAATTAGGACCAAATTTGTTAAACAAAGTGTCAAATTAATCAGCTCGACGAGATTTTTAAAATGACACAACACATCATGATTGCATCTTGTTGAATTTCCAAGACAAATAGTACTTTATATGCTCAAACACACAACTTTTATGACTTTTCAAACTTTGAAGCTCGATAACTTCGGTAAATTAGGACCAAATTTGTTAAACAAAGTGTCAAATTAATCAGCTCGACGAGATCTTTAAAATAACACAACACATCATGATTGCATCTTGATGAATTTCCATGAAAAATAGTACTTTATGTGCTCAAACACAAAACTTTTATGACTTTTCAAACTTTGAAGCTCGATAACTTCGGTAAATTAGGACCAAATTTGTTAAACAAAGTGTCACATTAATCAGCTCGACGAGATTTTGAAGATGTCACAACACATCATGATTGCATCTTGATGAATTTCCAAGACAAATAGTACTTTATATGCTCAAACACACAACTTTTATGACTTTTCAAACTTTGAAGCTCGATAACTTCGGTAAATTAGGACCAAATTTGTTAAACAAAGTGTCAAATTAATCAGCTCGACGAGATCTTTAAAATAACACAACACATCATGATTGCATCTTGATGAATTTCCATGAAAAATAGTACTTTATGTGCTCAAACACAAAACTTTTATGACTTTTCAAACTTTGAAGCTCGATAACTTCGGTAAATTAGGACCAAATTTGTTAAACAAAGTGTCAAATTAATCAGCTCGACGAGATTTTTAAAATAACACAACACATCATGATTGCATCTTGATGAATTTCCATGAAAAATAGTACTTTATGTGCTCAAACACACAACTTTTGTGACTTTTCAAACTTTGAAGCTCGATAACTTCGGTAAATTAGGACCAAATTTGTTAAACAAAGTGTCAAATTAATCAGCTCGACGAGATTTTGAAGATGTCACAACACATCATGATTGCATCTTGATGAATTTCCAAGACAAATAGTACTTTATATGCTCAAACACACAACTTTTATGACTTTTCAAACTTTGAAGCTCGATAACTTCGGTAAATTAGGACCAAATTTGTTAAACAAAGTGTCAAATTAATCAGCTCGACGAGATCTTTAAAATAACACAACACATCATGATTGCATCTTGATGAATTTCCATGAAAAATAGTACTTTATATGCTCAAACACAAAACTTTTGTGACTTTTCACACTTTGTAGATCGATAACTTCAGCAAATGAAGACCAAATTTGTTAAACAAAGTGTCAAATTAATCAGCTCGACGAGATCTTTAAAATAACACAACACATCATGATTGCATCTTGATGAATTTCCATGAAAAATAGTACTTTATGTGCTCAAACACCCAACTTTTGTGACTCTTCAAACTTTGTAGATCGATAACTTCGGCAAATGAGACCCAAATTTGTTAAACAAAGTGTCAAATTAATCAGCTCGACGAGATCTTTAAAATGACACAACACATCATGATTGCATCTTGATGAATTTCCATGAAAAATAGTACTTTATGTGCTCAAACACACAACTTTTGTGACTTTTCAAATTTTGAAGCTCGATAACTTCGGCAAATTAGGACCAAATTTGTTAAACAAAGTGTCAAATTAATCAGCACGACGAGATCTTTAAAATAACACAACATATCATGATTGCATCTTGATGAATTTCCATGAAAAATAGTACTTTATGTGCTCAAACACACAACTTTTGTGACTTTTCAAACTTTGAAGCTCGATAACTTCGGCAAATAAGGACCAAATTTGTTAAACAAAGTGTCAAATTAATCAGCTCGACGAGATCTTTAAAATAACACAACACATCATGATTGCATCTTGATGAATTTCCATGAAAAATAGTACTTTATGTGCTCAAACACACAACTTTTGTGACTTTTCAAACTTTGAAGCTCGATAACTTCGTCAAATTAGGACCAAATTTGTTAAACAAAGTGTCACATTAATCAGCTCGACGAGATTTTGAAGATGTCACAACACATCATGATTGCATCTTGATGAATTTCCAAGACAAATAGTACTTTATGTGCTCAAACACACAACTTTTATGACTTTTCAAACTTTGAAGCTCGATAACTTCGGTAAATTAGGACCAAATTTGTTAAACAAAGTGTCAAATTAATCAGCTCGACGAGATCTTTAAAATAACACAACACATCATGATTGCATCTTGATGAATTTCCATGAAAAATAGTACTTTATGTGCTCAAACACAAAACTTTTGTGACTTTTCACACTTTGTAGATCGATAACTTCGGCAAATGAGACCCAAATTTGTTAAACAAAGTGTCAAATTAATCAGCTCGACGAGATCTTTAAAATAACACAACACATCATGATTGCATCTTGATGAATTTCCATGAAAAATAGTACTTTATGTGCTCAAACACAAAACTTTTATGACTTTTCAAACTTTGAAGCTCGATAACTTCGGTAAATTAGGACCAAATTTGTTAAACAAAGTGTCAAATTAATCAGCTCGACGAGATTTTTAAAATAACACAACACATCATGATTGCATCTTGATGAATTTCCATGAAAAATAGTACTTTATGTGCTCAAACACACAACTTTTGTGACTTTTCAAACTTTGAAGCTCGATAACTTCGGTAAATTAGGACCAAATTTGTTAAACAAAGTGTCAAATTAATCAGCTCGACGAGATTTTGAAGATGTCACAACACATCATGATTGCATCTTGATGAATTTCCAAGACAAATAGTACTTTATATGCTCAAACACAAAACTTTTATGACTTTTCAAACTTTGAAGCTCGATAACTTCGGTAAATTAGGACCAAATTTGTTAAACAAAGTGTCAAATTAATCAGCTCGACGAGATCTTTAAAATAACACAACACATCATGATTGCATCTTGATGAATTTCCATGAAAAATAGTACTTTATGTGCTCAAACACACAACTTTTGTGACTTTTCAAACTTTGTAGATCGATAACATCGGCAAATGAGACCCAAATTTGTTAAACAAAGTGTCAAATTAATCAGCTCGACGAGATTTTTAAAATAACACAACACATCATGATTGCATCTTGATGAATTTCCATGAAAAATAGTACTTTATGTGCTCAAACACACAACTTTTATGACTTTTCAAACTTTGAAGCTCGATAACTTCGGTAAATTAGGACCAAATTTGTTAAACAAAGTGTCAAATTAATCAGCTCGACGAGATCTTTAAAATGACACAACACATCATGATTGCATCTTGTTGAATTTCCAAGACAAATAGTACTTTATGTGCTCAAACACCCAACTTTTGTGACTTTTCAAACTTTGAAGCTCGATAACTTCGGCAAATTAGGACCAAATTTGTTAAACAAAGTGTCAAATTAATCAGCTCGACGAGATCTTTAAAATGACACAACACATCATGATTGCATCTTGATGAATTTCCAAGACAAATAGTACTTTATATGCTCAAACACACAACTTTTATGACTTTTCAAACTTTGAAGCTCGATAACTTCGGCAAATTAGGACCAAATTTGTTAAACAAAGTGTCAAATTAATCAGCTCGACGAGATCTTTAAAATGACACAACACATCATGATTGCATCTTGATGAATTTCCAAGACAAATAGTACTTTATGTGCTCAAACACACAACTTTTATGACTTTTCAAACTTTGAAGCTCGATAACTTCGGCAAATTAGGACCAAATTTGTTAAACAAAGTGTAAAATTAATCAGCTCGACGAGATCTTTAAAATGACACAACACATCATGATTGCATCTTGATGAATTTCCATGAAAAATAGTACTTTATGTGCTCAAACACAAAACTTTTGTGACTTTCACACTTTGTAGATCGATAACTTCAGCAAATGAGGACCAAATTTGTTAAACAAAGTGTCAAATTAATCAGCTCGACGAGATCTTTAAAATAACACAACACATCATGATTGCATCTTGATGAATTTCCATGAAAAATAGTACTTTATGTGCTCAAACACCCAACTTTTGTGACTTTTCAAACTTTGAAGCTCGATAACTTTGGCAAATTAGGACCAAATTTGTTAAACAAAGTGTCAAATTAATCAGCTCGACGAGATCTTTAAAATGACACAACACATCATGATTGCATCTTGATGAATTTCCAAGACAAATAGTACTTTATGTGCTCAAACACACAACTTTTATGACTTTTCAAACTTTGAAGCTCGATAACTTCGGCAAATTAGGACCAAATTTGTTAAACAAAGTGTCAAATTAATCAGCTCGACGAGATTTTGAAGATGTCACAACACATCATGATTGCATCTTGATGAATTTCCAAGACAAATAGTACTTTATATGCTCAAACACACAACTTTTATGACTTTTCAAACTTTGAAGCTCGATAACTTCGGCAAATTAGGACCAAATTTGTTAAACAAAGTGTAAAATTAATCAGCTCGACGAGATCTTTAAAATGACACAACACATCATGATTGCATCTTGATGAATTTCCAAGACAAATAGTACTTTATGTGCTCAAACACACAACCTTTATGACTTGTCAAACTTTGAAGCTCGATAACTTCGGCAAATTAGGACCAAATTTGTTAAACAAAGTGTCACATTAATCAGCTCGTCGAGATGTTTGAGACGTCACAACAAATCATGATTGCATCTTGATGAATTTCCATGAAAAATAGTACTTTATGTGCTCAAACACAAAACTTTTGTGACTTTTCACACTTTGTAGATCGATAACTTCAGCAAATGAGGACCAAATTTGTTAAACAAAGTGTCAAATTAATCAGCTCGACGAGATCTTTAAAATAACACAACACATCATGATTGCATCTTGATGAATTTCCATGAAAAATAGTACTTTATGTGCTCAAACACACAACTTTTGTGACTTTTCAAACTTTGAAGCTCGATAACTTCGGTAAATTAGGACCAAATTTGTTAAACAAAGTGTCAAATTAATCAGCTCGACGAGATCTTTAAAATGACACAACACATCATGATTGCATCTTGATGAATTTCCATGAAAAATAGTACTTTATGTGCTCAAACACACAACTTTTATGACTTTTCAAACTTTGAAGCTCGATAACTTCGGCAAATTAGGACCAAATTTGTTAAACAAAGTGTCACATTAATCAGCTCGACGAGATTTTGAAGATGTCACAACACATCATGATTGCATCTTGATGAATTTCCAAGACAAATAGTACTTTATGTGCTCAAACACCCAACTTTTGTGACTTTTCAAACTTTGAAGCTCGATAACTTCGGCAAATTAGGACCAAATTTGTTAAACAAAGTGTCAAATTAATCAGCTCGACGAGATCTTTAAAATGACACAACACATCATGATTGCATCTTGATGAATTTCCAAGACAAATAGTACTTTATGTGCTCAAACACCCAACTTTTGTGACTTTTCAAACTTTGAAGCTCGATAACTTCGGCAAATTAGGACCAAATTTGTTAAACAAAGTGTCAAATTAATCAGCTCGACGAGATCTTTAAAATGACACAACACATCATGATTGCATCTTGATGAATTTCCATGAAAAATAGTACTTTATGTGCTCAAACACACAACTTTTATGACTTTTCAAACTTTGAAGCTCGATAACTTCGGTAAATTAGGACCAAATTTGTTAAACAAAGTGTCAAATTAATCAGCTCGACGAGATCTTTAAAATGACACAACACATCATGATTGCATCTTGTTGAATTTCCAAGACAAATAGTACTTTATGTGCTCAAACACCCAACTTTTGTGACTTTTCAAACTTTGAAGCTCGATAACTTCGGCAAATTAGGACCAAATTTGTTAAACAAAGTGTCAAATTAATCAGCTCGACGAGATCTTTAAAATGACACAACACATCATGATTGCATCTTGATGAATTTCCAAGACAAATAGTACTTTATGTGCTCAAACACCCAACTTTTGTGACTTTTCAAACTTTGAAGCTCGATAACTTCGGCAAATAAGGACCAAATTTGTTAAACAAAGTGTCAAATTAATCAGCTCGACGAGATCTTTAAAATGACACAACACATCATGATTGCATCTTGATGAATTTCCAAGACAAATAGTATTTTATGTGCTCAAACACCCAACTTTTGTGACTTTTCAAACTTTGAAGCTCGATAACTTCGGCAAATTAGGACCAAATTTGTTAAACAAAGTGTCACATTAATCAGCTCGACGAGATTTTGAAGATGTCACAACACATCATGATTGCATCTTGATGAATTTCCAAGACAAATACTACTTTATATGCTCAAACACACAACTTTTATGACTTTTCAAACTTTGAAGCTCGATAACTTCGGTAAATTAGGACCAAATTTGTTAAACAAAGTGTCAAATTAATCAGCTCGACGAGATCTTTAAAATAACACAACACATCATGATTGCATCTTGATGAATTTCCATGAAAAATAGTACTTTATGTGCTCAAACACTAAACTTTTATGACTTTTCAAACTTTGAAGCTCGATAACTTCGGTAAATTAGGACCAAATTTGTTAAACAAAGTGTCAAATTAATCAGCTCGACGAGATCTTTAAAATAACACAACACATCATGATTGCATCTTGATGAATTTCCATGAAAAATAGTACTTTATGTGCTCAAACACAAAACTTTTATGACTTTTCAAACTTTGAAGCTCGATAACTTCGGTAAATTAGGACCAAATTTGTTAAACAAAGTGTCAAATTAATCAGCTCGACGAGATTTTTAAAATAACACAACACATCATGATTGCATCTTGATGAATTTCCATGAAAAATAGTACTTTATGTGCTCAAACACACAACTTTTGTGACTCTTCAAACTTTGTAGATCGATAACATCGGCAAATGAGACCCAAATTTGTTAAACAAAGTGTCAAATTAATCAGCTCGACGAGATTTTTAAAATAACACAACACATCATGATTGCATCTTGATGAATTTCCATGAAAAATAGTACTTTATGTGCTCAAACACACAACTTTTATGACTTTTCAAACTTTGAAGCTCGATAACTTCGGTAAATTAGGACCAAATTTGTTAAACAAAGTGTCAAATTAATCAGCTCGACGAGATCTTTAAAATGACACAACACATCATGATTGCATCTTGTTGAATTTCCAAGACAAATAGTACTTTATGTGCTCAAACACCCAACTTTTGTGACTTTTCAAACTTTGAAGCTCGATAACTTCGGCAAATTAGGACCAAATTTGTTAAACAAAGTGTCAAATTAATCAGCTCGACGAGATCTTTAAAATGACACAACACATCATGATTGCATCTTGATGAATTTCCAAGACAAATAGTACTTTATATGCTCAAACACACAACTTTTATGACTTTTCAAACTTTGAAGCTCGATAACTTCGGCAAATTAGGACCAAATTTGTTAAACAAAGTGTCAAATTAATCAGCTCGACGAGATCTTTAAAATGACACAACACATCATGATTGCATCTTGATGAATTTCCAAGACAAATAGTACTTTATGTGCTCAAACACACAACTTTTATGACTTTTCAAACTTTGAAGCTCGATAACTTCGGCAAATTAGGACCAAATTTGTTAAACAAAGTGTAAAATTAATCAGCTCGACGAGATCTTTAAAATGACACAACACATCATGATTGCATCTTGATGAATTTCCATGAAAAATAGTACTTTATGTGCTCAAACACAAAACTTTTGTGACTTTCACACTTTGTAGATCGATAACTTCAGCAAATGAGGACCAAATTTGTTAAACAAAGTGTCACATTAATCAGCTCGACGAGATTTTGAAGATGTCACAACACATCATGATTGCATCTTGATGAATTTCCAAGACAAATAGTACTTTATATGCTCAAACACACAACTTTTATGACTTTTCAAACTTTGAAGCTCGATAACTTCGGTAAATTAGGACCAAATTTGTTAAACAAAGTGTCAAATTAATCAGCTCGACGAGATCTTTAAAATAACACAACACATCATGATTGCATCTTGATGAATTTCCATGAAAAATAGTACTTTATGTGCTCAAACACTAAACTTTTATGACTTTTCAAATTTTGAAGCTCGATAACTTCGGTAAATTAGGACCAAATTTGTTAAACAAAGTGTCAAATTAATCAGCTCGACGAGATTTTTAAAATAACACAACACATCATGATTGCATCTTGATGAATTTCCATGAAAAATAGTACTTTATGTGCTCAAACACACAACTTTTGTGACTCTTCAAACTTTGAAGCTCGATAACTTCGGTAAATTAGGACCAAATTTGTTAAACAAAGTGTCAAATTAATCAGCTCGACGAGATCTTTAAAATGACACAACACATCATGATTGCATCTTGTTGAATTTCCAAGACAAATAGTACTTTATGTGCTCAAACACCCAACTTTTGTGACTTTTCAAACTTTGAAGCTCGATAACTTCGGCAAATTAGGACCAAATTTGTTAAACAAAGTGTCAAATTAATCAGCTCGACGAGATCTTTAAAATAACACAACACATCATGATTGCATCTTGATGAATTTCCATGAAAAATAGTACTTTATGTGCTCAAACACACAACTTTTGTGACTTTTCAAACTTTGAAGCTCGATAACTTCGGCAAATAAGGACCAAATTTGTTAAACAAAGTGTCAAATTAATCAGCTCGACGAGATCTTTAAAATGACATAACACATCATGATTGCATCTTGATGAATTTCCATGAAAAATAGTACTTTATGTGCTCAAACACACAACTTTTGTGACTTTTCAAACTTTGAAGCTCGATAACTTCGGCAAATTAGGACCAAATTTGTTAAACAAAGTGTCAAATTAATCAGCTCGACGAGATCTTTAAAATGACACAACACATCATGATTGCATCTTGATGAATTTCCAAGACAAATAGTACTTTATGTGCTCAAACACCCAACTTTTGTGACTTTTCAAACTTTGAAGCTCGATAACTTCGGCAAATTAGGACCAAATTTGTTAAACAAAGTGTCAAATTAATCAGCTCGACGAGATCTTTAAAATGACACAACACATCATGATTGCATCTTGATGAATTTCCATGAAAAATAGTACTTTATGTGCTCAAACACTAAACTTTTATGACTTTTCAAATTTTGAAGCTCGATAACTTCGGTAAATTAGGACCAAATTTGTTAAACAAAGTGTCAAATTAATCAGCTCGACGAGATTTTTAAAATAACACAACACATCATGATTGCATCTTGATGAATTTCCATGAAAAATAGTACTTTATGTGCTCAAACACACAACTTTTGTGACTCTTCAAACTTTGTAGATCGATAACTTCGGCAAATGAGACCCAAATTTGTTAAACAAAGTGTCAAATTAATCAGCTCGATGAGATCTTTAAAATGACACAACACATCATGATTGCATCTTGTTGAATTTCCAAGACAAATAGTACTTTATGTGCTCAAACACCCAACTTTTGTGACTTTTCAAACTTTGAAGCTCGATAACTTCGGCAAATTAGGACCAAATTTGTTAAACAAAGTGTCAAATTAATCAGCTCGACGAGATCTTTAAAATGACACAACACATCATGATTGCATCTTGATGAATTTCCAAGACAAATAGTACTTTATGTGCTCAAACACCCAACTTTTGTGACTTTTCAAACTTTGAAGCTCGATAACTTCGGCAAATTAGGACCAAATTTGTTAAACAAAGTGTCAAATTAATCAGCTCGACGAGATCTTTAAAATGACACAACACATCATGATTGCATCTTGATGAATTTCCATGAAAAATAGTACTTTATGTGCTCAAACACACAACTTTTATGACTTTTCAAACTTTGAAGCTCGATAACTTCGGTAAATTAGGACCAAATTTGTTAAACAAAGTGTCAAATTAATCAGCTCGACGAGATCTTTAAAATGACACAACACATCATGATTGCATCTTGATGAATTTCCAAGACAAATAGTATTTTATGTGCTCAAACACCCAACTTTTGTGACTTTTCAAACTTTGAAGCTCGATAACTTCGGCAAATTAGGACCAAATTTGTTAAACAAAGTGTCACATTAATCAGCTCGACGAGATTTTGAAGATGTCACAACACATCATGATTGCATCTTGATGAATTTCCAAGACAAATAGTATTTTATGTGCTCAAACACCCAACTTTTGTGACTTTTCAAACTTTGAAGCTCGATAACTTCGGCAAATTAGGACCAAATTTGTTAAACAAAGTGTCACATTAATCAGCTCGACGAGATTTTGAAGATGTCACAACACATCATGATTGCATCTTGATGAATTTCCAAGACAAATACTACTTTATATGCTCAAACACACAACTTTTATGACTTTTCAAACTTTGAAGCTCGATAACTTCGGTAAATTAGGACCAAATTTGTTAAACAAAGTGTCAAATTAATCAGCTCGACGAGATCTTTAAAATAACACAACACATCATGATTGCATCTTGATGAATTTCCATGAAAAATAGTACTTTATGTGCTCAAACACTAAACTTTTATGACTTTTCAAACTTTGAAGCTCGATAACTTCGGTAAATTAGGACCAAATTTGTTAAACAAAGTGTCAAATTAATCAGCTCGACGAGATTTTTAAAATAACACAACACATCATGATTGCATCTTGATGAATTTCCATGAAAAATAGTACTTTATGTGCTCAAACACACAACTTTTGTGACTCTTCAAACTTTGTAGATCGATAACTTCGGCAAATGAGACCCAAATTTGTTAAACAAAGTGTCAAATTAATCAGCTCGATGAGATCTTTAAAATGACACAACACATCATGATTGCATCTTGTTGAATTTCCAAGACAAATAGTACTTTATGTGCTCAAACACCCAACTTTTGTGACTTTTCACACTTTGTAGATCGATAACTTCAGCAAATGAGGACCAAATTTGTTAAACAAAGTGTCAAATTAATCAGCTCGACGAGATCTTTAAAATAACACAACACATCATGATTGCATCTTGATGAATTTCCATGAAAAATAGTACTTTATGTGCTCAAACACACAACTTTTGTGACTTTTCAAACTTTGAAGCTCGATAACTTCGGCAAATAAGGACCAAATTTGTTAAACAAAGTGTCAAATTAATCAGCTCGACGAGATCTTTAAAATGACACAACACATCATGATTGCATCTTGATGAATTTCCAAGACAAATAGTATTTTATGTGCTCAAACACCCAACTTTTGTGACTTTTCAAACTTTGAAGCTCGATAACTTCGGCAAATTAGGACCAAATTTGTTAAACAAAGTGTCACATTAATCAGCTCGACGAGATTTTGAAGATGTCACAACACATCATGATTGCATCTTGATGAATTTCCAAGACAAATAGTACTTTATATGCTCAAACACACAACTTTTATGACTTTTCAAACTTTGAAGCTCGATAACTTCGGTAAATTAGGACCAAATTTGTTAAACAAAGTGTCAAATTAATCAGCTCGACGAGATCTTTAAAATAACACAACACATCATGATTGCATCTTGATGAATTTCCATGAAAAATAGTACTTTATGTGCTCAAACACTAAACTTTTATGACTTTTCAAATTTTGAAGCTCGATAACTTCGGTAAATTAGGACCAAATTTGTTAAACAAAGTGTCAAATTAATCAGCTCGACGAGATTTTTAAAATAACACAACACATCATGATTGCATCTTGATGAATTTCCATGAAAAATAGTACTTTATGTGCTCAAACACACAACTTTTGTGACTCTTCAAACTTTGTAGATCGATAACTTCGGCAAATGAGACCCAAATTTGTTAAACAAAGTGTCAAATTAATCAGCTCGATGAGATCTTTAAAATGACACAACACATCATGATTGCATCTTGTTGAATTTCCAAGACAAATAGTACTTTATGTGCTCAAACACCCAACTTTTGTGACTTTTCAAACTTTGAAGCTCGATAACTTCGGCAAATTAGGACCAAATTTGTTAAACAAAGTGTCAAATTAATCAGCTCGACGAGATCTTTAAAATAACACAACACATCATGATTGCATCTTGATGAATTTCCATGAAAAATAGTACTTTATGTGCTCAAACACACAACTTTTGTGACTTTTCAAACTTTGAAGCTCGATAACTTCGGCAAATAAGGACCAAATTTGTTAAACAAAGTGTCAAATTAATCAGCTCGACGAGATCTTTAAAATGACATAACACATCATGATTGCATCTTGATGAATTTCCATGAAAAATAGTACTTTATGTGCTCAAACACACAACTTTTGTGACTTTTCAAACTTTGAAGCTCGATAACTTCGGCAAATTAGGACCAAATTTGTTAAACAAAGTGTCAAATTAATCAGCTCGACGAGATCTTTAAAATGACACAACACATCATGATTGCATCTTGATGAATTTCCAAGACAAATAGTACTTTATGTGCTCAAACACCCAACTTTTGTGACTTTTCAAACTTTGAAGCTCGATAACTTCGGCAAATTAGGACCAAATTTGTTAAACAAAGTGTCACATTAATCAGCTCGACGAGATTTTGAAGATGTCACAACACATCATGATTGCATCTTGATGAATTTCCAAGACAAATAGTACTTTATATGCTCAAACACACAACTTTTATGACTTTTCAAACTTTGAAGCTCGATAACTTCGGTAAATTAGGACCAAATTTGTTAAACAAAGTGTCAAATTAATCAGCTCGACGAGATCTTTAAAATAACACAACACATCATGATTGCATCTTGATGAATTTCCATGAAAAATAGTACTTTATGTGCTCAAACACAAAACTTTTATGACTTTTCAAACTTTGAAGCTCGATAACTTCGGTAAATTAGGACCAAATTTGTTAAACAAAGTGTCAAATTAATCAGCTCGACGAGATTTTTAAAATAACACAACACATCATGATTGCATCTTGATGAATTTCCATGAAAAATAGTACTTTATGTGCTCAAACACAAAACTTTTGTGACTTTTCACACTTTGTAGATCGATAACTTCAGCAAATGAAGACCAAATTTGTTAAACAAAGTGTCAAATTAATCAGCTCGACGAGATCTTTAAAATAACACAACACATCATGATTGCATCTTGATGAATTTCCATGAAAAATAGTACTTTATGTGCTCAAACACCCAACTTTTGTGACTCTTCAAACTTTGTAGATCGATAACTTCGGCAAATGAGACCCAAATTTGTTAAACAAAGTGTCAAATTAATCAGCTCGACGAGATCTTTAAAATGACACAACACATCATGATTGCATCTTGATGAATTTCCAAGACAAATAGTACTTTATGTGCTCAAACACACAACTTTTATGACTTTTCAAACTTTGAAGCTCGATAACTTCGGCAAATTAGGACCAAATTTGTTAAACAAAGTGTCAAATTAATCAGCTCGACGAGATCTTTAAAATGACACAACACATCATGATTGCATCTTGTTGAATTTCCAAGACAAATAGTACTTCATGTGCTCAAACACCCAACTTTTGTGACTTTTCAAACTTTGAAGCTCGATAACTTCGGCAAATTAGGACCAAATTTGTTAAACAAAGTGTCAAATTAATCAGCACGACGAGATCTTTAAAATAACACAACATATCATGATTGCATCTTGATGAATTTCCATGAAAAATAGTACTTTATGTGCTCAAACACACAACTTTTGTGACTTTTCAAACTTTGAAGCTCGATAACTTCGGCAAATTAGGACCAAATTTGTTAAACAAAGTGTCAAATTAATCAGCTCGACGAGATCTTTAAAATGACACAACACATCATGATTGCATCTTGATGAATTTCCATGAAATATAGTACTTTATGTGCTCAAACACACAACTTTTGTGACTTTTCAAACTTTGAAGCTCGATAACTTCGGCAAATAAGGACCAAATTTGTTAAACAAAGTGTCAAATTAATCAGCTCGACGAGATCTTTAAAATGACATAACACATCATGATTGCATCTTGATGAATTTCCATGAAAAATAGTACTTTATGTGCTCAAACACACAACTTTTGTGACTTTTCAAACTTTGAAGCTCGATAACTTCGGCAAATTAGGACCAAATTTGTTAAACAAAGTGTCAAATTAATCAGCTCGACGAGATCTTTAAAATGACACAACACATCATGATTGCATCTTGATGAATTTCCAAGACAAATAGTACTTTATGTGCTCAAACACCCAACTTTTGTGACTTTTCAAACTTTGAAGCTCGATAACTTCGGCAAATTAGGACCAAATTTGTTAAACAAAGTGTCACATTAATCAGCTCGACGAGATTTTGAAGATGTCACAACACATCATGATTGCATCTTGATGAATTTCCAAGACAAATAGTACTTTATATGCTCAAACACACAACTTTTATGACTTTTCAAACTTTGAAGCTCGATAACTTCGGTAAATTAGGACCAAATTTGTTAAACAAAGTGTCAAATTAATCAGCTCGACGAGATCTTTAAAATAACACAACACATCATGATTGCATCTTGATGAATTTCCATGAAAAATAGTACTTTATGTGCTCAAACACAAAACTTTTATGACTTTTCAAACTTTGAAGCTCGATAACTTCGGTAAATTAGGACCAAATTTGTTAAACAAAGTGTCAAATTAATCAGCTCGACGAGATTTTTAAAATAACACAACACATCATGATTGCATCTTGATGAATTTCCATGAAAAATAGTACTTTATGTGCTCAAACACAAAACTTTTGTGACTTTTCACACTTTGTAGATCGATAACTTCAGCAAATGAAGACCAAATTTGTTAAACAAAGTGTCAAATTAATCAGCTCGACGAGATCTTTAAAATAACACAACACATCATGATTGCATCTTGATGAATTTCCATGAAAAATAGTACTTTATGTGCTCAAACACCCAACTTTTGTGACTCTTCAAACTTTGTAGATCGATAACTTCGGCAAATGAGACCCAAATTTGTTAAACAAAGTGTCAAATTAATCAGCTCGACGAGATCTTTAAAATGACACAACACATCATGATTGCATCTTGTTGAATTTCCAAGACAAATAGTACTTTATGTGCTCAAACACCCAACTTTTGTGACTTTTCAAACTTTGAAGCTCGATAACTTCGGCAAATTAGGACCAAATTTGTTAAACAAAGTGTCAAATTAATCAGCTCGACGAGATCTTTAAAATGACACAACACATCATGATTGCATCTTGATGAATTTCCAAGACAAATAGTACTTTATGTGCTCAAACACACAACTTTTATGACTTTTCAAACTTTGAAGCTCGATAACTTCGGCAAATTAGGACCAAATTTGTTAAACAAAGTGTCAAATTAATCAGCTCGACGAGATCTTTAAAATGACACAACACATCATGATTGCATCTTGTTGAATTTCCAAGACAAATAGTACTTCATGTGCTCAAACACCCAACTTTTGTGACTTTTCAAACTTTGAAGCTCGATAACTTCGGCAAATTAGGACCAAATTTGTTAAACAAAGTGTCAAATTAATCAGCACGACGAGATCTTTAAAATAACACAACATATCATGATTGCATCTTGATGAATTTCCATGAAAAATAGTACTTTATGTGCTCAAACACAAAACTTTTGTGACTTTTCACATTTTGTAGATCGATAACTTCAGCAAATGAGGACCAAATTTGTTAAACAAAGTGTCAAATTAATCAGCTCGACGAGATCTTTAAAATAACACAACACATCATGATTGCATCTCGATGAATTTCCATGAAAAATAGTACTTTATGTGCTCAAACACTAAACTTTTATGACTTTTCAAACTTTGAAGCTCGATAACTTCGGTAAATTAGGACCAAATTTGTTAAACAAAGTGTCAAATTAATCAGCTCGACGAGATTTTTAAAATAACACAACACATCATGATTGCATCTTGATGAATTTCCATGAAAAATAGTACTTTATGTGCTCAAACACACAACTTTTGTGACTCTTCAAACTTTGAAGCTCGATAACTTCGGTAAATTAGGACCAAATTTGTTAAACAAAGTGTCAAATTAATCAGCTCGACGAGATTTTTAAAATAACACAACACATCATGATTGCATCTTGATGAATTTCCATGAAAAATAGTACTTTATGTGCTCAAACACACAACTTTTGTGACTCTTCAAACTTTGTAGATCGATAACTTCGGCAAATGAGACCCAAATTTGTTAAACAAAGTGTCAAATTAATCAGCTCGACGAGATCTTTAAAATGACACAACACATCATGATTGCATCTTGTTGAATTTCCAAGACAAATAGTACTTTATGTGCTCAAACACCCAACTTTTGTGACTTTTCAAACTTTGAAGCTCGATAACTTCGGCAAATTAGGACCAAATTTGTTAAACAAAGTGTCAAATTAATCAGCTCGACGAGATCTTTAAAATAACACAACACATCATGATTGCATCTTGATGAATTTCCATGAAAAATAGTACTTTATGTGCTCAAACACACAACTTTTGTGCCTTTTCAAACTTTGAAGCTCGATAACTTCGGCAAATAAGGACCAAATTTGTTAAACAAAGTGTCAAATTAATCAGCTCGACGAGATCTTTAAAATGACATAACACATCATGATTGCATCTTGATGAATTTCCATGAAAAATAGTACTTTATGTGCTCAAACACACAACTTTTGTGACTTTTCAAACTTTGAAGCTCGATAACTTCGGCAAATTAGGACCAAATTTGTTAAACAAAGTGTCAAATTAATCAGCTCGACGAGATCTTTAAAATGACACAACACATCATGATTGCATCTTGATGAATTTCCAAGACAAATAGTACTTTATGTGCTCAAACACCCAACTTTTGTGACTTTTCAAACTTTGAAGCTCGATAACTTCGGCAAATTAGGACCAAATTTGTTAAACAAAGTGTCACATTAATCAGCTCGACGAGATTTTGAAGATGTCACAACACATCATGATTGCATCTTGATGAATTTCCAAGACAAATAGTACTTTATATGCTCAAACACACAACTTTTATGACTTTTCAAACTTTGAAGCTCGATAACTTCGGTAAATTAGGACCAAATTTGTTAAACAAAGTGTCAAATTAATCAGCTCGACGAGATCTTTAAAATAACACAACACATCATGATTGCATCTTGATGAATTTCCATGAAAAATAGTACTTTATGTGCTCAAACACAAAACTTTTATGACTTTTCAAACTTTGAAGCTCGATAACTTCGGTAAATTAGGACCAAATTTGTTAAACAAAGTGTCAAATTAATCAGCTCGACGAGATTTTTAAAATAACACAACACATCATGATTGCATCTTGATGAATTTCCATGAAAAATAGTACTTTATGTGCTCAAACACAAAACTTTTGTGACTTTTCACACTTTGTAGATCGATAACTTCAGCAAATGAAGACCAAATTTGTTAAACAAAGTGTCAAATTAATCAGCTCGACGAGATCTTTAAAATAACACAACACATCATGATTGCATCTTGATGAATTTCCATGAAAAATAGTACTTTATGTGCTCAAACACCCAACTTTTGTGACTCTTCAAACTTTGTAGATCGATAACTTCGGCAAATGAGACCCAAATTTGTTAAACAAAGTGTCAAATTAATCAGCTCGACGAGATCTTTAAAATGACACAACACATCATGATTGCATCTTGATGAATTTCCAAGACAAATAGTACTTTATGTGCTCAAACACACAACTTTTATGACTTTTCAAACTTTGAAGCTCGATAACTTCGGCAAATTAGGACCAAATTTGTTAAACAAAGTGTCAAATTAATCAGCTCGACGAGATCTTTAAAATGACACAACACATCATGATTGCATCTTGATGAATTTCCAAGACAAATAGTACTTTATGTGCTCAAACACAAAACTTTTGTGACTTTTCACACTTTGTAGATCGATAACTTCGGCAAATGAGACCCAAATTTGTTAAACAAAGTGTCAAATTAATCAGCTCGACGAGATCTTTAAAATGACACAACACATCATGATTGCATCTTGTTGAATTTCCAAGACAAATAGTACTTCATGTGCTCAAACACCCAACTTTTGTGACTTTTCAAACTTTGAAGCTCGATAACTTCGGCAAATTAGGACCAAATTTGTTAAACAAAGTGTCAAATTAATCAGCACGACGAGATCTTTAAAATAACACAACATATCATGATTGCATCTTGATGAATTTCCATGAAAAATAGTACTTTATGTGCTCAAACACACAACTTTTGTGACTTTTCAAACTTTGAAGCTCGATAACTTCGGCAAATTAGGACCAAATTTGTTAAACAAAGTGTCAAATTAATCAGCTCGACGAGATCTTTAAAATGACACAACACATCATGATTGCATCTTGATGAATTTCCATGAAATATAGTACTTTATGTGCTCAAACACACAACTTTTGTGACTTTTCAAACTTTGAAGCTCGATAACTTCGGCAAATAAGGACCAAATTTGTTAAACAAAGTGTCAAATTAATCAGCTCGACGAGATCTTTAAAATGACATAACACATCATGATTGCATCTTGATGAATTTCCATGAAAAATAGTACTTTATGTGCTCAAACACACAACTTTTGTGACTTTTCAAACTTTGAAGCTCGATAACTTCGGCAAATTAGGACCAAATTTGTTAAACAAAGTGTCAAATTAATCAGCTCGACGAGATCTTTAAAATGACACAACACATCATGATTGCATCTTGATGAATTTCCAAGACAAATAGTACTTTATGTGCTCAAACACCCAACTTTTGTGACTTTTCAAACTTTGAAGCTCGATAACTTCGGCAAATTAGGACCAAATTTGTTAAACAAAGTGTCACATTAATCAGCTCGACGAGATTTTGAAGATGTCACAACACATCATGATTGCATCTTGATGAATTTCCAAGACAAATAGTACTTTATATGCTCAAACACACAACTTTTATGACTTTTCAAACTTTGAAGCTCGATAACTTCGGTAAATTAGGACCAAATTTGTTAAACAAAGTGTCAAATTAATCAGCTCGACGAGATCTTTAAAATAACACAACACATCATGATTGCATCTTGATGAATTTCCATGAAAAATAGTACTTTATGTGCTCAAACACAAAACTTTTATGACTTTTCAAACTTTGAAGCTCGATAACTTCGGTAAATTAGGACCAAATTTGTTAAACAAAGTGTCAAATTAATCAGCTCGACGAGATTTTTAAAATAACACAACACATCATGATTGCATCTTGATGAATTTCCATGAAAAATAGTACTTTATGTGCTCAAACACAAAACTTTTGTGACTTTTCACACTTTGTAGATCGATAACTTCAGCAAATGAAGACCAAATTTGTTAAACAAAGTGTCAAATTAATCAGCTCGACGAGATCTTTAAAATAACACAACACATCATGATTGCATCTTGATGAATTTCCATGAAAAATAGTACTTTATGTGCTCAAACACCCAACTTTTGTGACTCTTCAAACTTTGTAGATCGATAACTTCGGCAAATGAGACCCAAATTTGTTAAACAAAGTGTCAAATTAATCAGCTCGACGAGATCTTTAAAATGACACAACACATCATGATTGCATCTTGTTGAATTTCCAAGACAAATAGTACTTTATGTGCTCAAACACCCAACTTTTGTGACTTTTCAAACTTTGAAGCTCGATAACTTCGGCAAATTAGGACCAAATTTGTTAAACAAAGTGTCAAATTAATCAGCTCGACGAGATCTTTAAAATGACACAACACATCATGATTGCATCTTGATGAATTTCCAAGACAAATAGTACTTTATGTGCTCAAACACACAACTTTTATGACTTTTCAAACTTTGAAGCTCGATAACTTCGGCAAATTAGGACCAAATTTGTTAAACAAAGTGTCAAATTAATCAGCTCGACGAGATCTTTAAAATGACACAACACATCATGATTGCATCTTGTTGAATTTCCAAGACAAATAGTACTTCATGTGCTCAAACACCCAACTTTTGTGACTTTTCAAACTTTGAAGCTCGATAACTTCGGCAAATTAGGACCAAATTTGTTAAACAAAGTGTCAAATTAATCAGCACGACGAGATCTTTAAAATAACACAACATATCATGATTGCATCTTGATGAATTTCCATGAAAAATAGTACTTTATGTGCTCAAACACAAAACTTTTGTGACTTTTCACATTTTGTAGATCGATAACTTCAGCAAATGAGGACCAAATTTGTTAAACAAAGTGTCAAATTAATCAGCTCGACGAGATCTTTAAAATAACACAACACATCATGATTGCATCTTGATGAATTTCCATGAAAAATAGTACTTTATGTGCTCAAACACACAACTTTTGTGACTTTTCAAACTTTGAAGCTCGATAACTTCGGTAAATTAGGACCAAATTTGTTAAACAAAGTATCAAATTAATCAGCTCGACGAGATCTTTAAAATGACACAACACATCATGATTGCATCTTGATGAATTTCCAAGACAAATAGTACTTTATGTGCTCAAACACAAAACTTTTGTGACTTTTCAAACTTTGAAGCTCGATAACTTCGGCAAATGAGACCCAAATTTGTTAAACAAAGTGTCAAATTAATCAGCTCGACGAGATCTTTAAAATGACACAACACATCATGATTGCATCTTGATGAATTTCCATGAAAAATAGTACTTTATGTGCTCAAACACACAACTTTTGTGACTTTTCAAACTTTGAAGCTCGATAACTTCGGCAAATTAGGACCAAATTTGTTAAACAAAGTGTCAAATTAATCAGCTCGACGAGATCTTTAAAATGACACAACACATCATGATTGCATCTTGATGAATTTCCATGAAATATAGTACTTTATGTGCTCAAACACACAACTTTTGTGACTTTTCAAACTTTGAAGCTCGATAACTTCGGCAAATAAGGACCAAATTTGTTAAACAAAGTGTCAAATTAATCAGCTCGACGAGATCTTTAAAATGACATAACACATCATGATTGCATCTTGATGAATTTCCATGAAAAATAGTACTTTATGTGCTCAAACACACAACTTTTGTGACTTTTCAAACTTTGAAGCTCGATAACTTCGGCAAATTAGGACCAAATTTGTTAAACAAAGTGTCAAATTAATCAGCTCGACGAGATCTTTAAAATGACACAACACATCATGATTGCATCTTGATGAATTTC
Organism: Euwallacea fornicatus; assembly: GCF_040115645.1. Taxonomy (NCBI): domain Eukaryota; kingdom Metazoa; phylum Arthropoda; class Insecta; order Coleoptera; family Curculionidae; genus Euwallacea; species Euwallacea fornicatus. The sequence continues at coordinate 1,165,860 of NW_027096009.1, forward strand.
CAAGACAAATAGTACTTTATGTGCTCAAACACCCAACTTTTGTGACTTTTCAAACTTTGAAGCTCGATAACTTCGGCAAATTAGGACCAAATTTGTTAAACAAAGTGTCACATTAATCAGCTCGACGAGATTTTGAAGATGTCACAACACATCATGATTGCATCTTGATGAATTTCCAAGACAAATAGTACTTTATATGCTCAAACACACAACTTTTATGACTTTTCAAACTTTGAAGCTCGATAACTTCGGTAAATTAGGACCAAATTTGTTAAACAAAGTGTCAAATTAATCAGCTCGACGAGATCTTTAAAATAACACAACACATCATGATTGCATCTTGATGAATTTCCATGAAAAATAGTACTTTATGTGCTCAAACACAAAACTTTTATGACTTTTCAAACTTTGAAGCTCGATAACTTCGGTAAATTAGGACCAAATTTGTTAAACAAAGTGTCAAATTAATCAGCTCGACGAGATTTTTAAAATAACACAACACATCATGATTGCATCTTGATGAATTTCCATGAAAAATAGTACTTTATGTGCTCAAACACCCAACTTTTGTGACTCTTCAAACTTTGTAGATCGATAACTTCGGCAAATGAGTCCCAAATTTGTTAAACAAAGTGTCAAATTAATCAGCTCGACGAGATCTTTAAAATGACACAACACATCATGATTGCATCTTGATGAATTTCCAAGACAAATAGTACTTTATGTGCTCAAACACACAACTTTTATGACTTTTCAAACTTTGAAGCTCGATAACTTCGGCAAATTAGGACCAAATTTGTTAAACAAAGTGTCAAATTAATCAGCTCGACGAGATCTTTAAAATGACACAACACATCATGATTGCATCTTGTTGAATTTCCAAGACAAATAGTACTTCATGTGCTCAAACACCCAACTTTTGTGACTTTTCAAACTTTGAAGCTCGATAACTTCGGCAAATTAGGACCAAATTTGTTAAACAAAGTGTCAAATTAATCAGCACGACGAGATCTTTAAAATAACACAACATATCATGATTGCATCTTGATGAATTTCCATGAAAAATAGTACTTTATGTGCTCAAACACAAAACTTTTGTGACTTTTCACATTTTGTAGATCGATAACTTCAGCAAATGAGGACCAAATTTGTTAAACAAAGTGTCAAATTAATCAGCTCGACGAGATCTTTAAAATAACACAACACATCATGATTGCATCTTGATGAATTTCCATGAAAAATAGTACTTTATGTGCTCAAACACACAACTTTTGTGACTTTTCAAACTTTGAAGCTCGATAACTTCGGTAAATTAGGACCAAATTTGTTAAACAAAGTATCAAATTAATCAGCTCGACGAGATCTTTAAAATGACACAACACATCATGATTGCATCTTGATGAATTTCCAAGACAAATAGTACTTTATGTGCTCAAACACAAAACTTTTGTGACTTTTCAAACTTTGAAGCTCGATAACTTCGGCAAATGAGACCCAAATTTGTTAAACAAAGTGTCAAATTAATCAGCTCGACGAGATCTTTAAAATGACACAACACATCATGATTGCATCTTGATGAATTTCCATGAAAAATAGTACTTTATGTGCTCAAACACACAACTTTTGTGACTTTTCAAACTTTGAAGCTCGATAACTTCGGCAAATTAGGACCAAATTTGTTAAACAAAGTGTCAAATTAATCAGCTCGACGAGATCTTTAAAATGACACAACACATCATGATTGCATCTTGATGAATTTCCATGAAATATAGTACTTTATGTGCTCAAACACACAACTTTTGTGACTTTTCAAACTTTGAAGCTCGATAACTTCGGCAAATAAGGACCAAATTTGTTAAACAAAGTGTCAAATTAATCAGCTCGACGAGATCTTTAAAATGACATAACACATCATGATTGCATCTTGATGAATTTCCATGAAAAATAGTACTTTATGTGCTCAAACACACAACTTTTGTGACTTTTCAAACTTTGAAGCTCGATAACTTCGGCAAATTAGGACCAAATTTGTTAAACAAAGTGTCAAATTAATCAGCTCGACGAGATCTTTAAAATGACACAACACATCATGATTGCATCTTGATGAATTTCCAAGACAAATAGTACTTTATGTGCTCAAACACCCAACTTTTGTGACTTTTCAAACTTTGAAGCTCGATAACTTCGGCAAATTAGGACCAAATTTGTTAAACAAAGTGTCACATTAATCAGCTCGACGAGATTTTGAAGATGTCACAACACATCATGATTGCATCTTGATGAATTTCCAAGACAAATAGTACTTTATATGCTCAAACACACAACTTTTATGACTTTTCAAACTTTGAAGCTCGATAACTTCGGTAAATTAGGACCAAATTTGTTAAACAAAGTGTCAAATTAATCAGCTCGACGAGATCTTTAAAATAACACAACACATCATGATTGCATCTTGATGAATTTCCATGAAAAATAGTACTTTATGTGCTCAAACACAAAACTTTTATGACTTTTCAAACTTTGAAGCTCGATAACTTCGGTAAATTAGGACCAAATTTGTTAAACAAAGTGTCAAATTAATCAGCTCGACGAGATTTTTAAAATAACACAACACATCATGATTGCATCTTGATGAATTTCCATGAAAAATAGTACTTTATGTGCTCAAACACAAAACTTTTGTGACTTTTCACACTTTGTAGATCGATAACTTCAGCAAATGAAGACCAAATTTGTTAAACAAAGTGTCAAATTAATCAGCTCGACGAGATCTTTAAAATAACACAACACATCATGATTGCATCTTGATGAATTTCCATGAAAAATAGTACTTTATGTGCTCAAACACCCAACTTTTGTGACTCTTCAAACTTTGTAGATCGATAACTTCGGCAAATGAGACCCAAATTTGTTAAACAAAGTGTCAAATTAATCAGCTCGACGAGATCTTTAAAATGACACAACACATCATGATTGCATCTTGTTGAATTTCCAAGACAAATAGTACTTTATGTGCTCAAACACCCAACTTTTGTGACTTTTCAAACTTTGAAGCTCGATAACTTCGGCAAATTAGGACCAAATTTGTTAAACAAAGTGTCAAATTAATCAGCTCGACGAGATCTTTAAAATGACACAACACATCATGATTGCATCTTGATGAATTTCCAAGACAAATAGTACTTTATGTGCTCAAACACACAACTTTTATGACTTTTCAAACTTTGAAGCTCGATAACTTCGGCAAATTAGGACCAAATTTGTTAAACAAAGTGTCAAATTAATCAGCTCGACGAGATCTTTAAAATGACACAACACATCATGATTGCATCTTGTTGAATTTCCAAGACAAATAGTACTTCATGTGCTCAAACACCCAACTTTTGTGACTTTTCAAACTTTGAAGCTCGATAACTTCGGCAAATTAGGACCAAATTTGTTAAACAAAGTGTCAAATTAATCAGCACGACGAGATCTTTAAAATAACACAACATATCATGATTGCATCTTGATGAATTTCCATGAAAAATAGTACTTTATGTGCTCAAACACAAAACTTTTGTGACTTTTCACATTTTGTAGATCGATAACTTCAGCAAATGAGGACCAAATTTGTTAAACAAAGTGTCAAATTAATCAGCTCGACGAGATCTTTAAAATAACACAACACATCATGATTGCATCTTGATGAATTTCCATGAAAAATAGTACTTTATGTGCTCAAACACACAACTTTTGTGACTTTTCAAACTTTGAAGCTCGATAACTTCGGTAAATTAGGACCAAATTTGTTAAACAAAGTATCAAATTAATCAGCTCGACGAGATCTTTAAAATGACACAACACATCATGATTGCATCTTGATGAATTTCCAAGACAAATAGTACTTTATGTGCTCAAACACAAAACTTTTGTGACTTTTCAAACTTTGAAGCTCGATAACTTCGGCAAATGAGACCCAAATTTGTTAAACAAAGTGTCAAATTAATCAGCTCGACGAGATCTTTAAAATGACACAACACATCATGATTGCATCTTGTTGAATTTCCAAGACAAATAGTACTTTATGTGCTCAAACACCCAACTTTTGTGACTTTTCAAACTTTGAAGCTCGATAACTTCGGCAAATAAGAACCAAATTTGTTAAACAAAGTGTCAAATTAAGCAGCTCGACGAGATCTTTAAAATGACACAACACATCATGATTGCATCTTGATGAATTTCCATGAAAAATAGTACTTTATGTGCTCAAACACACAACTTTTGTGACTTTTCAAACTTTGAAGCTCGATAACTTCGGCAAATAAGGACCAAATTTGTTAAACAAAGTGTCAAATTAATCAGCTCGACGAGATCTTTAAAATGACACAACACATCATGATTGCATCTTGATGAATTTCCATGAAAAATAGTACTTTATGTGCTCAAACACCCAACTTTTGTGACTCTTCAAACTTTGTAGATCGATAACTTCGGCAAATGAGTCCCAAATTTGTTAAACAAAGTGTCAAATTAATCAGCTCGACGAGATCTTTAAAATGACACAACACATCATGATTGCATCTTGTTGAATTTCCAAGACAAATAGTACTTTATGTGCTCAAACACCCAACTTTTGTGACTTTTCAAACTTTGAAGCTCGATAACTTCGGCAAATTAGGACCAAATTTGTTAAACAAAGTGTCAAATTAATCAGCTCGACGAGATCTTTAAAATGACACAACACATCATGATTGCATCTTGATGAATTTCCATGAAAAATAGTACTTTATGTGCTCAAACACACAACTTTTGTGACTTTTCAAATTTTGAAGCTCGATAACTTCGGCAAATTAGGACCAAATTTGTTAAACAAAGTGTCAAATTAATCAGCACGACGAGATCTTTAAAATAACACAACATATCATGATTGCATCTTGATGAATTTCCATGAAAAATAGTACTTTATGTGCTCAAACACACAACTTTTGTGACTTTTCAAACTTTGAAGCTCGATAACTTCGGCAAATAAGGACCAAATTTGTTAAACAAAGTGTCAAATTAATCAGCTCGACGAGATCTTTAAAATGACACAACACATCATGATTGCATCTTGATGAATTTCCATGAAAAATAGTACTTTCTGTGCTCAAACACAAAACTTTTGTGACTTTTCACATTTTGTAGATCGATAACTTCAGCAAATGAGGACCAAATTTGTTAAACAAAGTGTCAAATTAATCAGCTCGACGAGATCTTTAAAATAACACAACACATCATGATTGCATCTTGATGAATTTCCATGAAAAATAGTACTTTATGTGCTCAAACACACAACTTTTGTGACTTTTCAAACTTTGAAGCTCGATAACTTCGTCAAATTAGGACCAAATTTGTTAAACAAAGTGTCACATTAATCAGCTCGACGAGATTTTGAAGATGTCACAACACATCATGATTGCATCTTGATGAATTTCCAAGACAAATAGTACTTTATGTGCTCAAACACACAACTTTTATGACTTTTCAAACTTTGAAGCTCGATAACTTCGGCAAATTAGGACCAAATTTGTTAAACAAAGTGTCAAATTAATCAGCTCGACGAGATCTTTAAAATAACACAACACATCATGATTGCATCTTGATGAATTTCCATGAAAAATAGTACTTTATGTGCTCAAACACAAAACTTTTGTGACTTTTCACACTTTGTAGATCGATAACTTCGGCAAATGAGACCCAAATTTGTTAAACAAAGTGTCAAATTAATCAGCTCGACGAGATCTTTAAAATAACACAACACATCATGATTGCATCTTGATGAATTTCCAAGACAAATAGTACTTTATGTGCTCAAACACACAACTTTTATGACTTTTCAAACTTTGAAGCTCGATAACTTCGGCAAATTAGGACCAAATTTGTTAAACAAAGTGTCAAATTAATCAGCTCGACGAGATCTTTAAAATGACACAACACATCATGATTGCATCTTGTTAAATTTCCAAGACAAATAGTACTTCATGTGCTCAAACACCCAACTTTTGTGACTTTTCAAACTTTGAAGCTCGATAACTTCGGCAAATTAGGACCAAATTTGTTAAACAAAGTGTCAAATTAATCAGCACGACGAGATCTTTAAAATAACACAACATATCATGATTGCATCTTGATGAATTTCCATGAAAAATAGTACTTTATGTGCTCAAACACAAAACTTTTGTGACTTTTCACATTTTGTAGATCGATAACTTCAGCAAATGAGGACCAAATTTGTTAAACAAAGTGTCAAATTAATCAGCTCGACGAGATCTTTAAAATAACACAACACATCATGATTGCATCTTGATGAATTTCCAAGACAAATAGTACTTTATGTGCTCAAACACAAAACTTTTGTGACTTTTCACACTTTGTAGATCGATAACTTCGGCAAATGAGACCCAAATTTGTTAAACAAAGTGTCAAATTAATCAGCTCGACGAGATCTTTAAAATGACACAACACATCATGATTGCATCTTGTTGAATTTCCAAGACAAATAGTACTTTATGTGCTCAAACACCCAACTTTTGTGACTTTTCACACTTTGTAGATCGATAACTTCAGCAAATGAGGACCAAATTTGTTAAACAAAGTGTCAAATTAATCAGCTCGACGAGATCTTTAAAATAACACAACACATCATGATTGCATCTTGATGAATTTCCAAGACAAATAGTACTTTATGTGCTCAAACACAAAACTTTTGTGACTTTTCACACTTTGTAGATCGATAACTTCGGCAAATGAGACCCAAATTTGTTAAACAAAGTGTCAAATTAATCAGCTCGACGAGATCTTTAAAATGACACAACACATCATGATTGCATCTTGTTGAATTTCCAAGACAAATAGTACTTTATGTGCTCAAACACCCAACTTTTGTGACTTTTCACACTTTGTAGATCGATAACTTCAGCAAATGAGGACCAAATTTGTTAAACAAAGTGTCAAATTAATCAGCTCGACGAGATCTTTAAAATAACACAACACATCATGATTGCATCTTGATGAATTTCCATGAAAAATAGTACTTTATGTGCTCAAACACAAAACTTTTGTGACTTTTCACACTTTGTAGATCGATAACTTCAGCAAATGAGGACCAAATTTGTTAAACAAAGTGTGAAATTAATCAGCTCGACGAGATCTTTAAAATGACACAACACATCATGATTGCATCTTGATGAATTTCCAAGACAAATAGTACTTTATGTGCTCAAACACCCAACTTTTGTGACTTTTCAAACTTTGAAGCTCGATAACTTCGGCAAATTAGGACCAAATTTGTTAAACAAAGTGTCACATTAATCAGCTCGTCGAGATGTTTGAGACGTCACAACAAATCATGATTGCATCTTGATGAATTTCCATGAAAAATAGTACTTTATGTGCTCAAACACAAAACTTTTGTGACTTTTCACACTTTGTAGATCGATAACTTCAGCAAATGAGGACCAAATTTGTTAAACAAAGTGTCAAATTAATCAGCTCGACGAGATCTTTAAAATAACACAACACATCATGATTGCATCTTGATGAATTTCCATGAAAAATAGTACTTTATGTGCTCAGACACACAACTTTTGTGACTTTTCACACTTTGTAGATCGATAACTTCGGCAAATGAGACCCAAATTTGTTAAACAAAGTGTCAAATTAATCAGCTCGTCGAGATGTTTGAGACGTCACAACAAATCATGATTGCATCTTGTTGAATTTCCAAGACAAATAGTACTTTATGTGCTCAAACACCCAACTTTTGTGACTTTTCACACTTTGTAGATCGATAACTTCAGCAAATGAGGACCAAATTTGTTAAACAAAGTGTCAAATTAATCAGCTCGACGAGATCTTTAAAATGACACAACACATCATGATTGCATCTTGATGAATTTCCAAGACAAATAGTACTTTATGTGCTCAAACACAAAACTTTTGTGACTTTTCACACTTTGTAGATCGATAACTTCGGCAAATGAGACCCAAATTTGTTAAACAAAGTGTCAAATTAATCAGCTCGACGAGATCTTTAAAATGACACAACACATCATGATTGCATCTTGTTGAATTTCCAAGACAAATAGTACTTTATGTGCTCAAACACCCAACTTTTGTGACTTTTCACACTTTGTAGATCGATAACTTCAGCAAATGAGGACCAAATTTGTTAAACAAAGTGTCAAATTAATCAGCTCGACGAGATCTTTAAAATAACACAACACATCATGATTGCATCTTGATGAATTTCCATGAAAAATAGTACTTTATGTGCTCAAACACAAAACTTTTGTGACTTTTCACACTTTGTAGATCGATAACTTCAGCAAATGAGGACCAAATTTGTTAAACAAAGTGTGAAATTAATCAGCTCGACGAGATCTTTAAAATGACACAACACATCATGATTGCATCTTGATGAATTTCCAAGACAAATAGTACTTTATGTGCTCAAACACCCAACTTTTGTGACTTTTCAAACTTTGAAGCTCGATAACTTCGGCAAATAAGAACCAAATTTGTTAAACAAAGTGTGAAATTAATCAGCTCGACGAGATCTTTAAAATGACACAACACATCATGATTGCATCTTGATGAATTTCCAAGACAAATAGTACTTTATGTGCTCAAACACCCAACTTTTGTGACTTTTCAAACTTTGAAGCTCGATAACTTCGGCAAATAAGAACCAAATTTGTTAAACAAAGTGTCAAATTAATCAGCTCGACGAGATCTTTAAAATGACACAACACATCATGATTGCATCTTGATGAATTTCCATGAAAAATAGTACTTTATGTGCTCAAAAACAAAACTTTTGTGACTTTTCACACTTTGTAGATCGATAACTTCAGCAAATGAGGACCAAATTTGTTAAACAAAGTGTCAAATTAATCAGCTCGACGAGATCTTTAAAATAACACAACACATCATGATTGCATCTTGATGAATTTCCATGAAAAATAGTACTTTATGTGCTCAGACACACAACTTTTGTGACTTTTCAAACTTTGAAGCTCGATAACTTCGGCAAATAAGGACCAAATTTGTTAAACAAAGTGTCAAATTAATCAGCTCGACGAGATCTTTAAAATGACATAACACATCATGATTGCATCTTGATGAATTTCCAAGACAAATAGTACTTTATGTGCTCAAACACAAAACTTTTGTGACTTTTCACACTTTGTAGATCGATAACTTCGGCAAATGAGACCCAAATTTGTTAAACAAAGTGTCAAATTAATCAGCTCGACGAGATCTTTAAAATGACACAACACATCATGATTGCATCTTGTTGAATTTCCAAGACAAATAGTACTTTATGTGCTCAAACACCCAACTTTTGTGACTTTTCACACTTTGTAGATCGATAACTTCAGCAAATGAGGACCAAATTTGTTAAACAAAGTGTCAAATTAATCAGCTCGACGAGATCTTTAAAATAACACAACACATCATGATTGCATCTTGATGAATTTCCATGAAAAATAGTACTTTATGTGCTCAAACACAAAACTTTTGTGACTTTTCACACTTTGTAGATCGATAACTTCAGCAAATGAGGACCAAATTTGTTAAACAAAGTGTGAAATTAATCAGCTCGACGAGATCTTTAAAATGACACAACACATCATGATTGCATCTTGATGAATTTCCAAGACAAATAGTACTTTATGTGCTCAAACACCCAACTTTTGTGACTTTTCAAACTTTGAAGCTCGATAACTTCGGCAAATTAGGACCAAATTTGTTAAACAAAGTGTCAAATTAATCAGCACGACGAGATCTTTAAAATAACACAACACATCATGATTGCATCTTGATGAATTTCCAAGACAAATAGTACTTTATGTGCTCAAACACAAAACTTTTGTGACTTTTCACACTTTGTAGATCGATAACTTCGGCAAATTAGGACCAAATTTGTTAAACAAAGTGTCACATTAATCAGCTCGTCGAGATGTTTGAGACGTCACAACAAATCATGATTGCATCTTGATGAATTTCCATGAAAAATAGTACTTTATGTGCTCAAACACACAACTTTTGTGACTTTTCAAACTTTGAAGCTCGATAACTTCGGCAAATTAGGACCAAATTTGTTAAACAAAGTGTCAAATTAATCAGCTCGACGAGATCTTTAAAATGACACAACACATCATGATTGCATCTTGATGAATTTCCAAGACAAATAGTACTTTATGTGCTCAAACACACAACTTTTATGACTTTTCAAACTTTGAAGCTCGATAACTTCGGCAAATTAGGACCAAATTTGTTAAACAAAGTGTCAAATTAATCAGCTCGACGAGATCTTTAAAATAACACAACACATCATGATTGCATCTTGATGAATTTCCATGAAAAATAGTACTTTATGTGCTCAAACACACAACTTTTGTGACTTTTCAAACTTTGAAGCTCGATAACTTCGGTAAATTAGGACCAAATTTGTTAAACAAAGTGTCAAATTAATCAGCTCGACGAGATCTTTAAAATGACACAACACATCATGATTGCATCTTGATGAATTTCCAAGACAAATAGTACTTTATGTGCTCAAACACACAACTTTTATGACTTTTCAAACTTTGAAGCTCGATAACTTCGGCAAATTAGGACCAAATTTGTTAAACAAAGTGTCAAATTAATCAGCTCGACGAGATCTTTAAAATAACACAACACATCATGATTGCATCTTGATGAATTTCCATGAAAAATAGTACTTTATGTGCTCAAACACAAAAGTTTTGTGACTTTTCACACTTTGTAGATCGATAACTTCAGCAAATGAGGACCAAATTTGTTAAACAAAGTGTGAAATTAATCAGCTCGACGAGATCTTTAAAATGACACAACACATCATGATTGCATCTTGATGAATTTCCAAGACAAATAGTACTTTATGTGCTCAAACACCCAACTTTTGTGACTTTTCAAACTTTGAAGCTCGATAACTTCGGCAAATAAGAACCAAATTTGTTAAACAAAGTGTGAAATTAATCAGCTCGACGAGATCTTTAAAATGACACAACACATCATGATTGCATCTTGATGAATTTCCAAGACAAATAGTACTTTATGTGCTCAAACACCCAACTTTTGTGACTTTTCAAACTTTGAAGCTCGATAACTTCGGCAAATAAGAACCAAATTTGTTAAACAAAGTGTCAAATTAATCAGCTCGACGAGATCTTTAAAATAACACAACACATCATGATTGCATCTTGATGAATTTCCATGAAAAATAGTACTTTATGTGCTCAAACATAAAACTTTTATGACTTTTCAAACTTTGAAGCTCGATAACTTCGGTAAATTAGGACCAAATTTGTTAAACAAAGTGTCAAATTAATCAGCTCGACGAGATCTTTAAAATAACACAACACATCATGATTGCATCTTGATGAATTTCCATGAAAAATAGTACTTTATGTGCTCAAACACAAAACTTTTGTGACTTTTCACACTTTGTAGATCGATAACTTCGGCAAATTAGGACCAAATTTGTTAAACAAAGTGTCAAATTAATCAGCTCGACGAGATCTTTAAAATGACACAACACATCATGATTGCATCTTGATGAATTTCCAAGACAAATAGTACTTTATGTGCTCAAACACACAACTTTTATGACTTTTCAAACTTTGAAGCTCGATAACTTCGGCAAATTAGGACCAAATTTGTTAAACAAAGTGTCAAATTAATCAGCTCGACGAGATCTTTAAAATGACACAACACATCATGATTGCATCTTGATGAATTTCCAAGACAAATAGTACTTTATATGCTCAAACACACAACTTTTATGACTTTTCAAACTTTGAAGCTCGATAACTTCGGCAAATTAGGACCAAATTTGTTAAACAAAGTGTAAAATTAATCAGCTCGACGAGATCTTTAAAATGACACAACACATCATGATTGCATCTTGATGAATTTCCAAGACAAATAGTACTTTATGTGCTCAAACACACAACCTTTATGACTTGTCAAACTTTGAAGCTCGATAACTTCGGCAAATTAGGACCAAATTTGTTAAACAAAGTGTCACATTAATCAGCTCGTCGAGATGTTTGAGACGTCACAACAAATCATGATTGCATCTTGATGAATTTCCATGAAAAATAGTACTTTATGTGCTCAAACACAAAACTTTTGTGACTTTTCACACTTTGTAGATCGATAACTTCAGCAAATGAGGACCAAATTTGTTAAACAAAGTGTCAAATTAATCAGCTCGACGAGATCTTTAAAATAACACAACACATCATGATTGCATCTTGATGAATTTCCATGAAAAATAGTACTTTATGTGCTCAAACACACAACTTTTGTGACTTTTCAAACTTTGAAGCTCGATAACTTCGGTAAATTAGGACCAAATTTGTTAAACAAAGTGTCAAATTAATCAGCTCGACGAGATCTTTAAAATGACACAACACATCATGATTGCATCTTGATGAATTTCCATGAAAAATAGTACTTTATGTGCTCAAACACACAACTTTTGTGACTTTTCAAACTTTGAAGCTCGATAACTTCGGTAAATTAGGACCAAATTTGTTAAACAAAGTGTCAAATTAATCAGCTCGACGAGATCTTTAAAATGACACAACACATCATGATTGCATCTTGATGAATTTCCATGAAAAATAGTACTTTATGTGCTCAAACACACAACTTTTATGACTTTTCAAACTTTGAAGCTCGATAACTTCGGCAAATTAGGACCAAATTTGTTAAACAAAGTGTCAAATTAATCAGCTCGACGAGATCTTTAAAATGACACAACACATCATGATTGCATCTTGATGAATTTCCAAGACAAATAGTACTTTATGTGCTCAAACACCCAACTTTTGTGACTTTTCAAACTTTGAAGCTCGATAACTTCGGCAAATTAGGACCAAATTTGTTAAACAAAGTGTCAAATTAATCAGCTCGACGAGATCTTTAAAATGACACAACACATCATGATTGCATCTTGATGAATTTCCAAGACAAATAGTACTTTATGTGCTCAAACACACAACTTTTATGACTTTTCAAACTTTGAAGCTCGATAACTTCAGTAAATTAGGACCAAATTTGTTAAACAAAGTGTCAAATTAATCAGCTCGACGAGATCTTTAAAATAACACAACACATCATGATTGCATCTTGATGAATTTCCATGAAAAATAGTACTTTATGTGCTCAAACACACAACTTTTATGACTTTTCAAACTTTGAAGCTCGATAACTTCGGTAAATTAGGACCAAATTTGTTAAACAAAGTGTCAAATTAATCAGCTCGACGAGATCTTTAAAATGACACAACACATCATGATTGCATCTTGTTGAATTTCCAAGACAAATAGTACTTTATGTGCTCAAACACCCAACTTTTGTGACTTTTCAAACTTTGAAGCTCGATAACTTCGGCAAATTAGGACCAAATTTGTTAAACAAAGTGTCAAATTAATCAGCTCGACGAGATCTTTAAAATGACACAACACATCATGATTGCATCTTGATGAATTTCCAAGACAAATAGTACTTTATGTGCTCAAACACCCAACTTTTGTGACTTTTCAAACTTTGAAGCTCGATAACTTCGGCAAATTAGGACCAAATTTGTTAAACAAAGTGTCAAATTAATCAGCTCGACGAGATCTTTAAAATGACACAACACATCATGATTGCATCTTGATGAATTTCCAAGACAAATAGTACTTTATGTGCTCACACACACAACTTTTGTGACTTGTCAAACTTTGAAGCTCGATAACTTCGGCAAATTAGGACCAAATTTGTTAAACAAAGTGTCACATTAATCAGCTCGTCGAGATGTTTGAGACGTCACAACAAATCATGATTGCATCTTGATGAATTTCCATGAAAAATAGTACTTTATGTGCTCAAACACAAAACTTTTGTGACTTTTCACATTTTGTAGATCGATAACTTCAGCAAATGAGGACCAAATTTGTTAAACAAAGTGTCAAATTAATCAGCTCGACGAGATCTTTAAAATAACACAACACATCATGATTGCATCATGATGAATTTAAATGAAAAATAGTACTTTATGTGCTCAAACACACAACTTTTGTGACTTTTCAAACTTTGAAGCTCGATAACTTCGGTAAATTAGGACCAAATTTGTTAAACAAAGTGTCAAATTAATCAGCTCGACGAGATCTTTAAAATACCACAACACATCATGATTGCATCTTGATGAATTTCCATGAAAAATAGTACTTTATGTGCTCAAACACAAAAGTTTTGTGACTTTTCACACTTTGTAGATCGATAACTTCAGCAAATGAGGACCAAATTTGTTAAACAAAGTGTAAAATTAATCAGCTCGACGAGATCTTTAAAATGACACAACACATCATGATTGCATCTTGATGAATTTCCAAGACAAATAGTACTTTATGTGCTCAAACACACAACCTTTATGACTTGTCAAACTTTGAAGCTCGATAACTTCGGCAAATTAGGACCAAATTTGTTAAACAAAGTGTCACATTAATCAGCTCGTCGAGATGTTTGAGACGTCACAACAAATCATGATTGCATCTTGATGAATTTCCATGAAAAATAGTACTTTATGTGCTCAAACACAAAACTTTTGTGACTTTTCACACTTTGTAGATCGATAACTTCAGCAAATGAGGACCAAATTTGTTAAACAAAGTGTCAAATTAATCAGCTCGACGAGATCTTTAAAATAACACAACACATCATGATTGCATCTTGATGAATTTCCATGAAAAATAGTACTTTATGTGCTCAAACACACAACTTTTGTGACTTTTCAAACTTTGAAGCTCGATAACTTCGGTAAATTAGGACCAAATTTGTTAAACAAAGTGTCAAATTAATCAGCTCGACGAGATCTTTAAAATGACACAACACATCATGATTGCATCTTGATGAATTTCCATGAAAAATAGTACTTTATGTGCTCAAACACACAACTTTTATGACTTTTCAAACTTTGAAGCTCAATAACTTCGGCAAATTAGGACCAAATTTGTTAAACAAAGTGTCACATTAATCAGCTCGACGAGATTTTGAAGATGTCACAACACATCATGATTGCATCTTGATGAATTTCCAAGACAAATAGTACTTTATATGCTCAAACACACAACTTTTATGACTTTTCAAACTTTGAAGCTCGATAACTTCGGTAAATTAGGACCAAATTTGTTAAACAAAGTGTCAAATTAATCAGCTCGACGAGATCTTTAAAATAACACAACACATCATGATTGCATCTTGATGAATTTCCATGAAAAATAGTACTTTATGTGCTCAAACACAAAACTTTTATGACTTTTCAAACTTTGAAGCTCGATAACTTCGGTAAATTAGGACCAAATTTGTTAAACAAAGTGTCAAATTAATCAGCTCGACGAGATTTTTAAAATAACACAACACATCATGATTGCATCTTGATGAATTTCCATGAAAAATAGTACTTTATGTGCTCAAACACACAACTTTTATGACTTTTCAAACTTTGAAGCTCGATAACTTCGGCAAATTAGGACCAAATTTGTTAAACAAAGTGTCACATTAATCAGCTCGACGAGATTTTGAAGATGTCACAACACATCATGATTGCATCTTGATGAATTTCCAAGACAAATAGTACTTTATATGCTCAAACACACAACTTTTATGACTTTTCAAACTTTGAAGCTCGATAACTTCGGTAAATTAGGACCAAATTTGTTAAACAAAGTGTCAAATTAATCAGCTCGACGAGATCTTTAAAATGACACAACACATCATGATTGCATCTTGATGAATTTCCAAGACAAATAGTACTTTATATGCTCAAACACACAACTTTTATGACTTTTCAAACTTTGAAGCTCGATAACTTCGGCAAATTAGGACCAAATTTGTTAAACAAAGTGTCACATTAATCAGCTCGACGAGATTTTGAAGATGTCACAACACATCATGATTGCATCTTGATGAATTTCCAAGACAAATAGTACTTTATATGCTCAAACAAACAACTTTTATGACTTTTCAAACTTTGAAGCTCGATAACTTCGGTAAATTAGGACCAAATTTGTTAAACAAAGTGTCAAATTAATCAGCTCGACGAGATCTTTAAAATAACACAACACATCATGATTGCATCTTGATGAATTTCCATGAAAAATAGTACTTTATGTGCTCAAACACAAAACTTTTATGACTTTTCAAACTTTGAAGCTCGATAACTTCGGTAAATTAGGACCAAATTTGTTAAACAAAGTGTCAAATTAATCAGCTCGACGAGATCTTTAAAATAACACAACACATCATGATTGCATCTTGATGAATTTCCATGAAAAATAGTACTTTATGTGCTCAAACACAAAACTTTTATGACTTTTCAAACTTTGAAGCTCGATAACTTCGGTAAATTAGGACCAAATTTGTTAAACAAAGTGTCAAATTAATCAGCTCGACGAGATCTTTAAAATAACACAACACATCATGATTGCATCTTGATGAATTTCCATGAAAAATAGTACTTTATGTGCTCAAACACAAAACTTTTATGACTTTTCAAACTTTGAAGCTCGATAACTTCGGTAAATTAGGACCAAATTTGTTAAACAAAGTGTCAAATTAATCAGCTCGACGAGATCTTTAAAATGACACAACACATCATGATTGCATCTTGATGAATTTCCATGAAAAATAGTACTTTATGTGCTCAGACACACAACTTTTGTGACTTTTCAAACTTTGAAGCTCGATAACTTCGGCAAATAAGGACCAAATTTGTTAAACAAAGTGTCAAATTAATCAGCTCGACGAGATCTTTAAAATGACACAACACATCATGATTGCATCTTGTTGAATTTCCAAGACAAATAGTACTTTATGTGCTCAAACACCCAACTTTTGTGACTTTTCACACTTTGTAGATCGATAACTTCAGCAAATGAGGACCAAATTTGTTAAACAAAGTGTCAAATTAATCAGCTCGACGAGATCTTTAAAATAACACAACACATCATGATTGCATCTTGATGAATTTCCATGAAAAATAGTACTTTATGTGCTCAAACACACAACTTTTATGACTTTTCAAACTTTGAAGCTCGATAACTTCGGTAAATTAGGACCAAATTTGTTAAACAAAGTGTCAAATTAATCAACTCGACGAGATCTTTAAAATGACACAACACATCATGATTGCATCTTGTTGAATTTCCAAGACAAATAGTACTTTATGTGCTCAAACACCCAACTTTTGTGACTTTTCAAACTTTGAAGCTCGATAACTTCGGCAAATTAGGACCAAATTTGTTAAACAAAGTGTCAAAGTAATCAGCTCGACGAGATCTTTAAAATGACACAACACATCATGATTGCATCTTGATGAATTTCCAAGACAAATAGTACTTTATATGCTCAAACACACAACTTTTATGACTTTTCAAACTTTGAAGCTCGATAACTTCGGCAAATTAGGACCAAATTTGTTAAACAAAGTGTAAAATTAATCAGCTCGACGAGATCTTTAAAATGACACAACACATCATGATTGCATCTTGATGAATTTCCAAGACAAATAGTACTTTATGTGCTCAAACACAAAACTTTTGTGACTTTTCACACTTTGTAGATCGATAACTTCAGCAAATGAGGACCAAATTTGTTAAACAAAGTGTCAAATTAATCAGCTCGACGAGA
The DNA here is from genome assembly GCF_040115645.1 of Euwallacea fornicatus. Taxonomy (NCBI): domain Eukaryota; kingdom Metazoa; phylum Arthropoda; class Insecta; order Coleoptera; family Curculionidae; genus Euwallacea; species Euwallacea fornicatus. The sequence continues at coordinate 1,183,590 of NW_027096009.1, forward strand.
TCTTTAAAATAACACAACACATCATGATTGCATCTTGATGAATTTCCATGAAAAATAGTACTTTATGTGCTCAAACACCCAACTTTTGTGACTTTTCAAACTTTGAAGCTCGATAACTTCGGCAAATTAGGACCAAATTTGTTAAACAAAGTGTCAAATTAATCAGCTCGACGAGATTTTGAAGATGTCACAACACATCATGATTGCATCTTGATGAATTTCCAAGACAAATAGTACTTTATATGCTCAAACACACAACTTTTATGACTTTTCAAACTTTGAAGCTCGATAACTTCGGCAAATTAGGACCAAATTTGTTAAACAAAGTGTAAAATTAATCAGCTCGACGAGATCTTTAAAATAACACAACACATCATGATTGCATCTTGATGAATTTCCAAGACAAATAGTACTTTATATGCTCAAACACACAACTTTTATGACTTTTCAAACTTTGAAGCTCGATAACTTCGGCAAATTAGGACCAAATTTGTTAAACAAAGTGTCACATTAATCAGCTCGACGAGATTTTGAAGATGTCACAACACATCATGATTGCATCTTGATGAATTTCCAAGACAAATAGTACTTTATATGCTCAAACACACAACTTTTATGACTTTTCAAACTTTGAAGCTCGATAACTTCGGTAAATTAGGACCAAATTTGTTAAACAAAGTGTCAAATTAATCAGCTCGACGAGATCTTTAAAATGACACAACACATCATGATTGCATCTTGATGAATTTCCAAGACAAATAGTACTTTATATGCTCAAACACACAACTTTTATGACTTTTCAAACTTTGAAGCTCGATAACTTCGGCAAATTAGGACCAAATTTGTTAAACAAAGTGTCACATTAATCAGCTCGACGAGATTTTGAAGATGTCACAACACATCATGATTGCATCTTGATGAATTTCCAAGACAAATAGTACTTTATATGCTCAAACACACAACTTTTATGACTTTTCAAACTTTGAAGCTCGATAACTTCGGTAAATTAGGACCAAATTTGTTAAACAAAGTGTCAAATTAATCAGCTCGACGAGATCTTTAAAATAACACAACACATCATGATTGCATCTTGATGAATTTCCATGAAAAATAGTACTTTATGTGCTCAAACACAAAACTTTTATGACTTTTCAAACTTTGAAGCTCGATAACTTCGGTAAATTAGGACCAAATTTGTTAAACAAAGTGTCAAATTAATCAGCTCGACGAGATCTTTAAAATAACACAACACATCATGATTGCATCTTGATGAATTTCCATGAAAAATAGTACTTTATGTGCTCAAACACAAAACTTTTATGACTTTTCAAACTTTGAAGCTCGATAACTTCGGTAAATTAGGACCAAATTTGTTAAACAAAGTGTCAAATTAATCAGCTCGACGAGATCTTTAAAATAACACAACACATCATGATTGCATCTTGATGAATTTCCATGAAAAATAGTACTTTATGTGCTCAAACACAAAACTTTTATGACTTTTCAAACTTTGAAGCTCGATAACTTCGGTAAATTAGGACCAAATTTGTTAAACAAAGTGTCAAATTAATCAGCTCGACGAGATCTTTAAAATGACACAACACATCATGATTGCATCTTGATGAATTTCCATGAAAAATAGTACTTTATGTGCTCAGACACACAACTTTTGTGACTTTTCAAAATTTGAAGCTCGATAACTTCGGCAAATAAGGACCAAATTTGTTAAACAAAGTGTCAAATTAATCAGCTCGACGAGATCTTTAAAATGACACAACACATCATGATTGCATCTTGTTGAATTTCCAAGACAAATAGTACTTTATGTGCTCAAACACCCAACTTTTGTGACTTTTCACACTTTGTAGATCGATAACTTCAGCAAATGAGGACCAAATTTGTTAAACAAAGTGTCAAATTAATCAGCTCGACGAGATCTTTAAAATAACACAACACATCATGATTGCATCTTGATGAATTTCCATGAAAAATAGTACTTTATGTGCTCAAACACACAACTTTTATGACTTTTCAAACTTTGAAGCTCGATAACTTCGGTAAATTAGGACCAAATTTGTTAAACAAAGTGTCAAATTAATCAACTCGACGAGATCTTTAAAATGACACAACACATCATGATTGCATCTTGTTGAATTTCCAAGACAAATAGTACTTTATGTGCTCAAACACCCAACTTTTGTGACTTTTCAAACTTTGAAGCTCGATAACTTCGGCAAATTAGGACCAAATTTGTTAAACAAAGTGTCAAAGTAATCAGCTCGACGAGATCTTTAAAATGACACAACACATCATGATTGCATCTTGATGAATTTCCAAGACAAATAGTACTTTATATGCTCAAACACACAACTTTTATGACTTTTCAAACTTTGAAGCTCGATAACTTCGGCAAATTAGGACCAAATTTGTTAAACAAAGTGTAAAATTAATCAGCTCGACGAGATCTTTAAAATGACACAACACATCATGATTGCATCTTGATGAATTTCCAAGACAAATAGTACTTTATGTGCTCAAACACAAAACTTTTGTGACTTTTCACACTTTGTAGATCGATAACTTCAGCAAATGAGGACCAAATTTGTTAAACAAAGTGTCAAATTAATCAGCTCGACGAGATCTTTAAAATAACACAACACATCATGATTGCATCTTGATGAATTTCCATGAAAAATAGTACTTTATGTGCTCAAACACCCAACTTTTGTGACTTTTCAAACTTTGAAGCTCGATAACTTCGGCAAATTAGGACCAAATTTGTTAAACAAAGTGTCAAATTAATCAGCTCGACGAGATTTTGAAGATGTCACAACACATCATGATTGCATCTTGATGAATTTCCAAGACAAATAGTACTTTATATGCTCAAACACACAACTTTTATGACTTTTCAAACTTTGAAGCTCGATAACTTCGGCAAATTAGGACCAAATTTGTTAAACAAAGTGTAAAATTAATCAGCTCGACGAGATCTTTAAAATAACACAACACATCATGATTGCATCTTGATGAATTTCCAAGACAAATAGTACTTTATATGCTCAAACACACAACTTTTATGACTTTTCAAACTTTGAAGCTCGATAACTTCGGCAAATTAGGACCAAATTTGTTAAACAAAGTGTCACATTAATCAGCTCGACGAGATTTTGAAGATGTCACAACACATCATGATTGCATCTTGATGAATTTCCAAGACAAATAGTACTTTATATGCTCAAACACACAACTTTTATGACTTTTCAAACTTTGAAGCTCGATAACTTCGGTAAATTAGGACCAAATTTGTTAAACAAAGTGTCAAATTAATCAGCTCGACGAGATCTTTAAAATGACACAACACATCATGATTGCATCTTGATGAATTTCCAAGACAAATAGTACTTTATATGCTCAAACACACAACTTTTATGACTTTTCAAACTTTGAAGCTCGATAACTTCGGCAAATTAGGACCAAATTTGTTAAACAAAGTGTCACATTAATCAGCTCGACGAGATTTTGAAGATGTCACAACACATCATGATTGCATCTTGATGAATTTCCAAGACAAATAGTACTTTATATGCTCAAACACACAACTTTTATGACTTTTCAAACTTTGAAGCTCGATAACTTCGGTAAATTAGGACCAAATTTGTTAAACAAAGTGTCAAATTAATCAGCTCGACGAGATCTTTAAAATAACACAACACATCATGATTGCATCTTGATGAATTTCCATGAAAAATAGTACTTTATGTGCTCAAACACAAAACTTTTATGACTTTTCAAACTTTGAAGCTCGATAACTTCGGTAAATTAGGACCAAATTTGTTAAACAAAGTGTCAAATTAATCAGCTCGACGAGATCTTTAAAATAACACAACACATCATGATTGCATCTTGATGAATTTCCATGAAAAATAGTACTTTATGTGCTCAAACACAAAACTTTTATGACTTTTCAAACTTTGAAGCTCGATAACTTCGGTAAATTAGGACCAAATTTGTTAAACAAAGTGTCAAATTAATCAGCTCGACGAGATCTTTAAAATAACACAACACATCATGATTGCATCTTGATGAATTTCCATGAAAAATAGTACTTTATGTGCTCAAACACAAAACTTTTATGACTTTTCAAACTTTGAAGCTCGATAACTTCGGTAAATTAGGACCAAATTTGTTAAACAAAGTGTCAAATTAATCAGCTCGACGAGATCTTTAAAATGACACAACACATCATGATTGCATCTTGATGAATTTCCATGAAAAATAGTACTTTATGTGCTCAGACACACAACTTTTGTGACTTTTCAAACTTTGAAGCTCGATAACTTCGGCAAATTAGGACCAAATTTGTTAAACAAAGTGTCAAAGTAATCAGCTCGACGAGATCTTTAAAATGACACAACACATCATGATTGCATCTTGATGAATTTCCAAGACAAATAGTACTTTATATGCTCAAACACACAACTTTTATGACTTTTCAAACTTTGAAGCTCGATAACTTCGGTAAATTAGGACCAAATTTGTTAAACAAAGTGTCAAATTAATCAGCTCGACGAGATCTTTAAAATGACACAACACATCATGATTGCATCTTGTTGAATTTCCAAGACAAATAGTACTTTATGTGCTCAAACACCCAACTTTTGTGACTTTTCAAACTTTGAAGCTCGATAACTTCGGCAAATTAGGACCAAATTTGTTAAACAAAGTGTCAAAGTAATCAGCTCGACGAGATCTTTAAAATGACACAACACATCATGATTGCATCTTGATGAATTTCCAAGACAAATAGTACTTTATATGCTCAAACACACAACTTTTATGACTTTTCAAACTTTGAAGCTCGATAACTTCGGCAAATTAGGACCAAATTTGTTAAACAAAGTGTCAAAGTAATCAGCTCGACGAGATCTTTAAAATGACACAACACATCATGATTGCATCTTGATGAATTTCCATGAAAAATAGTACTTTATGTGCTCAAACACAAAACTTTTATGACTTTTCAAACTTTGAAGCTCGATAACTTCGGTAAATTAGGACCAAATTTGTTAAACAAAGTGTCAAATTAATCAGCTCGACGAGATCTTTAAAATAACACAACACATCATGATTGCATCTTGATGAATTTCCATGAAAAATAGTACTTTATGTGCTCAAACACAAAACTTTTATGACTTTTCAAACTTTGAAGCTCGATAACTTCGGTAAATTAGGACCAAATTTGTTAAACAAAGTGTCAAATTAATCAGCTCGACGAGATCTTTAAAATAACACAACACATCATGATTGCATCTTGATGAATTTCCATGAAAAATAGTACTTTATGTGCTCAAACACAAAACTTTTATGACTTTTCAAACTTTGAAGCTCGATAACTTCGGTAAATTAGGACCAAATTTGTTAAACAAAGTGTCAAATTAATCAGCTCGACGAGATCTTTAAAATGACACAACACATCATGATTGCATCTTGATGAATTTCCATGAAAAATAGTACTTTATGTGCTCAGACACACAACTTTTGTGACTTTTCAAACTTTGAAGCTCGATAACTTCGGCAAATAAGGACCAAATTTGTTAAACAAAGTGTCAAATTAATCAGCTCGACGAGATCTTTAAAATGACACAACACATCATGATTGCATCTTGTTGAATTTCCAAGACAAATAGTACTTTATGTGCTCAAACACCCAACTTTTGTGACTTTTCACACTTTGTAGATCGATAACTTCAGCAAATGAGGACCAAATTTGTTAAACAAAGTGTCAAATTAATCAGCTCGACGAGATCTTTAAAATAACACAACACATCATGATTGCATCTTGATGAATTTCCATGAAAAATAGTACTTTATGTGCTCAAACACACAACTTTTATGACTTTTCAAACTTTGAAGCTCGATAACTTCGGTAAATTAGGACCAAATTTGTTAAACAAAGTGTCAAATTAATCAACTCGACGAGATCTTTAAAATGACACAACACATCATGATTGCATCTTGTTGAATTTCCAAGACAAATAGTACTTTATGTGCTCAAACACCCAACTTTTGTGACTTTTCAAACTTTGAAGCTCGATAACTTCGGCAAATTAGGACCAAATTTGTTAAACAAAGTGTCAAAGTAATCAGCTCGACGAGATCTTTAAAATGACACAACACATCATGATTGCATCTTGATGAATTTCCAAGACAAATAGTACTTTATATGCTCAAACACACAACTTTTATGACTTTTCAAACTTTGAAGCTCGATAACTTCGGCAAATTAGGACCAAATTTGTTAAACAAAGTGTAAAATTAATCAGCTCGACGAGATCTTTAAAATGACACAACACATCATGATTGCATCTTGATGAATTTCCAAGACAAATAGTACTTTATGTGCTCAAACACAAAACTTTTGTGACTTTTCACACTTTGTAGATCGATAACTTCAGCAAATGAGGACCAAATTTGTTAAACAAAGTGTCAAATTAATCAGCTCGACGAGATCTTTAAAATAACACAACACATCATGATTGCATCTTGATGAATTTCCATGAAAAATAGTACTTTATGTGCTCAAACACCCAACTTTTGTGACTTTTCAAACTTTGAAGCTCGATAACTTCGGCAAATTAGGACCAAATTTGTTAAACAAAGTGTCAAATTAATCAGCTCGACGAGATTTTGAAGATGTCACAACACATCATGATTGCATCTTGATGAATTTCCAAGACAAATAGTACTTTATATGCTCAAACACACAACTTTTATGACTTTTCAAACTTTGAAGCTCGATAACTTCGGCAAATTAGGACCAAATTTGTTAAACAAAGTGTAAAATTAATCAGCTCGACGAGATCTTTAAAATAACACAACACATCATGATTGCATCTTGATGAATTTCCAAGACAAATAGTACTTTATATGCTCAAACACACAACTTTTATGACTTTTCAAACTTTGAAGCTCGATAACTTCGGCAAATTAGGACCAAATTTGTTAAACAAAGTGTCACATTAATCAGCTCGACGAGATTTTGAAGATGTCACAACACATCATGATTGCATCTTGATGAATTTCCAAGACAAATAGTACTTTATATGCTCAAACACACAACTTTTATGACTTTTCAAACTTTGAAGCTCGATAACTTCGGTAAATTAGGACCAAATTTGTTAAACAAAGTGTCAAATTAATCAGCTCGACGAGATCTTTAAAATGACACAACACATCATGATTGCATCTTGATGAATTTCCAAGACAAATAGTACTTTATATGCTCAAACACACAACTTTTATGACTTTTCAAACTTTGAAGCTCGATAACTTCGGCAAATTAGGACCAAATTTGTTAAACAAAGTGTCACATTAATCAGCTCGACGAGATTTTGAAGATGTCACAACACATCATGATTGCATCTTGATGAATTTCCAAGACAAATAGTACTTTATATGCTCAAACACACAACTTTTATGACTTTTCAAACTTTGAAGCTCGATAACTTCGGTAAATTAGGACCAAATTTGTTAAACAAAGTGTCAAATTAATCAGCTCGACGAGATCTTTAAAATAACACAACACATCATGATTGCATCTTGATGAATTTCCATGAAAAATAGTACTTTATGTGCTCAAACACAAAACTTTTATGACTTTTCAAACTTTGAAGCTCGATAACTTCGGTAAATTAGGACCAAATTTGTTAAACAAAGTGTCAAATTAATCAGCTCGACGAGATCTTTAAAATAACACAACACATCATGATTGCATCTTGATGAATTTCCATGAAAAATAGTACTTTATGTGCTCAAACACAAAACTTTTATGACTTTTCAAACTTTGAAGCTCGATAACTTCGGTAAATTAGGACCAAATTTGTTAAACAAAGTGTCAAATTAATCAGCTCGACGAGATCTTTAAAACAACACAACACATCATGATTGCATCTTGATGAATTTCCATGAAAAATAGTACTTTATGTGCTCAAACACAAAACTTTTATGACTTTTCAAACTTTGAAGCTCGATAACTTCGGTAAATTAGGACCAAATTTGTTAAACAAAGTGTCAAATTAATCAGCTCGACGAGATCTTTAAAATGACACAACACATCATGATTGCATCTTGATGAATTTCCATGAAAAATAGTACTTTATGTGCTCAGACACACAACTTTTGTGACTTTTCAAACTTTGAAGCTCGATAACTTCGGCAAATAAGGACCAAATTTGTTAAACAAAGTGTCAAATTAATCAGCTCGACGAGATCTTTAAAATGACACAACACATCATGATTGCATCTTGTTGAATTTCCAAGACAAATAGTACTTTATGTGCTCAAACACCCAACTTTTGTGACTTTTCACACTTTGTAGATCGATAACTTCAGCAAATGAGGACCAAATTTGTTAAACAAAGTGTCAAATTAATCAGCTCGACGAGATCTTTAAAATAACACAACACATCATGATTGCATCTTGATGAATTTCCATGAAAAATAGTACTTTATGTGCTCAAACACACAACTTTTATGACTTTTCAAACTTTGAAGCTCGATAACTTCGGTAAATTAGGACCAAATTTGTTAAACAAAGTGTCAAATTAATCAACTCGACGAGATCTTTAAAATGACACAACACATCATGATTGCATCTTGTTGAATTTCCAAGACAAATAGTACTTTATGTGCTCAAACACCCAACTTTTGTGACTTTTCAAACTTTGAAGCTCGATAACTTCGGCAAATTAGGACCAAATTTGTTAAACAAAGTGTCAAAGTAATCAGCTCGACGAGATCTTTAAAATGACACAACACATCATGATTGCATCTTGATGAATTTCCAAGACAAATAGTACTTTATATGCTCAAACACACAACTTTTATGACTTTTCAAACTTTGAAGCTCGATAACTTCGGCAAATTAGGACCAAATTTGTTAAACAAAGTGTAAAATTAATCAGCTCGACGAGATCTTTAAAATGACACAACACATCATGATTGCATCTTGATGAATTTCCAAGACAAATAGTACTTTATGTGCTCAAACACAAAACTTTTGTGACTTTTCACACTTTGTAGATCGATAACTTCAGCAAATGAGGACCAAATTTGTTAAACAAAGTGTCAAATTAATCAGCTCGACGAGATCTTTAAAATAACACAACACATCATGATTGCATCTTGATGAATTTCCATGAAAAATAGTACTTTATGTGCTCAAACACCCAACTTTTGTGACTTTTCAAACTTTGAAGCTCGATAACTTCGGCAAATTAGGACCAAATTTGTTAAACAAAGTGTCAAATTAATCAGCTCGACGAGATTTTGAAGATGTCACAACACATCATGATTGCATCTTGATGAATTTCCAAGACAAATAGTACTTTATATGCTCAAACACACAACTTTTATGACTTTTCAAACTTTGAAGCTCGATAACTTCGGCAAATTAGGACCAAATTTGTTAAACAAAGTGTAAAATTAATCAGCTCGACGAGATCTTTAAAATGACACAACACATCATGATTGCATCTTGATGAATTTCCAAGACAAATAGTACTTTATGTGCTCAAACACACAACCTTTATGACTTGTCAAACTTTGAAGCTCGATAACTTCGGCAAATTAGGACCAAATTTGTTAAACAAAGTGTCACATTAATCAGCTCGTCGAGATGTTTGAGACGTCACAACAAATCATGATTGCATCTTGATGAATTTCCATGAAAAATAGTACTTTATGTGCTCAAACACAAAACTTTTGTGACTTTTCACACTTTGTAGATCGATAACTTCAGCAAATGAGGACCAAATTTGTTAAACAAAGTGTCAAATTAATCAGCTCGACGAGATCTTTAAAATAACACAACACATCATGATTGCATCTTGATGAATTTCCATGAAAAATAGTACTTTATGTGCTCAAACACACAACTTTTGTGACTTTTCAAACTTTGAAGCTCGATAACTTCGGTAAATTAGGACCAAATTTGTTAAACAAAGTGTCAAATTAATCAGCTCGACGAGATCTTTAAAATGACACAACACATCATGATTGCATCTTGATGAATTTCCATGAAAAATAGTACTTTATGTGCTCAAACACACAACTTTTATGACTTTTCAAACTTTGAAGCTCGATAACTTCGGCAAATTAGGACCAAATTTGTTAAACAAAGTGTCACATTAATCAGCTCGACGAGATTTTGAAGATGTCACAACACATCATGATTGCATCTTGATGAATTTCCAAGACAAATAGTACTTTATATGCTCAAACACACAACTTTTATGACTTTTCAAACTTTGAAGCTCGATAACTTCGGTAAATTAGGACCAAATTTGTTAAACAAAGTGTCAAATTAATCAGCTCGACGAGATCTTTAAAATAACACAACACATCATGATTGCATCTTGATGAATTTCCATGAAAAATAGTACTTTATGTGCTCAAACACAAAACTTTTATGACTTTTCAAACTTTGAAGCTCGATAACTTCGGTAAATTAGGACCAAATTTGTTAAACAAAGTGTCAAATTAATCAGCTCGACGAGATTTTTAAAATAACACAACACATCATGATTGCATCTTGATGAATTTCCATGAAAAATAGTACTTTATGTGCTCAAACACACAACTTTTGTGACTCTTCAAACTTTGTAGATCGATAACATCGGCAAATGAGACCCAAATTTGTTAAACAAAGTGTCAAATTAATCAGCTCGACGAGATTTTTAAAATAACACAACACATCATGATTGCATCTTGATGAATTTCCATGAAAAATAGTACTTTATGTGCTCAAACACACAACTTTTATGACTTTTCAAACTTTGAAGCTCGATAACTTCGGTAAATTAGGACCAAATTTGTTAAACAAAGTGTCAAATTAATCAGCTCGACGAGATCTTTAAAATGACACAACACATCATGATTGCATCTTGTTGAAGTTCCAAGACAAATAGTACTTTATGTGCTCAAACACCCAACTTTTGTGACTTTTCAAACTTTGAAGCTCGATAACTTCGGCAAATTAGGACCAAATTTGTTAAACAAAGTGTCAAATTAATCAGCTCGACGAGATCTTTAAAATGACACAACACATCATGATTGCATCTTGATGAATTTCCAAGACAAATAGTACTTTATATGCTCAAACACACAACTTTTATGACTTTTCAAACTTTGAAGCTCGATAACTTCGGCAAATTAGGACCAAATTTGTTAAACAAAGTGTCAAATTAATCAGCTCGACGAGATCTTTAAAATGACACAACACATCATGATTGCATCTTGATGAATTTCCAAGACAAATAGTACTTTATGTGCTCAAACACACAACTTTTATGACTTTTCAAACTTTGAAGCTCGATAACTTCGGCAAATTAGGACCAAATTTGTTAAACAAAGTGTCACATTAATCAGCTCGTCGAGATGTTTAAAATGACACAACACATCATGATTGCATCTTGATGAATTTCCAAGACAAATAGTACTTTATGTGCTCAAACACACAACTTTTATGACTTTTCAAACTTTGAAGCTCGATAACTTCGGCAAATTAGGACCAAATTTGTTAAACAAAGTGTCAAATTAATCAGCTCGACGAGATTTTGAAGATGTCACAACACATCATGATTGCATCTTGATGAATTTCCAAGACAAATAGTACTTTATATGCTCAAACACACAACTTTTATGACTTTTCAAACTTTGAAGCTCGATAACTTCGGCAAATTAGGACCAAATTTGTTAAACAAAGTGTAAAATTAATCAGCTCGACGAGATCTTTAAAATGACACAACACATCATGATTGCATCTTGATGAATTTCCAAGACAAATAGTACTTTATGTGCTCAAACACACAACCTTTATGACTTGTCAAACTTTGAAGCTCGATAACTTCGGCAAATTAGGACCAAATTTGTTAAACAAAGTGTCACATTAATCAGCTCGTCGAGATGTTTGAGACGTCACAACAAATCATGATTGCATCTTGATGAATTTCCATGAAAAATAGTACTTTATGTGCTCAAACACAAAACTTTTGTGACTTTTCACACTTTGTAGATCGATAACTTCAGCAAATGAGGACCAAATTTGTTAAACAAAGTGTCAAATTAATCAGCTCGACGAGATCTTTAAAATAACACAACACATCATGATTGCATCTTGATGAATTTCCATGAAAAATAGTACTTTATGTGCTCAAACACACAACTTTTGTGACATTTCAAACTTTGAAGCTCGATAACTTCGGTAAATTAGGACCAAATTTGTTAAACAAAGTGTCAAATTAATCAGCTCGACGAGATCTTTAAAATGACACAACACATCATGATTGCATCTTGATGAATTTCCATGAAAAATAGTACTTTATGTGCTCAAACACACAACTTTTATGACTTTTCAAACTTTGAAGCTCGATAACTTCGGCAAATTAGGACCAAATTTGTTAAACAAAGTGTCACATTAATCAGCTCGACGAGATTTTGAAGATGTCACAACACATCATGATTGCATCTTGATGAATTTCCAAGACAAATAGTACTTTATGTGCTCAAACACCCAACTTTTGTGACTTTTCAAACTTTGAAGCTCGATAACTTCGGCAAATTAGGACCAAATTTGTTAAACAAAGTGTCAAATTAATCAGCTCGACGAGATCTTTAAAATGACACAACACATCATGATTGCATCTTGATGAATTTCCAAGACAAATAGTACTTTATGTGCTCAAATACCCAACTTTTGTGACTTTTCAAACTTTGAAGCTCGATAACTTCGGCAAATTAGGACCAAATTTGTTAAACAAAGTGTCAAATTAATCAGCTCGACGAGATCTTTAAAATGACACAACACATCATGATTGCATCTTGATGAATTTCCAAGACAAATAGTACTTTATGTGCTCAAACACACAACTTTTATGACTTTTCAAACTTTGAAGCTCGATAACTTCGGCAAATTAGGACCAAATTTGTTAAACAAAGTGTCAAATTAATCAGCTCGACGAGATTTTGAAGATGTCACAACACATCATGATTGCATCTTGATGAATTTCCAAGACAAATAGTACTTTATATGCTCAAACACACAACTTTTATGACTTTTCAAACTTTGAAGCTCGATAACTTCGGCAAATTAGGACCAAATTTGTTAAACAAAGTGTAGAATTAATCAGCTCGACGAGATCTTTAAAATGACACAACACATCATGATTGCATCTTGATGAATTTCCAAGACAAATAGTACTTTATGTGCTCAAACACACAACCTTTATGACTTGTCAAACTTTGAAGCTCGATAACTTCGGCAAATTAGGACCAAATTTGTTAAACAAAGTGTCACATTAATCAGCTCGTCGAGATGTTTGAGACGTCACAACAAATCATGATTGCATCTTGATGAATTTCCATGAAAAATAGTACTTTATGTGCTCAAACACAAAACTTTTGTGACTTTTCACACTTTGTAGATCGATAACTTCAGCAAATGAGGACCAAATTTGTTAAACAAAGTGTCAAATTAATCAGCTCGACGAGATCTTTAAAATAACACAACACATCATGATTGCATCTTGATGAATTTCCAAGACAAATAGTACTTTATATGCTCAAACACACAACTTTTATGACTTTTCAAACTTTGAAGCTCGATAACTTCGGCAAATTAGGACCAAATTTGTTAAACAAAGTGTAGAATTAATCAGCTCGACGAGATCTTTAAAATGACACAACACATCATGATTGCATCTTGATGAATTTCCAAGACAAATAGTACTTTATGTGCTCAAACACACAACCTTTATGACTTGTCAAACTTTGAAGCTCGATAACTTCGGCAAATTAGGACCAAATTTGTTAAACAAAGTGTCACATTAATCAGCTCGTCGAGATGTTTGAGACGTCACAACAAATCATGATTGCATCTTGATGAATTTCCATGAAAAATAGTACTTTATGTGCTCAAACACAAAACTTTTGTGACTTTTCACACTTTGTAGATCGATAACTTCAGCAAATGAGGACCAAATTTGTTAAACAAAGTGTCAAATTAATCAGCTCGACGAGATCTTTAAAATAACACAACACATCATGATTGCATCTTGATGAATTTCCATGAAAAATAGTACTTTATGTGCTCAAACACACAACTTTTGTGACTTTTCAAACTTTGAAGCTCGATAACTTCGGTAAATTAGGACCAAATTTGTTAAACAAAGTGTCAAATTAATCAGCTCGACGAGATCTTTAAAATGACACAACACATCATGATTGCATCTTGATGAATTTCCATGAAAAATAGTACTTTATGTGCTCAAACACACAACTTTTATGACTTTTCAAACTTTGAAGCTCGATAACTTCGGCAAATTAGGACCAAATTTGTTAAACAAAGTGTCACATTAATCAGCTCGACGAGATTTTGAAGATGTCACAACACATCATGATTGCATCTTGATGAATTTCCATGAAAAATAGTACTTTATGTGCTCAAACACACAACTTTTGTGACTTTTCAAACTTTGAAGCTCGATAACTTCGGTAAATTAGGACCAAATTTGTTAAACAAAGTGTCAAATTAATCAGCTCGACGAGATCTTTAAAATGACACAACACATCATGATTGCATCTTGATGAATTTCCATGAAAAATAGTACTTTATGTGCTCAAACACACAACTTTTATGACTTTTCAAACTTTGAAGCTCGATAACTTCGGCAAATTAGGACCAAATTTGTTAAACAAAGTGTCACATTAATCAGCTCGACGAGATTTTGAAGATGTCACAACACATCATGATTGCATCTTGATGAATTTCCAAGACAAAGAGTACTTTATGTGCTCAAACACCCAACTTTTGTGACTTTTCAAACTTTGAAGCTCGATAACTTCGGCAAATTAGGACCAAATTTGTTAAACAAAGTGTCAAATTAATCAGCTCGACGAGATCTTTAAAATGACACAACACATCATGATTGCATCTTGATGAATTTCCAAGACAAATAGTACTTTATGTGCTCAAACACCCAACTTTTGTGACTTTTCAAACTTTGAAGCTCGATAACTTCGGCAAATTAGGACCAAATTTGTTAAACAAAGTGTCAAATTAATCAGCTCGACGAGATCTTTAAAATGACACAACACATCATGATTGCATCTTGATGAATTTCCAAGACAAATAGTACTTTATGTGCTCAAACACACAACCTTTATGACTTGTCAAACTTTGAAGCTCGATAACTTCGGCAAATTAGGACCAAATTTGTTAAACAAAGTGTCACATTAATCAGCTCGTCGAGATGTTTGAGACGTCACAACAAATCATGATTGCATCTTGATGAATTTCCATGAAAAATAGTACTTTATGTGCTCAAACACACAACTTTTATGACTTTTCAAACTTTGAAGCTCGATAACTTCGGTAAATTAGGACCAAATTTGTTAAACAAAGTGTCAAATTAATCAGCTCGACGAGATCTTTAAAATGACACAACACATCATGATTGCATCTTGATGAATTTCCAAGACAAATAGTACTTTATGTGCTCAAACACACAACTTTTATGACTTTTCAAACTTTGAAGCTCGATAACTTCGGCAAATTAGGACCAAATTTGTTAAACAAAGTGTCAAATTAATCAGCTCGACGAGATTTTGAAGATGTCACAACACATCATGATTGCATCTTGATGAATTTCCAAGACAAATAGTACTTTATATGCTCAAACACACAACTTTTATGACTTTTCAAACTTTGAAGCTCGATAACTTCGGCAAATTAGGACCAAATTTGTTAAACAAAGTGTAGAATTAATCAGCTCGACGAGATCTTTAAAATGACACAACACATCATGATTGCATCTTGATGAATTTCCAAGACAAATAGTACTTTATGTGCTCAAACACACAACCTTTATGACTTGTCAAACTTTGAAGCTCGATAACTTCGGCAAATTAGGACCAAATTTGTTAAACAAAGTGTCACATTAATCAGCTCGTCGAGATGTTTGAGACGTCACAACAAATCATGATTGCATCTTGATGAATTTCCATGAAAAATAGTACTTTATGTGCTCAAACACAAAACTTTTGTGACTTTTCACACTTTGTAGATCGATAACTTCAGCAAATGAGGACCAAATTTGTTAAACAAAGTGTCAAATTAATCAGCTCGACGAGATCTTTAAAATAACACAACACATCATGATTGCATCTTGATGAATTTCCATGAAAAATAGTACTTTATGTGCTCAAACACACAACTTCTGTGACTTTTCAAACTTTGAAGCTCGATAACTTCGGCAAATTAGGACCAAATTTGTTAAACAAAGTGTCACATTAATCAGCTCGACGAGATTTTGAAGATGTCACAACACATCATGATTGCATCTTGATGAAT